>NC_140230.1:412500-680000 GCF_951802725.1 Rutilus rutilus | reverse complement strand
TTGAGGAAAGACCATTTGAATCTGTTCAACGGGGTAAAAAATACCGGCGGCAACAGTTCAAAAGCAGAGACGAGAAGATCCTCTTATCATTCATTATTATTTGTCTTATTTAACGCTCTCTCTTCATAGACACTTTCTATGCTTGGTTACGCAGTCCCTAACAATGTACTTGCCATTGTTACCACTTCTCTTACTGATTTCTTCTGTACCTACAGTTCCATACCAACAAACAATCCAGAATATCATAACACTTTCGATGAAAGCACTATCAAACATCAGAAGCTTTCTGTTGTGGACGTTTTCAGTGCAGCAAGTCAATTTAACATTTCGAGTCTTGACCTGAAATAGTGCAAAACCTGTTCGGTTGCTTTGTTTTTTTCCCCTATTGATGGCAGTTTTATTTAATTTTATTCTGGTTGAGTATATATATTATTAAATACTTACAGGTTTAAATTTTAAAATAAAATTTCATATTAATGTAATGCAAAGTTTGATACTAGTAAGTTTCTGAAACTCACCCACAGATGTGGCACTTGTACTCTCTCATGCCCAGGTGTCTCTTGACGTGGTTGCGTGCGTCTCCTAGCTGAGCGGTGGCAAAGTTACAGATCTTGCACATGAACGGTTTGGATCCTGTAGAAAAAGATAAAAGACACTGAAATTTCTTCCCCATATTCACAAAAAATAGACTTAAACTCACAAACCAATATTCTGTCACAGCGTGACACTTGACAGTTTGCCTCTGCCTCTTTGCCCATTTTCGGTTATCCAGGAGTGATGCGCTGCCAAGATGGTGACGACAGGCTCCGCCCACTTTGGGCTTCAGAAAACACTCTTCAAGGGGGACGTCACGGACACTACGCCCACTGTTTTATACAGTCTATGGTCAGCACCATGTGTGCTGCACATGCCCGGAAAAGTGAAGCTAAAACATTTTGATTCATAAACCCCGCCTTAGTTCTCCATGTCATCGAATGGGACGCGAGCCAAACTAGAAAATCCAATGACACCTTAAATACATTTTTCCCAAAGGTGGTTTCTGTCATTTGAGGTAAATCTTATCAGGCTGATGTATGTTCGGTTTTAGTTAGTTGTGTGATGCTCTAAAGACGGGTCATGATTGACAGCTGTGTCTGCGAATGAGTCTGCGGGAGCAGGAGGGTGGGCGGGACCTTGATGCCGTGGCTCCGCCTCACGAGACTCACGCTCCAAGATGCAAATGGACATTTTTGGGATATTTTGATATTTTTTCTTTTACTTTGTTTTTCTACATCTTTCTTGTAGTCTATGGTTAGCACTAGACCACAGCACACCTTAATCTGCTTTAGCTGCGAGTGAGTACGGCCGAAGAGCTTAAAAACCAGGCAGGTACAGGGTTCAGACAGATCCTGTAAAATCAAATCCCAGGACTTTCAAGGACTTTTCATGCACTACTTTTTAGTTTTTTTCAAGGACTACAATCAGAGATCTCATTTCTCAAACAATATCTTTTTGTATTATCTTTTAAAGTCAAAAAAGGTAAACAGATAAATAAAAATAAACGAATAAAACAAAATGGTGCAAATAAATTGCAGCACATGCAATGACTGCGGTGACTGCAGAAATGCAGTTCTGACAAAGAAATCGCTTTCCTCTTTTCAAACTAGTTTCGCCCCCATGAATATATGATTGACCTGAAGAATAAAAGTTGTATCATATACTTGGATATTTCCTTGGACTAATTGCTGTTTTGGAGTGTGAGATCTGAGGCGGACATGTTTGACCGGAGCGAGTAAAGAGAGACTGACTGGCGTTCTCCAGCTTGCACGAACCCTGTAGGTAATTAAATGTAATCTGTTGCAAGTAAATGTTTTGATCAGACGGAGGGAGACGTACCTGTGTGAGTGCGGATGTGGGCCAGGAAGGCCATGGAGTTGCTACTCTTGCACACTTTCCCGCAGTACTTGCAGACGCTGCCCTGGTTCTCCTGCCGCTCCCGGTTGATCTGCTCCGTGTCCTCCACCACATACTTGTTGACCTCCCGGAGCAGCTCCTCGTGCTTCTCCTTGATGTGCAGGAACAGGTCCTGCTCGGTGTGGCAGGGCTCGCTGCAGCGCACACACCTGAAGCTGGCGCCCCCGTCGGGCAGGTCCTCCACGCTGCCGTGCTCGTTGCGCAGGTGAGCCGCGCTGCTCAGGTGCTGCTGCAGGTTACTCTCGCTGTAGAATGACTTCCCACACAGCAGGCAGTGGAAGTGCTTCTCCTTGGACGGATGCTTCATGGAGATGTGGACGTTCAGGCCGCTCAAGCCATCGGCTAGAAACCCACAGTCCTCACAGCGGATGCGGGGAGTCGGTTTGGCCGGCTTCGTCTCTGGAGTTTTCGGCTTCCTCATGGAAGCGCCTGTCGTTTGTTCTCCGTCATGTGGGATCTTGTGATCTGCTAGTGTTTTTAAAGGAAAGATGCAAGCGTCAAACTGAGCTCCTCTAAGGTGTTTCTCACTGTCATCTCCCAAGTCTGCAGTTTCATCCTCATAATACATGTTTTCCTCATCCATATCCTCCAGCGTTGAGTCTTTCTCCATCGTTGTTGACTGGATCTCGTTTGATTTTGTTGGATCAGTTGGGGATTCTTCCGTTGGATCAGTTGGGGATTCTTCCGTTGGATCAGTTGGGGATTCTTCTGTTGGATCAATTGGGGTTTCTTCCTTTGGATCAGTTGGGGATTCTTCCGTTGGATCAGTTGGGGATTCTTCCATTGAATCCGTTGGGGATTCTTCCGTTGGATCAGTTAGGGTTTCTTCCATTGGAATAGTTGGGGATTCTTCCGTTGGATCAGTTGGGGATTCTTCCATTGAATCCGTTGGGGATTCTTCCGTTGGATCAGTTAGGGTTTCTTCCATTGGATTAGTTGGGGATTCTTCCGTTGGACCAGTTGGGGATTCCTCCATTGGATTAGTTGGGGATTCTTCCTTGTCTTTGGCCTTGTTCTTCACAGCAGATTGTTTTTCTCCATCCTGATCCTCAGGCGTCTCTAGCGAAGGCTCTGCATCTTCAGTCGTGTCCCGGACCTCCTCCAATCCACCGACAGTCTCTGGCTTGGAGCTTCGCTTCGGTCTCTTCAGGTAACTCTCTCGCTTCTGCTTGTGTTTCTCAGTGGCCATGTGCCTGAACATCTCTCTGCGGGTCACGGTGTAGTAGCTGCACGCCAGACACACGAACTCGAAGTCTTTGGTGTGCTTGCGTCGCACGTGGAGAGCGAGAGACGCCGCGGAGTGAGCGGGGAAGCCACACTGATCGCAGACGTTACCCAGATCAGGCTTGCTTCTCTTGCGTGGCACACTGGCCTGATCCGCGTCATCGTCCTCAATCGTCGTCTCGATCTCTGCTACTGTGTGTGCTGGCTCTGTTGTCTTAGCTTGAGCGGGCTGCTCGGAGTCCAGCAGAACTACCCCGCTGTCGTCACCTCCGGCGGCTTGCATCTTGTTGAGGTGCTTCTTGGTCTCGCAGTGGCGGTCCATGTCTCCTTTGGTAACGCAGTAGTAGCTGCAGAGCTTGCAGACGAAGCTGTAGAGCCGGCTGTGCCTGCGGCGGATGTGGACGCTGAGGTTGGTGGCGTTGGACGCGACGAGTCCACAGTGTCTACAGACGGTCTCGCTGGACGTCTTCGGTCTACCGCGCTTGCGTTTGTGAGGAGAGCCTTTCCTCGGCTGTTCCTCCTCCTGATCCTCCTCCTGATCTTCAGGCTCTCTTTGATCGGACAGGATCACCAGGATCTTCTCCACACAGTCTTCGAACAGAGCGCTGGTGTGGTTCTGGTCGGCCAGCTGCAGGTGGGCTTCCTCGCACAGGTGGCTCTGCATGGCCTCAGTGGTGCTGGTGTAGTAATGGCAGAGCCGGCAGTGGAAGCGGTGCTCCGGCGGGTGAACCGTCTTAATGTGCTGCGCTAACATGACGGAGCTGTTGGCTGTGAAGTCGCATCGGCCGCACTGATGCTGTGACCGGCCTTCAGTCCGAGATTCCTGAGTCTGTGACTGTGACCGGCCTTCAGTCTTCTCTGGCTCTAATGAATCCCGGTTCTCCAACATCTTCCGTTTGTGCTTCTCATGATCACACTTGCTGTTATGTTGCCTTTTAATATGCTTATTTGGACTGTGTGCGTCTGTGAATTCCTCTACACAAGTATTAGGCTTTGAATGTCCATCAATTCCACAATTTTTATTGCTTTTGACTTTAGTGTCCGAATCCAAACTGCAGCCAGCTTGTGTATCCTGGCCATCTGTACAGGTCTGGTTCGTGTCTTCCTCATCCTTCCCTGATCTACATGAGATGGGCTCAACTATCTCCAGCAGGATCTGAGTGGGACTGGCTCTTCTATCAGTCTTGTGTGTGTGTTCGCTCTCGATCTGTGTGTCTTCCTCTGACGGAGATGCAGAAGCATCACTTTCTCGTAACTGGGGTGTGTTTTGCGAAGAACTCGACCCTGTGTCGTTCTGTACGCCTCCTTTATGAGAGTGCTTCCTCGTCGAGTGAATTTTCAGTGCAGTTTGAGTTTTTGCAACAAAGCTGCAAAGTGAACAAACCAAAGCCTTGGTTGTTTGTGGAGAGCCATGTTCTTCAGACCGGTCCTCACGCTCACTTTCCTCTACAGCATGCCCCGAGTCATCAGACGCTTTATGTGCCGATGAAACATCTCCTGAGCCAGTATCACTGGGCTTTTCCTTAGATTGGCCCTTGTCCTTCAAAACCTCCTTTCCAGATCTTAACTTGCGTTTGGGATTGTCCATGTTGGTGTCGGTTCACATGCAATAATCACTAGGCTTCATGTGAGGGGTCCATGGACCTTTCTGTGAAAACAGTGCTGTGAAAATTATTAATATGCATGTAAATAAAATAATGATAATAGGCTAATCCTTGTAAAGTATTACACTGACTATATTAATATTGTTTTTGTACAAGTTGAAATATATATAGGGGTACAGGTGCAGAGGCGGACAGAGTACACAGCTACATTACTTGAGTAAAAGTACAGATACCCCTTGCTAAATTTTACTCAAGTACAAGTAAAAGTACTACAGTCAGATGTCTATTTAAGTAAAAGTACTAAAGTACTTGTTTTTAAAAGAGTATCAAGAGTACAAGAGTACATTTTCTAAATACTGCATTACTACTGCCACAGTGCTTACATTGGTAAACACAGCAAACACTTGAAGCGAAAACTATCATTAACTTGTTCAGAAAATTTAAATAGTCTGGCGAGGTGGGGCCACGGGTTGGCACATTCCCGGGATGCATTTTTTTTTTCCCAGGATGGTAGGAGAAGACTCATGAATATTCATTAGGGAAATCATCCCTGATTGGTCTGATGACCTACCCCTAACCCCACCCCTAAACCTACCCGTCACTGGGGTTAAGACCAATCAGGGATGACTTCCCTAATGAATATTCATGAGTCTTCCCCTACCATCCTGGGAAAAAAAATATCGCTCCCGGGATGGACCTGCTGTGTCTTCATCCTTTGTTTCGTCCATGGTTTCGTCTCTTATCTAAATCTGACCATGGAGTTGACTTTGGCGGAAAGCTGAAGGTGATTGCTGATAGGCTGTCCCAATCAGTGGCGCCTGCACAATCCAATCACATTTGAGAGGGAAACAACAAATTGAGGGTTTACGAGATGTTTCTTTTTTTCCTTTTTTTTTTTTTTTAGTAGTAACGGATACTCACGGTTATGGATAGAAATGTAGTGGAGTAAAGAGTACAATATTTGCCTCTCAAATGTACCCAAAAATGATACTCGAGTAAAGTACAGATCCCTCAAAATTGTACTCAAGTAAATGTACTCCGTTACTGTCCGGCTCTGTACAGGTGTAACGATACTAATTTATAAAGGCCGATACAAGTTGTCTTAATCACATGCCGGGTTCATGCTAAACAATATCAGCCTGATTTTTGCACGATCCGTTTGACGAAGTGTGTCGTGGTGATTCGTGAACGTCAGTGAGCGTTAAGAAGCAAGAATCAATCGTTTCATGCTGGATTGAATCTGAAATGATGTTTGTTCTGCAACTTGTTCTGTTACCTGCAATGGTGTTTCTTTGTTTTTTATTTATTCCTAAAACTTTTAAGATGACTATTAATAAACCTCTTATTAAAAAGCACAACTTGATTGTTTTTCTCCATTCTGTCCCTGATGGAGTTTTGGTTCCTTGCCACTGTCGCCTTTGGCTTTTGGCTTGCTTAGTTAATATTCAACGCTTAATATTCAACAATATTATTGATCTCCTGCATTGACACCATTATATGAGAACTAAACTGAGCTGGACGATGACATCACGGTTTTCTCCAGAGCTGCTATATATATATATAAATGAACTAAATTAATAACTTTTTAACAACAAAAATGAACCATCACTGAACTTACTTAAGCTGGACTGTGATGCTATTTTCTTCTAGATCTGCTGTACAACAGAAACAAACTTTGTTGCATTATTCTCCCGTTATCTCTGTAAAGCTGCTTTGAAACAATGTGTATTGTAAGAAGAACTATATAAATAAAGGTGACCTGAATTGATTACTAACTTTTCATTCGATTTTTTTTAACGGAATACTTACTTCACTAAACAATATTTGAAACTATTTTATTTTCAAATATTTAAACTACAGTTAGATATTAAAATAAAATAGTTGCATGGTACCAGAATGGCTACAGAGAACTGTGATATTTGACTGTTATTGGTGCCGTGACACAGTAAATCAGGCGTAATACTGTCCTCTGATAAACAATTGTACCAGTTGTGCTGAAAAAGACATTGTCGACCTCTACAAAGGTCACTGCCACAATCATGCAGCTTCTACTGGTAATCGCAGTTATTTACCATTTTATTTTATATATATATATATATATATATATATAGGCTATGGTATTATTCTGACTAAATACCAGAAGTATCAGAAGGTACTTTTAGTATTTAATCAAAATAATATCATAAATATAAATAATAAATAATTAGGTGTGTAAGGATACCCTCATGTCACGATTCGATACATATCACGATACTGAACTCACGATCCGATATTATTGTGATACTCCAAGATATATTATAAAAGGTTAACAAAAAATGTACTTTTGATTAAAATGCTAAATTTGGTAGCCTATTACATTGTGTGTGTAAATGAATAGACTTGGATTTGGTGCTGGAAACCCAACGCAGGACAAAATTATAAATGATACACAATACATTAGTCACTATCCACGATACATATTGATGCATTTTTGTATTACGATATATTGTGACACGATACATTGTTACACCCCTATAAATAATTACACAACACATAAATGAGCAGCTCATATTACCCAGTTGAACTTTGTGATCTTGTAAATTAAATGACTGTAAAACACAATCATCACTGAACTGAAGCTGCTTGAACACTGCTTTTAATCTTCATCATCTGGATTCATACAGGCACACGGTCAAATACACAGTTAGATACACATTATAAACATATAAGGCAGAAAGACTTTAAAGTGTAAACTCTTTTTTCATATTGTGTGTTCAGTGAGTTATTCGAATCCAGTCTCTTTATATAGCTTCTCTTATAATAAGCTATAAACCTCTTCATACATAAGCTCTCCAAATAATGAAATATTGATAATACAACAGAAACTTCTTGTAAAACTGCATTTATTATCATTCACTGTGCTATACGACAAGCGCGTGCGCGCAATAGTGTCTTTATAAGAGTTCCTCTTAGCTAAAAAAAAGTTTGCTCCGTGAAAACGGTGGAAAAGCGTTAATCAGTAATATTAAACTTTAATTCGTTCTTTTGGTTATGTTTATATTTGCTCTCAGACATGAAACTCTTTCATTTTTACTTCCTGTTTCCGTGACTGTTGCTGACTGGCGTCAGTTTCGTCCAGTCAGAAGGCCAGTTTACTGCGCTCGTCCAATGGAAACACGGGAAAGGCGGGTCTTCGCGTGAGTACTGAAAACGACGGCGGCACGGAGGCCCCAAAAGCGCATCAAATGCGACGTACAAATCCTTCACATTACACGCTACTAAGCGACGAGAACCGAGTTAACATCCATATATCATGCTTCTAAATATCAGACATGGGTTCGCGTTGTCAATAAAAGTTCTGTTTGAATGTCATTACCTGAAATGTCGCTCGTATTCTCTCACTTCGCGCGTTCTGCTCTTGGTCACAAACGGCGCACCGTAGTCTGCTAGCTGTTACGTCACAGAGGCTCGAGCGCAGCCAGATCTTCTGACTGAAGGAGGAGATGGGAACCTCAAAGCGGTTTATTCGGATCACGTGAGCCAATCGCTGTGCCCGAAATCTCCAGCTCATCCACCGCAGAGACACAAAGCTTTTCCAGATATGATTCACTGTTTGGAAACACAACAGCTGGCGACATCTGCTGGTCACACTGGTGTATAACTGCAGCGGAAACTCGACACAAACACACCTTTACATTTGTTGCAGATGTTTTCAGTGTAGGCTGATCTTTTAGATGCAATCTAGAACCTGTAAAATGTGTGTTCTTGTATTAATGTGTAGTGCATGTTTTGTGTGTTATTAGACTGGGCTTGGGAGACTTGACCAATCAGAAGTTAAATATCATTCTCATTTTTGTGTTATACACAAAAATAAACTTACATTACAAAAACTGACCCGAGATCAGGTAAATAATAAACTTACATTACAAAAACTGACCCGAGATCAGGTAAATAATAAACTTACATTACAAAAACTGACCCGAGATCAGGTAAATATTAACGCCCTCTGGCGGTGAACCGTTAGGATTGTGAAATGTTCAGCAACAGTGTGACGCTACGCAGGCGCGGCCCCGAGGGCTGAAATCACGTGACTTTGCGAGTTTAGGCTCGTTTGAGATTCATGCAGTGAGATGAGAAGTGAGGATTAACTGTGCAGCAACAATAACTGTGGGCAATAAAACACAGTGCATTTCAATTATGATTAATGTGACAATGTGCGACAATTATGTGACAATTATGATTAATGAGACAGTAACACATCATTTAAAAGTCTGAACATTTCTGTTAATTTCTCATTATCTCGTCCATAAAACGTTGCTACGGGTTTGACTGACAGACTGGCATTCTGACACTTCTTGCTTGCTCACTATTAGTCACTATTCACTCTTTTTATGTAATTATTCTGCTTACTGTAAAAATAAAACACTAGTTTATAATGTCAGTCATAACTGTGACCCGTCTGTTTACAGAAGAGATGTAGAGGGACATATGGCTCTCTCAGTGACTGATAGTGTGGCCATTCAATTAAAAAAACATATTTAAAAATATTGAATTGATGCCATTTGTCACGTATAATACAAGCAATGGTGATGTGGCATAAGTTCACCAGCTCAAGTTTCATCGGACAGTGTGAAGTGGATTGCTAAATTCCCGGTGTAATGATTTAAATTTTTACACACACTCACACACTCACTCACTCACTCACACATAAGACGGCAGGACCACTTCAGCCCTCATCCATGAGGCGCAGGAGTTTGGCTTGAGAAACCTGTAGGATCGTCGTGGTGTGAAGGAGCAGCCGAAGCTGAAGTCCTCCAGGGCTTGGATGGGGAGCGACCTTGGCCTTCCCTCCTGTCGCTGCACGGCCACGGCTTCGTCCAAGGGATGCATTTTCTCGTAGCCCTTTTGCTCAGCGCATCAATAGTGGTGAGCTTGTAGTGCGTAAGCGTGTCGAGTAGAGGCCCGAGCCACGACCTGGTGAGTTTGGGTGCTTCTCTATTCTTATTGAGACATCACATCTTTCTGACTTTTATTACTTATTGGCGAAACAATGTAATCGATAAATGCGTTATTTTAAGCACCAAGTTTCTATCAAAAGCCAAACTTTTGCATCCTCGTTTCCTTTCCTCTCGTCTCAGTAGTCTCAGACCCCCAGTAGAAAGCGAGGAAAGGCTGCAAGGAAAGGAAATGAGGATGGAGGAATCGCATTAAAGCTTTTTTATACATTGGAATACTTGATCACTCGAGCGTCACTTCACAGCGTCATCAGCAGCGCTCGAAGGATCTGCCCTTATTTTGTTCAAGTTTTTTTTTTTAAAGAAATTCACAATAAATAATAACAAAGCAAGATACCCTGTTGAAATATATGAGATGTGTGGTTTATTTAAACTGCAAAGGTAAAGTATAAATTCAAATGATTGTGGCTGATGTGAAGAGGGAGATGAATTTATATGTGCGTCACGTTTAGTCGATAAAACTCTTCCACACAAGATACACCCGTGTCTATGTCTAACCTGTGTATCCTCACTCATCAGTCCTCATGAAGCTCCTCACTCCTCACTCCTCGATCCTCATGAAGCTCCTCACTCCTCACTCCTCATGAAGCTCCTCACTCCTCACTCCTCGATCCTCACTCCTCATGAAGCTCCTCACTCCTCACTCCTCATGAAGCTCCTCACTCCTCACTCCTCGATCCTCACTCCTCATGAAGCTCCTCACTCCTCACTCCTCATGAAGCTCCTCACTCCTCATGAAGCTCCTCACTCCTCACTCCTCGATCCTCACTCCTCATGAAGCTCCTCACTCCTCACTCCTCATGAAGCTCCTCACTCCTCACTCCTCATGAAGCTCCTCACTCCTCATGAAGCTCCTCACTCCTCACTCCTCATGAAGCTCCTCACTCCTCACTCCTCGATCCTCACTCCTCATGAAGCTCCTCACTCCTCACTCCTCATGAAGCTCCTCACTCCTCACTCCTCATGAAGCTCCTCACTCCTCACTCCTCATGAAGCTCCTCACTCCTCACTCCTCATGAAGCTCCTCACTCCTCACTCCTCGATCCTCACTCCTCACTCCTCATGAAGCTCCTCACTCCTCACTCCTCATGAAGCTCCTCACTCCTCACTCCTCATGAAGCTCCTCACTCCTCATGAAGCTCCTCACTCCTCACTCCTCATGAAGCTCCTCACTCCTCACTCCTCGATCCTCACTCCTCATGAAGCTCCTCACTCCTCACTCCTCATGAAGCTCCTCACTCCTCATGAAGCTCCTCACTCCTCACTCCTCATGAAGCTCCTCACTCCTCACTCCTCGATCCTCACTCCTCATGAAGCTCCTCACTCCTCACTCCTCATGAAGCTCCTCACTCCTCATGAAGCTCCTCACTCCTCATGAAGCTCCTCACTCCTCACTCCTCGATCCTCACTCCTCATGAAGCTCCTCACTCCTCATGAAGCTCCTCACTCCTCATGAAGCTCCTCACTCCTCATGAAGCTCCTCACTCCTCGCTCCTCGATCCTCGATCCTCACTCCTCATGAAGCTCCTCACTCCTCGATCCTCACTCCTCATGAAGCTCCTCACTCCTCGATCCTCACTCCTCGATCCTCACTCCTCATGAAGCTCCTCACTCCTCATGAAGCTCCTCACTCCTCGATCCTCACTCCTCGATCCTCACTCCTCATGAAGCTCCTCACTCCTCGATCCTCACTCCTCGATCCTCACTCCTCATGAAGCTCCTCACTCCTCATGAAGCTCCTCACTCCTCGATCCTCACTCCTCATGAAGCTCCTCACTCCTCATGAAGCTCCAGTCTATTTAACGGATCTTCTATCGCCCTATAATCCATCGCGCTCTTTAAGATCACTAAATTCAAGGCTTTTGGTCATACCTAGGATATCCAGAACCACCAAAGGAGGGAGAGCATTTTCACATTTAGCTCCAAAACTCTGGAATAGCCTTCCTGATACTGTTCGTTGCTCAGACTCGCTCTCCCAGTTTAAAACTAGATTAAAGTCGCATCTCTTCAGCCAGGCATTCATATAATATTTTTAATCTTACAGTTCAAATTACAATCCGGCCTCTAGTTAATAAACGCCAGAGGAGAACTGGCCCCCGACTGAGCCTGGGTTCTCCCAAGGTTTTTTTTTTTCTCCATTGGGTCACCTGATGGAGTTTTAGGACACTATTAGGTCACTTGATGGAGTTTTTCGGTTCCTTGCCACTGTTGCCTCTGGCTTGCTCAGTTGGGGATATTCTGGATATCTAATTTGATTTTATCAATAAATTCCACTAGAAACAAACCTTGTTGTATTATTTTAATTTAATACTGTGAAGCTGCTTTGATACAATCTGTATTGTGAAAAGCGCTATACAAATATACTTGACTTGACTTGACTTGACTGACTCCTCACTCCTCATGAAGCTCCTCACTCCTCGATCCTCACTCCTCATGAAGCTCCTCACTCCTCGATCCTCACTCCTCATGAAGCTCCTCACTCCTCATGAAGCTCCTCACTCCTCATGAAGCTCCTCACTCCTCATGAAGCTCCTCACTCCTCGCTCCTCGATCCTCGATCCTCGCCTCCTCACGGTGCAGTTAGAGAACTGAGATGTCCTTCAAGATGGCTGAGCTCGATCGGACTTCGGGTCATAGGATGAAGGACGGAGGACCGAGGAAACGAGGAGGATATTGAGAAGAACCCATAGTCGTGATGTTCCGGGAAGAACGGCGCTGCTCTCTGACGAGGGAACTAGTCGTCCAGGCGGCTGCATGTGGGCTCCTCAGGGATAGACCACTCAAACCCTAATGCGGATTAACTCGCCATCATCCCAGGCTGAGCTCACTCGTGTGGAAATTTGCTCTTTTAGAGATCGCCGGAAAGATGAGTCAGTCTTGATCCGCTGCGAGGCTCTTCAATGAAACCAGTCGTCAGAAGCATTTCTTCTGTCTCAGAGTCCATGAAGATTATCTTCGTCGCTTGTGAGACAACAGGTCTCCGCAGGCCCACTGTCTGGCGAAACTGTAAGTATATAGATAAGTATGTAAATGTTTCCAATATCCCATACACACATAAAATAATGAAATCAGGTACAAAATGCACACAAAGTATTTTTGAAATATTAAATTTGCTCAGAAATGTGCTCTTTTAGAGACCGCCGGAAAGATCAGTCAGTCTTCATCCGCTCAAGGCTCTTCAACGAAACCAGGCCAGTTGCATAAACTGTTAAGACTAGTCTTACAAGTTAGTCATTCAATTTAATTCTTTAAGACTGTTAATAACTTTTTAAAGTCAATAACATAAAAATGTAGATTGGTCTAATTTGACACCGAACAGTAAGACTGATTACTCCTAACTAACTTCTAGTTGATCATACTAGTTCTTAAGACACAGACTTAACATAATGGCTATGTTTATGCATAAAACATAAACGACGAAACCAGTCGTGAGAAGCATTTCTTCTGTCCATGAAGATTATCTTCGTCACTGAAGGAGAATTAATCTGAGATCCTGCGGTGATGTGCACTCTTATATAGACGGGTGGCTACCCCATTTCGGCAGGTTTCATCTCCATAGGATCGTGCAGTTTCAGGTTAGGTTAGGTAGACTTTATTAATCCCACACCGGGGAAATGAACTTATTACAGCTGCACAAAAACAAAAAACAAGTATGGAAAAACACATTGAATAAAAATACTAGATGGAAGTAATAGATATAATAAGTGCTTCATAGTGTTGTTACTGCGATTAAAGAGTCATTGATCATGATTGTCGTCCCCTTAATGAAACAGTTCGAGCTCTTGTGAGTCAGGGCTCCAGACTAACTTTTTTCACCTCCGTCCTGGAACCGTCGTGAAAAACAATTTGAACCGTCCTAAAGTGAACGTCAACCGTCCCAAAATAAACATGTTGTTTCTGTACTTTGTTATTATCATCTATAGTTTTTAGTTACATAATAAAAACACCATTCAAATGTTTATGATATATATTATTATATTTATTTAGCTCCATTCAAAGTAGTTATCTGTAAACAGGTAAAAAACAGATTTAATAAAAAATAACAGGAGTTAAATGCTTTTTTGTATTCATGCAGAACAAATCTTTTTTTTCCATATACGAAAATTAAGAGAAAAATACAAACAGCTCAAAACTTTTTGAGTTGGTTGGATTAAAAAATAACAAATAAATACTGGTGACAACATATATCTCAAAAATATCATCATTCTTTATTCTTTCAAGCAGCAGACATATTTATTTGTATGAATTAAATATAATGAATCATTATTAAAGCTATTAACGAGCAGTGAATGCTTTTCTCTTTTTCTTTTGTTGCTTGATCAATACACAGACCGCATTAGGTTTATTACCCACTGTCACTTTAAGACGTCGGATCATGTCCAATGAATGACATGCACTGATACAATCCGATACTCTCCAAAACGGACATTTCAACATAATGTTGTGTGTATTTGTCCATTCAGACACGAAAGAGAGCTCAATGTCTATGTGCATGGCTGCACGCTTCGGGTCGGGTGTGTGCGCACAGAAAACCGTACCGAATAGAGATCTTTTTTTTGCGTCGTCACTCTTAGGTATGGAAGCCCGTTTCCGCCACATTGAGTAAAAAAAAAAAAAGATTCTTTAAGTCATAATAATGAGAAACTTTCTCATAATAATGAGAAACTTTCTCGTAATAATGAGAAACTTTCTCATAATAATGACTTAACATCTCGTAATAATGAGAAACTTTCTCATAATAATGACTTAACATCTCGTAATAATGAGAAACTTTCTCATAATAATGACTTAACATCTCGTAATAATGAGAAACTTTCTCATAATAATGACTTAACATCTCATAATAATGAGAAACTTTCTCGTAATTATGGAAGCCCATTCCTATGGAAGCTATGGAAGCCCATTCCCGCCACATAAGAAAAAAAAACGAGCATAAAAACTCGAAATTATGACATTCTTAAGTCATTATTATGACATAAAATGTCGAATTTATGATTTACTAAATCGAAATTATGACTTTAAAAGTCATAATTATGTGATAAAAAGTCAAACTTTTGACATACCAAGTCGAAATTTTGACATACTAAGTCGAAATTATGACTTTAAAAGACGTAATTATGAGAAAAAAGTCTAAATTTTGACATACCAAGTCGAAATTATGACTTTAAAAGTCAAAATTATGACATAACAAAATCGAAATTATGACTTGCCGACTGGTACGCTCGTTGATCTGACGCACGCGACCCGACACATCATGAATTATGAACAGATTAAGGAGTATTTCGATCGTGGTTTTACAAATGATGAAATTCTTGCCGTACTAGCGGAACGGCATGGAATAGCTCTGAGCAAACGCACTCTTGAGAGGATTTTAAGCAAGAACAAACTTTGGCGCAGAAAGAACAAAACGGATGTGGCGGAGGTGGCAGCTTTCATATGTAACGGAGTTTAAATAATGCTGTTAAATTCATGCATTAATTGGGAAAACTCGACATTGGCTGTTGCGTCCCTTGCATTTGCTTGCGTGATATTAAGGGCGGAGCTACGTTACCACCAGCAGAGTTTCACATCTCTCGCTGCTGGTAAGTCGCATCAATAAGCGCTGCGTCATAAAAACTGAGTTTAGATTGTTTTCGAGTGTAAGGTTGGACTTTTAAACTACACACAAGTTTACTTCATGTGCCTGTCAGCCCCTAGTTCTATCAGTCGAGTCAAATGTGTTATTTGCGATGATGAAATGTGATGAGAGTGTGTGTGTTAACCTGCTTGTGAACTCCGAATCTCTGATTTCATTTAAGATCTATGAGCAACATTGATGCGTGATGCACTGTCCTTTAACCAGCTTTTGGTCCTGTTTGTCCCAGGTATGTTTTATATTCGGATTTGTCATGTTCTGTGTAAGAATATATTAGTCGAACTGAGTGTTAGCATTATCACATGTGCTATGTGCTCTCACGTGCTCGCACGTGCTGAACTGTGTAACTGCGCCATTTTAGGTGGCCGTTCTTTTCTTTCTGTATTCCATTTTATACAAAAATATACAAAATGATGGTTGCTTAAATTTAGTTCTCTGCATTTATGTGAATTGATGAGAAATGACAACAGAGAAAGTGATGTATATTTTATTTCTTTAATGTATGTTTTATTTTGAGTTTAATTCCACTATACGATCACTTTGTAAAAATGTATTCAGCAGAGTTTCACATCTCTCGCTGCTGATCTATGAGCAACATTGATGTGATGCACTGTCCTTTAACCAGCTTTTGGTCCTGTTTGTCCCAGTCTGTCTGTTCCAGGCCCAGTAAAGATCTTGAGTAACCATCCACCTGCTCTCCGTGTGATTCCATCCACACACAAACACACAAAGTCACATTGGTGCCGTGACCCGTTGTTTCTTCAATCAAGATGTTTCCTGAAGCGGCCGAGGGTTCATCTTAAAGTTTCCGCTGGAGTCAGGTGGACACAATTTTGTTCAGGAACGGTGTTTTTTTTTTTTTTGAAAGAAAAGAGACTATTTTTTTTATATAGAGACTGCACTCAAGCAATTTGCAACATTTGCTAAGGACAATTTGCTATAGAGACAACAGCACATTTTAGGTTTTTGATTTATTGTATTTTTTTTTTTTACAAGTACTGATATTCATTATGAGTGGTTTTGATAATTATCACACTCCAGTCTGTGGTAGTAAAGGTAGAGGATGGGGTTCATTGAAAGTGCCAAAGACATTACAGTTCAGTGGGCCTGGTGTACAGAATGAAGCTCATGTAGCCATAGACAGTAACACTTCAAGTTCAGATCCATTAGTTTGTGAGGGCCTATCCACAAGTTATGAATCAGATGCTTCAAGAGGACAGCAGGGTGTGTTTTCGTCTACTCCATACCCTAATTCACAGCCACCAAATGTAATCACTGCAGTGACTGACATAATCAGCCAAGTTGGTCAGCAAATTGCTGATAGCATTGTCACCAGACTAAGCCCAACACGTAAAGTTGACGCACATTCAGTTGACAATTCTTCCAAAAATGTGACTGCAGATGGATCAGCTTCACAAATGCTGGACCTGATACAAAGCCAGTTGTCCTTTTCCAGAAATGTTAGAGAACCTCCTAGCTTCAGGGGAGAAGTTTCTGATGCTGTTGACTTAAATGAGTGGATAGATATCATGAGAGACTATATAAAACGCAATAATTTGAGGAAAGAGAATCAAGCGGAGGAGATTATGGCCCATCTGAGAGGCAAAGCAAGGGATGTGGTCAAGTTTGGCATAAGAAACTGTGACATTGACATTGTGCATAACCCTGATGCAATCTTTAGTATTCTCAGGAAACACTTCGAAGCTGCTCCTTGTTCTCCTCTCCCACTGGCTGACTTTTATACCACCTTACCCAGACCAGATGAGGATGCCTATGAGTACTGGATCAGGCTAAACCGTGCAGTTGACGTCGCTGCTGAGCGCTTGAAAGAACAGGGTAAAGTACTGGATTGTCCAGGAACAGAGGTAACACGCATGTTCATCAGACACTGCCCGTGTAAAGAGCTTGCCATCACCTTTCGTTCTAAAACAATTGCCGCATGGTCTGTGCGAGAGGTCCAAGATATTTTGAACGAATATCACTCTGATTCCAGTCTTGCACCAGCAGTAAGAAATGCAGCACCCACTAAAATTCCTGTGAACAGAACTGAAGTGGAACTGTCATCTGCAGTACTTCCAGCTCCTTCTGATGTCCAGCAGTCCAGGTCTCTGGAAGCATCTGCTTTAGAGCGAGTCATGAGCTTATTGGAAAAAGTCCTGTTAAAAGAATCTGCCAGCAAAGAGCCAAGTTCACGCGTGAAGCCCAAAGTGAGTCAACCTCGAGTAAAAGGCCTCAATGTCTGTTCGAGCCCTGATCATTCTGGCCTCACGCATTGTCTTGAGAAAAAGTTGTGCTTCCAGTGTCACTCTCCTGACCATTCCCGCTTTGTCTGTCCTGAGAGAGTGAAATCTCCGTCTTCTCAAGGGCTGGGAAACTAGAAGATCTGCACTCAAGGGAGGACGGTGTGGATCGTGATTTCATTCCTCCAAACCAGTGTTGTATGAATGACCCAACCTCAGTTTATAGACTTTCTAGTTCTGTTGAGCCTGCAGGGAAAACTTTAATTTTTCAGAACACGCACAGAGTACAGCGAATTGATAGTCTGTTTTACACACCGGCAACAGTATGGGGCGACCTTCAGCTGAAAGCTATGGTTGACAGTGGCTCCATGGCATGCACAATGAGTGAAGCTGCTGAACGTCTCTTGTTACAGTACAAGCCTGATTTACGAAATTTCCCTGCCAGTGATGTTGTCATAATTGGTTGTGGTGGACAGCGTGTTACACCGAAAGTGATGTATGAGCTTGAGCTCTCAGTTTATGCCTGCAAGATGGTTGTTCCAGTTTTAGTGGTTCCAGGGCAAACCGACGATTTGATCCTGGGCAGCAATGCTATCAAGTGGCTGATTCAAAAAATGAAAGAGACCGACGGATACTGGAGACTCGTGTCCAGCCCAGTTAACTCTGAAGATGTTGAATGTCACCAATTCCTGTCTCTGCTTTCAAATGTGGAACGATGGAAGGGTGAAGACATACCTGATAGAGTGGGCACTGCTAAGTTGAAGGAGAAAATAACTCTAGAACCGCACCATGAACATCTCGCTTGGGCTCAGCTTCCTGAGTCAACAGCTGTTTCTGCGGGGAGCACAGTCATTGTTGAGCCAACCCTCTGTAAGTGCCGTCCAAGGAACGTGATCATAGGGAGAGTCATCACACCTATGTGGGGCAGTAGATGGGTGCCGTTCAAAATAATGAACCCTACAGACAAAGTAATCATTCTTAAGAAAAACACAAAGATTGTGGATGTTTTTACTTGTATTGCTGTGGAAGAGTTGTCTACACCTGAGTCCCTGAAGAGTAACGTTCAGTGTGCTGCAAGTCCTGTAAATCATGTACGGACCAGTGATGAAAGGAGAAACGTGCTGGATAAATTAGAACTGCGGGATCTGGATCTGGATCATTGTGAAGTGTCAGAGGAGTGGAAGGATAGACTTCTGAACCTCATTGAAAAGTACGAGTCAACCTTTTCACGTGGAAAAATGGATTGTGGAGAAGCCACCGACTTTGTCCACAAAATCCACTTGGTGGACGAGAAGCCATTTCGACTCCCTTACCGACGTGTAGCCCCCAGCCACTATGATAAGCTGCGCACTGCCTTGAATGAGATGGAAGTAAAAGGCATCATAAGGAAGTCTCAGAGTGAATATGCATCGCCGCTAGTTTTAGTGTGGAAAAAGAATGGTGACCTTCGTATTTGTACAGATTTTAGATGGCTGAATGCGAAGACAGTGAAGGACGCTCACCCACTCCCACATCAAGCAGATGCACTCGCAGCTTTGGGAGGTAACGTTTTCTTTTCAACCATGGACTTGACTTCTGGCTTTTATAATGTCCCCTTGTTTGAAGAGCATAAGAAGTACACTGCCTTTTCCTCTCCTTTCGGCCTCCACGAGTACAATCGTCTACCTCAGGGTTTGACCAACAGTCCAGCAACCTTTATGAGGATGATGATGTCCATTTTCGGGGATGAAAATTTCACAAGCCTTCTCTGCTATTTGGACGATCTGATGGTCTTTGCTCCAAGTGAGCAAATAGCTCTTGACCGACTGGAACTTGTTTTCTCACGCCTGTCTAAGCACAACTTAAAGCTAGCGCCAAAGAAGTGTATGTTCCTCAGGAGATCTGTCAGGTTCTTGGGACACATTGTCACTGGGAATGGTGTCCAGACCGACCCAGAAAAGGTGAAGGTGATCAGTGACATCCAGACTACTGACCTCATGGAAGCGGATGGCATAACCCCTTCTCAAAAGAAGATCAGATCTTTCCTGGGTATGATTTTATATTATCAGCATTTCATTATAGACTGTTCTGCTAAGGCGAAACCTCTTTTTAGTCTCTTATCAGGTCAGTCACAGAAAAGAGCTCAGAGGAAGTGTGGTCGGATGAGGAAGCCACTCAGTGTCGTGAAGCTTTCACCCGAGGATTGGACTAGTGAATGTCGTACTGCTTTCGAAACTTTAAAGCAAGACTTACTGCACAGTGTTACTCTAGCACACCCAGATTTCAGTCATCCCTTTATTCTCTCTGTTGATGCTTCATTTGATGGCATAGGAGCTGTGTTATCTCAGGTGCCTCCGGGGGAGAAAATTGCACGTCCAGTCGCTTTTGCCAGCAAAACGCTCTCCAAGTCTCAGATGAACTACCCAGCACATAGACTCGAATTTCTGGCTTTAAAGTGGGCCGTTTCTGACAAGTTTAGTCACTGGCTAAAAGGGAGACATTTCACTGCATGGTCTGATAATAACCCCTTGACCTATATTCTAACCAAACCCAGACTGGATGCGTGTGAACAGCGATGGGTGGCGAAGCTCGCTGCTTACGACTTTGACCTGAAGTATGTGCCAGGCACGAAGAACGTTGTTGCAGATGCCTTGAGCAGAGAGCCCTTTGTCAAGTCTTGTGTCAGCCATCGTCTGTTGAAAGAACCATACATTTCTCTCTTGGATGAGGTAAATGGTGTTGTTACTGGAACCGTGCAAGATGCCTTCCGTGTCACTAACAACTGTCAGAATGTGCAGGCTACCAGTGACGACGAAACCAAGAACGAGTTGCAGGATGACGTGAATGACTCATGTCCTGGATCTATTGATGCTGCTGAAGTTTCTGCTTTTCTGGGTGCTCACTGCGATGGTGGAGTTAGTCCATTGCCCGTGACAAGTCCAACGTCACTCCAGCTCCCTGATGAAGATCCGTCTGTTGCAATCCCGTTTTCCAGACTTGCAAATCTCCAAGAGCAGGACAACATAGTCGGTAGAGTCATCAACTATGTTCTGAGACATAAACGTCCTTCAAAGAGTGAGAAAGCAAAGGAGCCTAGCTCTGTGACAAACCTTTTGAAGCACTGGAAAAAGCTAAAGATTCGTAATCGTGTGCTGTACAGAGTGAAGAAAGATCGACTGATGAATAAGAAACTCTTTCAATACGTTGTACCGGATTCCCTAAAGCATGATGTTCTCCGTGGTGTTCATGACTCAGCTGGACATCAAGGTGGTGCAAGAACTCTCTCTCTTGCAACTGAAAGGTTCTTTTGGCCAGGAATGAGTAAAGACCTCAAGCTTTATGTGAAAAACTGCCAGAGGTGTGTTGTCGGAAAAACACCAGAGCCAAATGCTCGTGCACCCCTTGAGCATATCCGTACCTCTGAGCCTATGGAACTAGTATGCATAGACTTTTGGAGTGCTGAACAGACTTCAGGGAAGGTCGTCGATGTCCTAGTAGTGACGGATCACTTTTCTAAGATGGCACATGCCTTTCCCTGTCACAACCAGTCGGCTAAGCAAGTTGCCCATCGCCTTTGGAATGACCTCTTCTGCATTTATGGATTTCCAAAGAGAATACATTCGGACCAGGGTGCAAATTTTGAAAGCAAAATCATTAAGAACTTGCTTGAGATGGCTGGTGTTCAAAAATCACACACCACACCATACCACCCTATGGGTAACGGTTTGGCAGAACGTTTCAATAGGACCTTGGGTAATATGATAAGAGCTCTCCCAGTGAAATCCAAGGCGAGGTGGCCACAGCTTCTAAGAACGTTAACCTTCAGTTACAATTGTACTGTGCATGAAACAACCGGGTTCGCTCCTTTTTATCTTATGTTTGGGCGTATCCCGAGGCTGCCGATCGACATCATGTTTCAGCATGTCCTTTGCGACGAGAGGGTGGTCAGCCACCATGAGTTTGTCACTGCACTGAGAAGAGATCTGAGCGCAGCTGCAGAAATTGCCCGGAAACACAGTCTCAAAGAGCAGAACCGCCATGCCATTCTTTACAATCGGAAGGTCAGAGGTTCACCCTTAGCCGTGGGAGATAGAGTTTTGCTGGCTAACCGTGGAGAGAAAGGCAAGAGGAAAGTTGCGGACAAGTGGGACTCTGTTTTGTATGAGGTTCAATCAGTGAGACCAGAGATTAATGTGTACAGGATTACGGATGTTCAGACTGGCAAAGAAAAAGTGGTGCACAGAAATCTGTTGCTTCCAGTTAATTTTTTATTCTGGGATGATGGTGAGGAAGAATCAGTTCGATCAGATTCCACTGGTGCTACCCATGGCAGTGCTCTCGATTCTGCTCTGATGGATGATCCTGATCCTGTTTCAAAAACATCAGAATGGTTAATGCAGACGGATGGAACACATGACGGTGATGAAATGCAAGATGCCACCTGTGGTGAAGTTTCAGACATTCCTGATGAGATGACTCCTGAGTGCTCTGGCAATGATCAGTACAGTGCAGAACCTGAAAATGTTCCTGAACCTGCTGAGAGTATAAAGAGTTTACCTGCAACCAAGCCAAATGAGTACCCCAGTTGTTTGCAAGAACCTGATAACAGACTTGCCCCTGTCGTTTACAAACAGCCCACAAGTACATATACAGGCCACATCACTACACGATTAGGGAGATCAGTTAAGCCCCCTAACAGACTTATTTGTGAAATTGATAGTCAGAAAATTGTGGAAAGTGATTCGCACAGTGATGCACAAGTTATTTTTCAAGGAACTAACTTTGTAGTGGAGTTGTTACGGAACATTTTTGTTTAAAATGACTGAGTTTAAATGATGAGTAATATCTAAGAGTCGACTGTGATGTTAAGAGAATGACTTTGAAGTGAGTTTCTTCTCTGAGAAAGAATCAGAAGTTTGTTGTTTGTATCAAAAGATATTTGAAGAGCAGAGATACATTTGTAACCACTAGGAGTGTGTAGACTGCACCTCCTATAGTCTGTGTTAAGTGTGGAACCTGGTACCATTCCATTCTTTCATACTTCCTGGGGAAGAGATCAATTCTGACATACTGTATTGTAAAGCTCTTTTACTCACACCTACTTCTATTTTCATTACTTTTTTTTTTCTCTGCAATCTTTACTGTATATTTAGTTTGTTACATATTCCGGTTCTAGCCCAATTTAGCAGAATTTAAGGGGGGTGTATGTAACGGAGTTTAAATAATGCTGTTAAATTCATGCATTAATTGGGAAAACTCGACATTGGCTGTTGCGTCCCTTGCATTTGCTTGCGTGATATTAAGGGCGGAGCTACGTTACCACCAGCAGAGTTTCACATCTCTCGCTGCTGGTAAGTCGCATCAATAAGCGCTGCGTCATAAAAACTGAGTTTAGATTGTTTTCGAGTGTAAGGTTGGACTTTTAAACTACACACAAGTTTACTTCATGTGCCTGTCAGCCCCTAGTTCTATCAGTCGAGTCAAATGTGTTATTTGCGATGATGAAATGTGATGAGAGTGTGTGTGTTAACCTGCTTGTGAACTCCGAATCTCTGATTTCATTTAAGATCTATGAGCAACATTGATGCGTGATGCACTGTCCTTTAACCAGCTTTTGGTCCTGTTTGTCCCAGGTATGTTTTATATTCGGATTTGTCATGTTCTGTGTAAGAATATATTAGTCGAACTGAGTGTTAGCATTATCACATGTGCTATGTGCTCTCACGTGCTCGCACGTGCTGAACTGTGTAACTGCGCCATTTTAGGTGGCCGTTCTTTTCTTTCTGTATTCCATTTTATACAAAAATATACAAAATGATGGTTGCTTAAATTTAGTTCTCTGCATTTATGTGAATTGATGAGAAATGACAACAGAGAAAGTGATGTATATTTTATTTCTTTAATGTATGTTTTATTTTGAGTTTAATTCCACTATACGATCACTTTGTAAAAATGTATTCAGCAGAGTTTCACATCTCTCGCTGCTGATCTATGAGCAACATTGATGCGTGATGCACTGTCCTTTAACCAGCTTTTGGTCCTGTTTGTCCCAGTCTGTCTGTTCCAGGCCCAGTAAAGATCTTGAGTAACCATCCACCTGCTCTCCGTGTGATTCCATCCACACACAAACACACAAAGTCACACATAGAACAACAACTTCAAACATCTGGGCAATGTCATGGCTATAGATGGATGCACCAAAAATGTTGGATGAATGGGCTTGTAACTGACAGGGAAACAGTGAGAGTTCTGCTGCGGCTTTTAGATGGTGAAGGGGTTGATCTGAGGTCACGAAATCGACTGAGGCGGCGTGTGTATCATAGCCGTGGTCCTAACTTTTTGTGGCATAGATGGCTATGATAAGCTGAAGCCATTTGGAATTGGAATAAGCGGATGTATCGATGGATTTTCCAGGAGCATGATATGGCTTGAGGCATACAAGACCAACAATGATCCAAGACTTATTGCTGGATACTTCATGGATGCAGTCATTAAAGCTGGGGGTTGTCCTGCTAGAGTGAGGCTAGATTTAGGAACAGAAAATGTTCATGTGGCTGAGATGCAAAGATTTTTGACTTTTTCTGAGGATCGACCTGCAACAGACCATGTTACTTTTGGCCCAAGCACTGGAAACCAGCGCATCGAAAGATGGTGGCTCACTTTGCGAAGTGAATGTGTTCAATTTTGGATAGACCTCTTTGACAAGCTGAGAGAGGACGGGCACTTCGCAGACACTTTTTTGGACAAATCTTTGGTGCAGTTCTGTTTCCTTAACAAAATTCAGGTGAGTTTATTTCGCTTATCTCAATTGCCTTGCATGCCTAACATCTTTTAATTCATAAAGAGAAGATTGTAGTCTCAAATATTAAATTATCTGTGTTCTGTAGACTTAATAATATCTACATGTATGTCGTACTGTTTTCAAAATGATTTGGCTTAGACATTAAACGTTACAAAAGTATTCTTAATAGAATCAAAAAGGGAATAATGTGTGGTTTAACACTAGAACTGCCATGGCAGTCATTTTGACCGTTTTGAATTTTATATCTGCAATAACTTTGTTGAAAAAACAAATAAAATCCTGCTGATACCTGACTTTTCCTAAAAGTGTCTGTATTTTCATTTAAAATGTTTTTCATATAAATTACAAATAAGGCAAAAAAAAAAAAAATTTAACCACTGAATTTCGCGGTATTATTATACATATACCAATATACACAACAATAAAATGTGGTAAAAAATACACAAAATATATTCCAAAACAAATCATTTAAATGCAATGATATTCAGAACAGAACAAGAATGAATGAATAACTAACAAGCCAAAATGAAATAGGCTACTTTCAAGCGAAAGTGAAAGCGGCGTTGGGCTCACGTAACTCTCTAATTAGAATCAAAATGTTTCAACATTTGCGATGTATTTGGTTGGTAAACTATCTTCATTATAGGCTTTGTACTTCACTCACGTTCCAATATCGACGGAAAAAATCATCCTCTTCACATGCGCAAAATGGTACGAATTGTACTATACTTAGGCTACTATATAACAGTGGAATTTTTATATGTTAGGTTGACTATTTTATTATTATATTTTATTATGGCTATAATGAACAGGCTGCGATGTCAAGATTGCAATGCTGGAATATGGTGTGTGTGTGTGTAAGGCGCAGGCGCGATCGAACAGTGTAAACATGAAGGCACACTCCGTCATTTTGTTCAGGACATCTACGGATATTATTATTTATAGATGTATAATTAAACTTGTTTAAATGTACAGTTTGGTGTTGTTTTGTTTTTTAAAAGATATCCCAATACAATAAATGCATTAATCTCTTAATTGGGTATTTATCATTAAAGATATAGAGTTTGATATAGCGGTCAAAATGACCGCTTGCGGCAGTTCTAGTAGTTATGGAATTCTGGCACTTCTAGAAATGATCATTTAGAAGTTTTGTGCCTTGAATTATGAAATATAAAAATACCATAAATGACTGACATGAGAAAAGCTGAGTTTATCTAAAACCATTATTTAATTTCATCTGATTGGAGTAAGGCTCTGTGATTTTGTCCACACCATGGCTTCACAAAATTAGTTTTTACGTGCATGATACGCATGGTTTCGCGTGCATATGATACGCAATTTATTGCGTGTAATACACACGCACCCCACTCACTAATCCTACCCAAACGTATAATACATACGTACCCCACAAACCTACCCATGCGTTACATGCACGAAAAAAACTAATTTTCGCGTGCTCATGCAGGTTTGGAACATGAGGATGAGTAAATTATGATTTTTGGGGGGTGAACTAACACTTTAAGTCGAACATTGAATTGTCCCACTGCGCATAGACCCGTCGAAACGACGTATTTTCTACGTCGTTTTTGCACGTCCAATTTTGCTCCCCTTGAAGGTGCAGACTGTGACGCCAGATGACGTCTTTTTCCGACGTCTTCCGCATGTCTAATGTTGACGTCCGTCCACAAAAGTTCGTTTGTGGGAAGAAGGAAGGAGACGGGGTCGGCTTGCTGTGGATCGTGTGTTTTATTAGATACTGTGCGTCTTTTCCAAACAATAATCGCGCTCAAACAAAACAGCGGCTTTTTCTCATGAGACCACACACACACACACACACACACACACACACACACACACACACACACACACACACACACACACACACACACACACACACACACCTTATTCTTGCTTTCCCTGGGACTCGAACTCATGATCTTAGCGTTACAAGCACCAACGCTCTACTGTTTGAGCTACAGTATCACTGTACGCGTTTCCAGTTATCACCTGATGCTGAGACGATCAAATAGAGTTTTTGCAAAATGATCTTAAATAAATATAAATAATCTGTATTCATATATATTAATCATGTTGATAATAACAATGTTGATATTTGTAAATAAAATAAAAAATATTCATGTCAATTTCCTGCACCTGTCTTAGACGTCCACATGGCGTCACAGTCTGCACCTTCAGGGAACCAAAATCTGACTTCCAAACATGACGTAGAAAAGACCTCATTTGGAGGTAACTTTGCAAACCTAGATCATGTCAGTTTCCTGCACCTGTCTTAGACGTCCACATAACATCCAGAAAATTACCTATTCCGGCGTTCAAATATTGAACATTATATTGACGTCCAGGTGGGGTCATGGTTAGATGTCCAAATAGCAGACCTAGATTGCACGTTGCATAAAGGTCAAAAATTGGTCTTGGACCGACTGACGCAATATAGACATGATCTGCCTGTCCAATAGACGTCTGATGTTTAGTGGGGTAACTTGGCTCACATATTAACGTCCTCACTAATTTAGTGTATCTTTAATGTTATAAATCGTATTTATAATGTATTACGCATACCATTAATTTAAAATATCTTAAAATACTTTTCATTGCACACTTTTCTGTGATTTGATTACCTGGTTCCATGATTCATGCTCTGTGTGATTCTCCTGCTACACACACAGCCTCCCAGACATCTACTAACTCTACTAACATGTTTCCTTACAGGAAGAGCTTGATGAGATAGTCTTCACTTGGAACAACCACAGAATACGGCCAGTCCACAACTCACGTTCACCACATGGCCGACCATCCATCATGAATGCAGTGTCTCATCTATATGGAGCCACAGACCATCTGCATCCAGTGTGTCTGGAGAAGGTTCAAGTCTGTTTAGAAGAGTGTGTTTCAAGGACTTTACTTGCGATGAAGACACTTTTAAGCTGTGTCCCAAAGTTGAAGGTTGCATCCTTCGAAGGACGCAGACTTCAAGGATGCAGCCTATGCGTCCTCTGAAGGACGCACCATGTAGCCTTCCTAGGATTTCCTAATTGTGCAACCAGGTGTTCCCGATCACCGCTCCTGGCGCCAAGCAACGGTGCGAGAGGACAGCTGCTATCCTGATCATTCATTTTGATAACTGAGTAAACAGCTATGGAGCCAGAATTGGCTATTGTCATTTTTATGTTTAATATTTTACTGGAGGTCATGGTGTGCCCCGGCGCTGCCGGATCATGTATTTTCGGTAAAACCCAATTTAATATAAAAAGTCCAGTATTTCTCGCGCTCGTCATCTGCAGCTGTCACGGTTGCCAGGCGACAAGAACAATCCTTCGTAGGCTAGACCGGTCCGAGCGCGTCAGATGCGCCCTTTGATATGGGACGCTGCTGTAGTTAGCAACAATTTGTTAATATTGTGACAATAAGCCTACATTTTGTTACTTTAATTTTCGGAACTGCATATTTCGTTAAGTATTCACTTACATATGTGAAGTAACCTGAAGTACTTTTTTCCCCTCACATCATAATATGATTACATTACACTAC
Source organism: Rutilus rutilus (assembly GCF_951802725.1). Taxonomy (NCBI): domain Eukaryota; kingdom Metazoa; phylum Chordata; class Actinopteri; order Cypriniformes; family Leuciscidae; genus Rutilus; species Rutilus rutilus. Next base: position 652,020 of record NC_140230.1, on the reverse strand, counting down.
ACAAAAGTATATAATGTAACAACCAGATATTACTGTATATTGAAAATATACAGAAGTAAAATGCAACATAGCCTACGCAGTAATGCAGTAGTAGCCTAATATAAATGCAGTAGTTATTAAAAGTACTTTTTTCAGAAAGCCGTCGATTGAATCAGCCCTGCAAACCTGTTGGTAGACAACTTAGTGGATAGTGGAAATATGCACTTTAACACTCTGGAGACCATCCCAGATGATGTCCCACCAGCAGGAGGCCTTACCAGGGGCAGCCCATCCCGGTCCAGCAGCTCAGCTCAATAGAGTCTACATAATTTTTTTCTTATTTTATGTATTGTAAAATTAAATGTTTATGTTGATTTTGATATGTTTAACGTATTTTGTAAATAGTTGGAAAAAGTACTTTAATGTAGCCTAAAGAACAAATGATTTTCATTTACCAATTTTATTTGAAAAAATAAAAAGGTATAGAATTTGTTTCATGCAGAAAGTATTACTGTCATTACAAAAATAAACAATGTCCAGAACAATTCATTCTCTTTTATTTACACAATTAAAGTTGCATAAAAATAAATGTACATAATTTTTCTTTTAAAAAATAAAAGTGAAAAAAGTTAAACAAGAATATGTAGAAAATATATATTTTTTTCAATCATTCTCTCAAGAAGAGAAAACAGCCTGTCCATCCTCTCCCTTCTTTCCTGTGCACTCCTCGCCTCTGCCTCCCTCTGTAGTTGCATTTCTTCTCTGATCAAGTCCAAAAACTCATCCTGTCTCGCCGCCTTTGTGCTGGTGCTGCCCCTGGCTCCTCCTCACCGTGGGCACCCACTACTGAACTCGGCCCTGGTGTGTCCTCAGGGATTGAGGCGATGAAGACAGCGGGGTTGGTGCAATGCATCTGTCCCAACATCTCATCCATTACCCCTTTTCCACCAACAAGAACCGGGTGCTGGTTCAGAGCTAGAGCTATTGCCAGTTCGGAGTTGGTTCGACTGACGAGCTTACTAAGAACCCGTTTGCGTTTCCACCGGCCAGAGAGCCACAACAGAGCTATATCTTACGTCACTGCATACGTATCATGTTGCCCAGCAACGCTAGTGCGGCAGCGCCAAACACAAACACACCAGACTTGTTCGAGATGCATCGGCTTCTCGCAGAACGATCAGCACATGAAATCAAAGCACTGCGAAAGCGATCAAAAAGCACAATGAGTCGTATGCTCTCCAAACACTCCCGAATCTCTGATCGGTCCACGCTGCTCCGATGCATCTCGAACAAGGCATCAACAATAATAGACGTTGCGTTACTATGGATGCTCATGGGTTTGCGAAAATAAATCGGCATCCAAACACGGCGAATCCAACGCGTTCGTGCAGCTCGCCGTAACTTACATAGACGGATATTATAATCGAGCTGCTATTAGCTCGACTAGCTGCTATTTAAAAATGGCGGTCACAAGTTTCTCTTCAGTCTTGTTGGCCAGTGGCCACGGTAACCCCGCCCCCAGCCCCTGACGCAAGCGGTTCTTTCTTGGCTCCGTTCTAGACCCTGCAATGATTTGGTGCTACTTAAGAACCAGTTTTACTGGTTCGGAGCTGGTGCTTTGGCGGTGGAAAAACAAAGAACCGATTTGAAACTAGGCTCTGGCTCCGAACCAGCACCAGCTCTGCCTTGGTGGAAAAGGGGTACATGAGGACAAACCAGGGCCAAGTTGCAGCAGTGGGTTTCCCACTCACACCCTCTCCTGTCCCAGGACACTTGCAATCCTAAAGGCAGAGCAAATGAACCATGGCTTGTTAATAACAACAACAGGACAATACATTTCAGCAAAGATGTGTGTATTACTTTTCTTTATATATATATATATATATATATATATATAGACCCATTTTTTCCTGAATTGTTCTAAAAAAGCAGAAAAGGGTACTTAACACAGAGGAGCAATCTTAAGTGCATTGTTAACACTGCAAAATGAGACACATCAAGACATGCATACAAAATACTTAAGAAATCATATTTCTGTATACTAAAATTTGGTTAAAACCACATAGCTTGCATGACAGCACTACAAAAACACAAAGTGAAACCCTATTGCCTTATCTACTGCTTTTCTTATTGTTTTGAGCTTTATTGGGTGAGTGATATTTCTTATAATACACAAGTGCAAATATTACAAATAGGTCGTTAAACTAATAACGTTATTACCACAAGTTTTGCCTAAAACTACCTGATAAATGTAGCCACGCAATGGTGACGAAGGAGTTAAGAAGAAGTTTATAAGAAAATGTAACTCTGGTTTCGCTAGCTATTTGAGTAAATGAAAACATAATACTTACATTTAAATGTGAATTTGCTGTCCACCACCGATCTCTAGTCTCGGCCGCCTTTAAAAATAAATAAATAAATGCTGTCGTCAACGGCGCGCAATGACTTATGGGGTAGAATAGGCCGCTAAGTGTCCATTTATGTATCCTTCTTTTCACGGGGAAACGAAGGGTGCATTTGGCGTCGCTTTTGAATCAGGGAAGCCTTCGTCGCGGCGCGATGACGCAACCGGCCTTCGAATACGGCCTTCGAAGGATGGAGAATTGAATTGGGACAGCCTTCATCGCGCCGCGGTGACGCAATCGGCCTTCAAATACGGCCATCCGGCCTTCAAATACGGCCTTCGAAGGACGCAGCCTTCACTTTGGGACACAGCTTTAACGTATGTGTTGATCTTATGTCAGAGCATGATTTGAACCATACGAATGATGTGTTTGCAGCAGTGGACTTGTACATAACTCTTAGAGTGCTAATTAAAAGTGAGTTGGAGCCTCATATCTAAAAAATATGTGTTGCTAAAGACAACATTTTAGATTTGTATTATAACTTAAGAGTCAGTAGGGAAGACATACAGGTTGTGTTTTAACCAGGGAATGGTTTAATTGACTCAAAATAACACTTTCCAAAATTGCAGAACAAAAAAACTGTACAATAAATGATGTTTCATTAACAAGGTTCGGGAGGAGCACGTTCAGATAATTAACACAGGTGGAGAGCACTCAGCAATCAATGGTAAGAGGTGTATATATACTCAGCAGTCTCACCTCAATCCATTGACAGTTTTGCAGCATCCCCCCACCACCCCTTCTCCACGCTTCTAGTCCTAAACACTTACATACGGGGGGAGTACTCTGGGTTCGGGCCGACCTCCGAGCTCGGAGCCCTCCCTCCGGACAGCACGCCAAATACGCATTAAACTTTACCCCTTCAAATTATATGTAAGTGTGAACTCGTGAAACTGTACTTGTGTTATGGGCATGACTGAACATGCTAGAAATGAATACTAGAAAAACAAAAGGAAAGTGTTGTATAATAAAGTGCATTCAAATAAAAACATTATTTTTATCAAAATACATGGCAAAATAAATTATGGTGCTTTGTAACTGACCCTTTCAAACCTTGTGCCTCAGAGAGAGTACTAACAGGAACTTTGGAAATGTGAACATGTAAAACACATCTTGAAAAAAACATCAAGAAATAAAGCCTGTTGTGACCTCAATTATGTTGTTGAAGCTTAACTTCAATTGAAGCTTAATCTTACTAATAGTAAGTCTGTAGTGTACTAGACTATATCCATGACCCATATGTTGCTCTCTAACACTTTGTTCATTTCATGGCGAAACTCTGGGTAGTTGTCATAATTCACAGGCAGCTCCAGGTAACAGCCACATGTGTGTGCAATGGGTCGTCTCTGAAAGCCTTCCAACTGTGTGAAGCTAACGGTGATGGTCTTTCCCAGGAACAAATCTGACCCGGTACAAAACCGAAGGAAGAGGGACAGGTGTTGTTTATCTGATTCTCTAAGAAATGTACTTAGATACCTGCCAGTGTGTTTTTGTTGTAAATTCATTGTAGCAGGGTAGGCTATTGATTTCATGACCTTTCTTGATGACGGTTGTAGTTCATCATAGGCAGCTGCGATGTCCTGGAGCTCAATTCTCATAGGCGCAAGCACATTATGCCACTGCTCTATCACAAACGCAGGTTCTTGAATGAGCTTCTGATGTGCCATCTCCTCCAATAGCTGCTCGATATTATCTGCTGTTGGGACTCTTCGAGAATTATGATGATCCATGACCTCAGAGCTCTTCTTTGTCCACATCTTCAAAATGTGAACGGCATGATTCTAGGATCATTCTGTCTGATTCTGTAACATATCTGAGAAAGCAGTCCACAAGACTGGTTGTGACACATCCATGGGCCGCCTGTTCCAGCATTACAGGTGCTATTTTTACAGGCAGGTACTTCTCTCTTTGCCAACCAAATGAAATGATTCGGCCTATGCTTTCCCACTGTTGTTGACCAAAGTCATGTCGTAGATAAGGGACCTTAAAGCTATTTCCCAAAGTACATTGCTCATAAAAGTCATGCCAAAACTCTGAAAGCACATCCTTCAAAACCCCCCCTTCATCAACAGCATTTTCCAGCCTTCCATCGGGAAGAATGACTTTCATAGATATGTCATCCGTCAAGACACTTTCGTCACAAAAATGTTCAATAAGCTGTCGAAAAGCCTGACCGCGATGAATAACAAGAATTTTCTTCACCCTTTCACTCTGAACAAAGGGCTCCAGTGAGTTATCAATTGGAGAAGGTACAGAATATGATTCCTCTAAAATAGGTAATGTGTCATCAAGCGCAGTATCTTCCAGTCCAGAGATAAGTCCTGTGGAGATTGTTACAGTGCCACTATCCTCCAAATTGTCCACCTCTGGCTGCCTGGCTGCATCAATTTCAAACACACTTGATGGATCAGTCATGCTAATTATCGAGTCTGACAATAAAACATCATCACTGCCTGTTTCAATTAAAGTGCTACTCCCAACATAAATTAGGTCTGACTCTACATTCTCAGTCAACAGTGGGGATTGGCTGGTACGTATGGGAGATCTGGAATCTCGCTCAGTCAACAGAAGGGATTGGCTGGTACGTATGGGAGATCTGGAATCTCGCTCAGTCAACAGAAGGGATTGGCTGGTACGTATGGGAGATCTGGAATCTCGCTCAGTCAACAGAAGGGATTGGCTGGTACGTATGGGAGATCTGGAATCTCGCTCAGTCAACAGAAGGGATTGGCTGGTACGTATGGGAGATCTGGAATCTCGCTCAGTCAACAGAGGGGATTGGCTGGTACGTATGGGAGATCTGGAATCTTGCGTATTTCCCCCTCCCTGTGCAATTGTTTCGCTGTTGAAGTTCAATTGTGTGTCTAACTGTGTGTCACTAGCGATGGCTTTCTTCTTGGTTGTCAAGTAAAAACGCAAGATTGGTAATTTGGTCAGCTCATAAAGTTCTCCAACTGTAATCTGGTCATCTATTGTTTGCTCTTGAAAGTCTGTTATATCGGCCACAAAATCTGTGAAGCTTCCCACGGAACATTTTTCACCTGGAAAAAACAACTCGGCAGCCTTTTTAAGTAGATCCTTTTTTGTACAATCCTTTAACACGCAAATTTTACGTGTACCCCCACCTTTTTTTGTTCGTACCTGAATAAACTTCCCTTCTCGAAAATGCATCCATCCCATTTCAATATTTCGCATACTCTTTTGAGCATTTTTTGACCTTTTTTCATATACATTGTCAGTGTCACCTCTGCTTCTTGTTAGTCTGGTTCTCAGACGATCAAAAAGTTTAGATTTTCGGCCTCTGGGATCTTGTTCTTTTCGTCTGCAGTATCCATGAATAGCCAGTCTGTCACCATAGGAAGGCAGATATTCCTTCAGCTGGTCATCTGTCATAAGCTGTATGACACTGCAATCAATCTGCAAAAAGAATACAATTTAAAACACTTTAGATATAAGTTTACAATTCTCTGATGACAGTTACCCTGTGAGGTACACTGTTAGACCTTACCAGGCTTTTTTTACAGTAAAATACTGGCAACACTGTTGCCTGTAATTTACTGTTAATTGTACAGTTATTTACTGTAATCTACAGTATGTTACTGTAGCAATGTACTGAATTGAAACTCGAGTTAATTAATTTCACTTGGAGAAACTGACTGCCTTAAATGAACCAACTGTCGTTTAAATGTGTTAACTAAAATTTATAATGCACTAATAATGTGAGCAAAGAATTAATGTGAACTTATTTCACTTGAGACAACTAAAAAAATATTATAAATAAAGAGACTTCCACTGGACCAGCAACTACACAGTCTCCGCCTGTTAAATAAAGCAACATGCAGCATATCATCAATGTTTGTAGATCTTCTCCTGGACTGAAGCACAGGCTCTCTTCAGCACAATGGTGGCCCAAAAAACAACATTTTACAGTATAGTGTAATATAAAAAGACACACCCACAAAATGTATTTAACAGTAATAAACTGTAAGTTATAAAACAGGTATATACTGGCAACACTGTTGCCAGTAGTTTTCTGTAAAATTTAGTTTTTTGGGCCACCATTGTGCAGAAGAGTAGAGCCTGTGCTTCAGTCCAGGAGAAGATCTAAACATTGATGATTTACTGCATGTTGCTGGTCCAGTGGAAATCTTTTTATGTTCAATAGTTTTTTAGTGGCCTCAAATGAAATAAGTTCACAGTAATACTTTGCTCACATTATTTATGCATTAAATATATAATACATTTAAATGACAGTTGGTCAATTCAAGGCAGTCGGTTTCTCCGAATGTGAAATTAGTTAACTCGAGTTTCAATTTAGTATATTTATAGTATATAACAGTATATTACGGCAACAGTGTTGCCAGTATTTTACTGTAAAAAAAACCTGGTAAGGTCTAACAGTGTAGTCCCAGACTAAATGTGTTATTGAGCTGTTTTATCTGAAAACAACTTGCACTGATATATCTTAAAATACGTCTGTGGCATTGTTTGTCTCAAGATGCAGACCAGTAGGCTAATGTTTTTTTTTCTAAGGCATGTATATTAAAGCTAGCCTACTTAAATTACCTAACTGAACTAAGGCCTAATCCTGGCTTAATCTAAGCCCTGCTGTGAAACCAGGCCAATCTGTATTGTATTAAGAACAATAGAAATAAGGTGACTTATTGCCAGGGTTCGAATTACAAAGTGGCTTTCGGGGGAGCCCTATTTTCCGATCCTCCCTGACTGATTTTAACGCTTTTGGTGCATGTTCGGGCATTTAAAACAATAGTTTTACAGTAAACAGTACAGAACGTACTTGGTTACTTACGTAACCTCGGTTCCCTTACCTCGGAGATAAGGGAACGAGTACTGCGTTGCCTTGCCGTGCTATTTCTCTCACGTCAGGTGTTTTCGCTTCAGTCGATTAGATCTGTCATATGGCGAGTTTTCTCTGTATTTATACTCTTCTATTTGGCGCGCAGAGTCTGGCAGGTCGCCAAGTGCTCCTATTGGATCGCGCACTTCTGCTTTCTCGCCATTGGTTTGTGCAGTTGCCTCAGCACAGCCCATCAGCGCTCTCGCCTGTGCTGCTGCAATACGTTTTAAAATAAAGGCTTCAATATTCTCGAGAAAAGGAGTTTTCCCTTGTACAGAATGTACAAAAAATTTACAGAAAATCAAAATCTATATGCGACACAAAAAAATGGACAGTGTTTTAGAGCTACCCCTAAATGTCTCAAAGTAGGCTTTCAGGGGAGCCCAGGTCCTTTTCAGGGGAGCCGAGCTCCCCTTAGCTCCCCCGTAATTCGAACCCTGGTGCTGAGGCAACTGCACAAACCAATGGCGAGAAAGCAGAAGCACGCGATCCAATAGGAGCACTTGGCGACCTGCCAGACTCTGCGCGCCAAATAGAAGAGTATAAATACAGAGAAAACTCGCCATATGACAGATCTAATCGACTGAAGCGAAAACACCTGACGTGAGAGAAATAGCACGGCAAGGCAACGCAGTACTCGTTCCCTTATCTCCGAGGTAAGGGAACCGAGGTTACGTAAGTAACCAAGTACGTTCTGTACTGTTTACTGTAAAACTATTGTTTTAAATGCCCGAACATGCACCAAAAGCGTTAAAATCAGTCAGGGAGGATCGGAAAATAGGGCTCCCCCGAAAGCCACTTTGTAATTCGAACCCTGCTCAGCACAGCCCATCAGCGCTCTCGCCTGTGCTGCTGCAATACGTTTTAAAATAAAGGCTTCAATATTCTCGAGAAAAGGAGTTTTCCCTTGTACAGAATGTACAAAAAATTTACAGAAAATCAAAATCTATATGCGACACAAAAAAATGGACAGTGTTTTAGAGCTACCCCTAAATGTCTCAAAGTAGGCTTTCAGGGGAGCCCAGGTCCTTTTCAGGGGAGCCGAGCTCCCCTTAGCTCCCCCGTAATTCGAACCCTGCTTATTGCCATAGCTTATTGGATAATTTGATTTCTCGGTTTGTCTTTTAAATGGAAAAATGAAGAAAACTAATTTATCACATATTCATCCTTTCTCATGAACATAAATGAACAAATCTCAAGACGTTTTTTAATATTTTTATTTTTGGACTGCACTTGTGATGCATATTTAGCAGTTTCATGATTACCTTATCCTGTTGCATTCGCTGTATGGTGTCATCAGACACATTTCTTGACTTCAAAAACTCCTAAAGGTCATCCATCCTAGAAGAACAGACATAATAATATATAAAAAATATTATAACAAACTCTGGAGTTAGCTGGAATAAGATCGGTCCATTCGTTTTGCCCTCTAGTGGACAGTACGACACACTTTTGAACGATAGAACGATAGAAATCACACTGAAAAAGGCCAAGTCTTATGATTTGGTTAAATCCAAGTCTTTTACAACACAAAACTGAATTCATTATTAGTTCCGAAATATATAGTCAAAATTCTGACTTTTTAAAAACTTAACTTTGGACCTACATAGGCCTATGCACATCACAGCACAATATGGATAATTGGCAACCCTATTACTGTTAAACATATGATTAACAGATATTATAAAACTACAATTTTATGACCGAAGCTACATGTTTATGCAGTAAAATTGACCCAATATATTGTGGCACTATGGTACACATGGCCGGCCCATGCCTTTATGGGGCACTATGGTACACATGGCCGGCCCAAGCCTTTATGGGTCCCTAAGCAGAATTTTATTTGGAGGCCACCAATATGATTAACTAATGTCAATACTTGACTATAAATCTACCACACCCATAATCAATTTTAGTAGTTGTAGCACAATGCCTGGCATGTTTTTAATCGTAACTAACCCACAAGAGGTGTTTTTTTTTTTTTTTGTGTGTGTTTTTTTTTTGCACTTAACTTTAATATTCAAAGTCTTTTAAAGTGGTGTCCTGAAAGTAGTTAAATAAACCAGCAGAAAAAGAAGTTGTAAACAAGTTAAGCGCTTTAATTGCTTTTGGTTAAAAAAAGTGTAAAAGTGCAATTAACTTCTACTAAAATAACTTTAGATAACAGTATCCTCTTATATAAAAAATAAATGTAATTGTACAAAACGGACTATATTAAGTTAAATACTTAAGACAAAAAATTAACAGATCAGATTGACCTGTAAAAAGATAACAATAATACATTTATTAACATTAAAGGGATAGTTCACCCATGAAAATTCTGTCTTCATTTACTCACTCTCAAGTTGTTTTAAACCTGAATGAGTTTCTTTCTTCTGTTGCACATTAAAGTTATTTTGAAGAATTTGGGCAACCAAACAGTTGCTTGTCACCAGCGACTTCCATAGTAGCTATATTTCTGCTATGGAAGTCAATAGGGACCTACAACTGTTTGGTTACCCAAATTCTTCAAAATTTCTTCTTTTGTGTTCAGCAGAAGAAAGAAATTGATACAGTTTTGTGAGTAAATAATGTCCAAAAAAAATTCCTTTTTGGGTGAATTATCCCTTTAAGAACAAGCGTCAGACTCAGCATGTTTAATATATCTCTGCTGTCACTTTACACGCTTCTAACACACAGATGCAACGGATTACTTCCACTTTAGATATAACCAACTGTGTTTATGTAAACATTGTGTGTATTTATATAGTCAGATGCAAGCACAATCAGATGCAAACGATAAAGTCCAATAATCGGGCGCTGTTTGACAGGCTAGTGTGCGCGAGCTCCGGGTGTAGCCTATGCTTTAAAAAAAGCAAATAATGATATTTTGTATTGCGAATAAGTGCAGTGTCTCGTGAGTGTAAGTCTACAGCTGCGTTAACATGTGATGTAAATATAGCCTACATCCAGTTGTAGGCTGCAGTTAAATGTCAAGTTCAGGGTCTATGGTCTTGGGGTCCACCTAGTGGCGGCGGGGCACTAATTAGCTGCTTCGTTCACTTAGGGAGGGCTGACATGATGGTAGCCTACATAAAATAAAATGTTATATTGGTTCCCCCATAAAATGTTATATACTGCCATAATTAATTAGGTGTATACATCTGAAACTTTAACATGAGTTCTAATTTTCCCTAAGCCTATAGGCCTATTCTTAGAGTGTTTTAGGCGCCCAAGCCATAACATGTTCTAAATGTGATTTAATTACAAATATGACGCGGGATCATTCATATTCACATCTATATAGGCTACGCGAATTATAATTTTCATTTTTTGATTCTTTACTTATGTGCAATTATGCAATAGCCTAGCCTTCTGTGTAGCGTAGGCTACTTTACGACTTACCTGCGGGGTGATACAATTCTTTCCTTAAATCTTTTCAGAAGTGAGTTTGCTCAGATCCGCTCGCTAAAGGCAAGAATTTCATCCAACTACGAGCAAAATAGCCCAATTAATGTGTTCACAATTCTATGGAAGTATGTCATCCTGTGTCGTGTCCTGTCGTGTCGTGTGTCCTGTCGATTGAAGCCTGATCAATAAGCGTAGTCGACAAGTCATAATTTCGATTTAGTTATGTCATAATTTTGACTTTTAAAGTCATAATTTCGACTTTTTAATGTCATAATTTCGACTTGGTATGTCAAAATTTTTACTTTTTTTCTCATAATTACGACTTTTAAAGTCATAATTTCGACTTAGTATGTCAAAATTTCGACTTGGTATGTCAAAAGTTTGACTTTTTATCACATAATTATGACTTTTAAAGTCATAATTTCGATTTAGTAAATCATAAATTCGACCTTTTATGTCATAATAATGACTTAAGAATGTCATAATTTCGAGTTTTTATGCTCGTTTTTTTTTTCTTATGTGGCGGGAATGGGCTTCCATAATTATGAGATGTTAAGTCATTATTTTGAGAAAGTTTCTCATTATTTCGAGAAAGTTTCTCATTATTACGAGATGTTAAGTCATTATTACGAGAAAGTTTCTCATTATTACGAGATGTTAAGTCATTATTACGAGAAAGTTTCTCATTATTATGAGATGTTAAGTCATTATTACGAGAAAGTTTCTCATTATTTCGAGAAAGTTTCTCATTATTACGAGATGTTAAGTCATTATTTTGAGAAAGTTTCTCATTATTTCGAGAAAGTTTCTCATTATTACGAGATGTTAAGTCATTATTACGAGAAAGTTTCTCATTATTACGAGATGTTAAGTCATTATTACGAGAAAGTTTCTCATTATTATGAGATGTTAAGTCATTATTATGAGAAAGTTTCTCATTATTTCGAGAAAGTTTCTCATTATTACGAGATTTTAAGTCATTATTTTGAGAAAGTTTCTCATTATTTCGAGAAAGTTTCTCATTATTACGAGATGTTAAGTCATTATTACGAGAAAGTTTCTCATTATTATGAGAAAGTTTCTCATTATTATGACTTAAAGAATCTTTTTTTTTTTACTCAATGTGGCGGAAACGGGCTTCCATACTAAGGGGCCGATCACACCTAACGCGTTTTTTGCAGTGAGAGGCGCCTGTTTTCAATTGGTTTCCTATGGCAGCGAGCGTTCTGCGCGCTGTTTATGCGCCTGCTGCGCCTCGCGTTTTACCGCCCGCTGCGCCTCGCGTTTTTGAAGTTGAAAAAAAAGCAACTCCGAGCGGAAAAAGCGCCCGACGTCATCGCGTTTTTTTTCACTGTCCAATTGAATGAAGTGAGAGGCGGGCCTTCCGTTTTAGTGATAAAAGCTACAGTTGCTTGAACGCCAGGAGAGTGCGATGATGGAGGATAAACTTGTGGTGCTCTCGCAGGTTACCAGGAGCTTAACGACTTCACGACCGTAACTACCACAATGTTAACAGAAAGTAAATATATTTAATAAAAGGCTGATTTGACGTTTACTTGACTGACAGGATAGTTGTTTCAGTGGTTGCCTAGCAACATAAAAAACGCAGCGCACTGCTCGTTCTGTGTGATGGTAAAAGCTGTGCACCTCGCGTTTTCGAACCTGAAAAACGCGTTAGGTGTGATCGGCCCCTATTCTGCTCTACTCATTCTCCCAGACGTTTACATTTTTTAACGTTTTATGAGACATGCAGCGCATGTCAACCCGTGTGCCGCTGGGTAGATCAGCACATTACAGGACAAATGTTCGCATCTACCACAAACGCAGGACATCAGTTCTGACTGGATCGCTTCCCAAATCATCACTATCTAACATTTTTGTCTAGTTTTTATTCGTTGACGAAAATATCAATAGATTTTCGTCATAGTTTTTGTCATTCAAAACTAGTTTTTATTTAGTTATCGTCTCGTTTTCATCTGTGAAAATAAGCCATGTGATAGATGTACCGCGAAACAAGTCTCCGGGTGAGTAGCCGGCCAGTGATAGTAACTATAGTAACAGCATGAGAAGACGCGCTCAGTTGTAGTCAGCGCTTGGTCGGTTAATTTTGGCATTTTCAAAGTAAGTTACCCTAATAGGTTAGTAATAAATGAACACACATACAAAAATGTCTTTCGTCCTGTAGGCGTCCTGGAGAATATTTCTGTTCGTCCTAAACACATTTTCTATCGTCCCCAGGACGATAGGACGCCGTTAGTCTCGAGCCCTGTTGTGAGTACTCACAGCTCAAGATGAATTCATCCCCGCTGTTGTCCAGAGGACAATCCAGGATAGAGCTGGCCCTCTTTACCAGTTTATTAAGTCTCTTTCTGTCCCTCTCAGTGCTTCCAGCTCCCCAACACACTACCGCATAAAAGAGCGCAGAAGCCACCACAGTGTCATAGAAAGACTTCAGCAATGACCTGCACACACCAAAGCACCCTCATCTCCTCAACAAGTGAAGGACACTTTGGCCCTTCTTATACAGAACAGATTGTTAGACCAGTCCAGTTTATTGTTGAGGTGAACACCCAGGAATCTGTATGTTGTCACCATCTCAATGTCCAAACCCTGGATTTACACCGGAGTAATCTGGGGCGCCTTCCTGCGAAAGTCTATCACCATCTCCTCTGTCTTGCTGGCATTAATGCAAAGGTGGTTTAACACACACCAGTTGACAAAGTTAGCAATGACCTCCCGGTATTCCTGATCGTTCCCTTCCGATACACGTCCAATGATGGCAGTATCATCAGAGAACTTCTGCAGGTGATTGCTGTTTGTGTTGTATCTGAAGTCTGATGTGTACAGGGTAGGGCTGCACGTTTTCAAGTTTTTCATTAACCGTTAACCGAGGCCCTTAGCGGTTAATACTCGGTTAACCATAGTGTGCGCGCGCAACCCCGAGATAGGCGTAATTTGCGGGTGGGACATGTCCCCACCACTATTTTCTAAGGTCGATATTGCCCCCACCACTTTTGAAACATCTCGCGGCACGAATACCAATACAAATAAACAAAACATCTCCAGTTAACTAGCAGAGCATTCATTTCGTTCGTTTTTTTTTTTTTTTGGCGATCTAGCACTGAAATGTTTTGTTTTTTAAATCAAGTGATCAAAGTGCTCGTTGCCGCTGCGATCGAGAAGGGTCTTGTAAAACGTGCTGAGGTATTATTAATTCGTGGCCACGAAACAATTCACCTGAATATTCACCAATTCACACACCAAAAAAAGGAATAAAAAGCTGTACGAGAATAGTCGGCCTTCACTGAAGAGCTATCTTCACAGGTAAGAAAAACAGTTTAATAATTATTATTAATTCATGGCCACGAAATAATTCACCTGAATATTCACCAATTCACAAAAAAATAGGTCTTTAGCATTCACTAATTAATAGTGTCAAACTGTTTTTGGCAACGTTGTAATTCGTTAAATCAAAATGAGGGAGGGAATTAGTTCAACGTGTCCACGATTTATTAAAACGAGGGAACAAATAAGTCGTCGTAACAACTAATTATTTAGATCAGTGGACAGGGAGAGAGAGAGCCCCGGCCGCGCGCGCGCACTCTCACCGCCTTCAAACAACACGAGCGCTGTAGGCTATTGCTCTCTCTCTCTCTCGCGCATATCAACACAATAGTAAAAGGTCGGAAGACCGATTGTGTTTTATAGATTAGTAGTTTGTTCATATAAAGTGTTTGATTAGCAAGTACATGTTTAGGAAATGCATAATACAAATTGTATGGGTTAATGTAACGGTAAACGGACTCTGCGGGTAAAACTGCTGGGGTAAAGCTGTGGCTCTGCGGCTCTGCAGACAGATATTATTGTACTGCGATCAGTGGCGCGGATACTATGTTTGTTTCTGGCTCGCGCACAGCCTTCACTCTCGGACGCGCGCTTTCTTTGCCCGCTTCATATTAGAAAAATGGTCTAGCGGTCTCTGGTAGTGCAAAAATGTATTACAACTAAATTCAATGCACGCCATTGACGCCACTTAACCGAGCAAAATGTTTCACTCGGTTACGCAATTTTTAACGGTTAATCGGTTAATCGGTTAACCATGGACACCCCTAGTACAGGGTGAAAAGAAAAGGAGCGAGCACTGAGCCCTGTGGGACCCCCGTGCTGCAAACACACACATCACACACACAGCTCTGAAGCCTCACACACTGTGGTCTGTCAGAGAGAGAGATGATGGCAGTCGACTTCGGCTCCTAATAGCTGATCCCTGAGCAGAGACGGCAGGATAAAAAAAAAACAATTCTGTATTATGAATTTTTAAATCTCTGTTACTTAAATGATCTATTATCACTGTAAAGCTGCTTTGAATCAACCTATATGGTTAAAAGCACTATATAAATGAAGGAGACTTGACTTGACTATTGTGTTGAAAGCGCTGGATTAATCAAAGTGCATTTATTTTCACTGTGTGATTCTATAAGGCTTCAGTAATCAGAGGAAAAGGAACTCGCACTGCGTGGATGATGCTTTGGAGAACGCCTCAGGCCTGACAGGTGTCTGAAATCACTATCAAAGCAAACGTCTTGTCAATGGGCGGCATCGACACATACCCATGCTCTCCGATCCCCTCAACATCAGTGAAACTAGCCCGCTGATGTTGGTGAATACGGGCAGAGTATGGGTTCTTCCACGCCCTCTCGATCTCTGTGTGAAGATCAGGAAGGAACGGAAGGCTGGTGCTCTCGTGAACACGCGTCTCTCTCTCTCTCTCTCTCTCTCTCTCTCTCTCTCTCTCTCGTCACACATAGAGAGTGAAAGTAAGTTCTCCTGTCGCCATTTTAAGCAGGAGAAATACGATACGATAAAAACAGAGCATCAAAGTGTTTATCAACCATTATAAAGGAATTTACTTGTAGTTTTATGATGTTAAAGCTGGAGGATTTGAGATCCTGTATCTTGTAAAAGTTTGATCAAGGTGAGTGTTCATGTGTGACTTTCTCATATTAATATGAATCTAAACATACACAGGCCATTTCACACAAACATCAACAAACACGTTTTTTTATTATTATCGGATCAGTGTGTGTCGATGTGTGTCGGGGTTTGTTTTCTTTTTCACCTGAACATGTTCAGTCAGTGTTTCTCGGTGTCAGTTATTTTTCAGAAAATTCTAAATCCAACGGTCGACTTGTGTGTGTGAAAAGGCCCAATGAGCTTGAGTTAACGCAGTCACATGATCCTGTTCATCCACACTCCAGATATGTTCAGCTAAATTATGAAGGTTGTTTAATTTAAAGGGTTAGTTCACCCAAAAATGAAAGTTCTGTCAGTAATTACTCACCCTCATGTTGTTCCAACCCCGTAAGACCTTCGCTCATCTTCGGAAAACAAATTAAGATATTTTTGATTAAATCTGACAGCTGGATCACTCCTCCATAGGCTTCTAAGTGATCGAAACTTGCTGGCCCAGAAAAGTTATTAAAGAGATCGTTAATATAGTCCAAGTGACTCCAGTGGCTCAATCTTAAGTTTATAAAGCGACGAGAATACTTTTTGTGCGCAAAAACAAACAAAAATAACGACTTTATTACACTATTCATTTCCTTCTCTCTGGGCCTCGAGTTAGGTTATGTAGTGTAATAGCGCAGCGCGTCTGTGTTGCACGTCACGCGCATCACACACACGACCAGCGTTGGCCAATAGTGAGCCTACGTGGTGACGTGCAACACTGACGCGCTGCGCTATAACACTATGAACTAATTCGAGGCCCAGAGAGAAGGAAATGAAAAGTGGAATAAAGTCGTTATTTTTTATTTATTTTTTTTCGCACAAAAAGTATTCTCGTCGCTTTATAAACTTAAGATTGAGCCACTTTAGTCACTTGGACTACATTAACGATCTCTTTAATAACTTTTCTGGGTTTCGATCACCTAGAAGCCTATGGAGGAGTGATCCAGCTCTCAGATTTAATCAAAAATATCTTAATTTGTGTTCCGAAGATGAACGAAGGTCTTACGCGGTTGGAACAACATGAGGGTGAGTAATTACTGACAGAACTTTAATTTTTGGGTGAACTAAGCCTTTAATCATTTAATTTAGTGTCTGGATGTTTCTTCATTCAGAGTCAGTGGAGGAGATCAAACTCATCAGATTCTCCTGCAGCTTCATCATGGCTGATTCACAAGGATCCAGAGATGGAGATTGTTCTCCAGGATGCAGGTACTTTCAACATTTCAACATTACATCACAGAAAAAGTTGTTTTGGTGTGAAACGTTGCAAAAATGTTACATTACCCCCTCCACACAAACAGACAAACACACACACACACACACACACACACACACACACACACACACACACACACACACACACACACACACACACACACACACACACACACACACACACACACAAACAAACAGACAAACACACACACACACACACACACACACACACACACACACACACACACAGACACAGTCACAGATCAAAGAAAGTTTACAGAAAAAATATTATTTGTTTGCTTTTTTTTGTTTTGAAACTAGCATGAAATATTAAATAGAAAGATCATTGTTAATCCGTGTATCATTTGTTCAGTCGTTTTTTTTATTTAATATTGAAAGTAGAAAAATGAATAAATAGCTGGAATATTCGATTTCTACACGTGGGCGGGAATGAAACGGCCCTTTCCTCTGATTTGTCAGCCGAAGATCAAACTGTCCCGTCATCAGTTCTTCCTCAGTTCTGCACTGCAGAATAAGAGTCCTCCGTACTGCAGTTTCACTGTAAAATGTTGTACTGTAAATTTACAGTAAAATACTGCCAGCTGGTTGCCAGCCACATACTGTATTTTTACAGCACTAGTACAGTAAACAGCATTTACAGTACTCCACTGTAATTACCAAATACAGTATATACCACATACTTTTACAATATTAAACTGTTGTCTACAGCAATAAATTGTATTTTTACAGGGAATACTGCTTTTATTATTACATAATTAAAATATTATACTTTAAAGTTTCATAAGAGTAGTCACACTAGCAAAAAGAAAACAACATTTTCTGGGTTTAACACATTTATTTTGGTTAAAAGCAAAGATCAGACAATTGCCTTCTGTGAACATGTTGGCTGAATTTTTTTTAAACATAAAATGCAATTTTAACACTTAACAACAAACAGGTAACAGTTAGCACTTAATTAGAGGGATAGTTCACCCTAAATGTAAATTAGCCCATGATTTACTCTCCCTCAAGTCATCATAGGTGTAGATGACATTCTTCTTTCAGACGAATACAGTCGGAGTTATATTTAAAAATGTCCTGGCTCCTCCAAGCTTTATAATGGCAGTGAATGGCTGTTTCTGTTTTGAAGTCCATTAAAGTGCAAACGAAATCCCATTCAAAGTCTGCAGGTTTTCGCAGAAGTGAGGAAACCTGTAGGCTTACAGTGGTGTTCTTTTTTTTGCACAACTTGGCCAGTTTTCTTTTGAAGTTACTTGTCCTTCGTTTTTTATCCACGTTCAGGATTGATGTCAAGAAAGCAGAAAATTGATGTCTAAAAGGCAGAAAAGACACTATTAATAACATATAGGCTATACTATGCGTATTTTACTTCCCCTACTGTAGCCTATGTCAAATCCTTAAATTAATGGTATTCAGAAAATGACAAGAATGAAAAATAAGTAGCTACGTATAATAAAAATATTCATAGTAGCCTATAAAAATAGCCTACTGTGCACTTTATTACAAACAACATTTAGCCTATTTTAAACGCCAAGCCTAAACTAATTTAGTATAATTTAAACTGTACCAACGTTGGTTTCGCGCAGCTCTCATTCGGTCCAAAGTTTCCATATTTGCAATAACATTTGGATGTAAACTAATAATGTAAAGAAGGCTTTAAACTTCAGTCGAGTCCCAATATACACGTATAGGCTAAATCAGCATCTTCACAGCAAGGGAAATGAGTTTGGAAGAACAGCCAGTAGGACAGTGCGGCACAGCCTTTATATTGTACAACAGAACAATTACATTAAGCAGAATAACTTTTCATATATTTGGTTGATTGCGTTTTATTTTAATAATGAACAGGCTGCGATGTTAGCAATGCCAGAAGTGAACTGATAATAGCCTAGATGCTGTGTGAGCGAGCGATGCGCCGGCGCCATCACTTGGATTTGTTGCTCAGCAGGAGAAATAACTTAATATTCTGTAGTTTAATACTGTGTCATTCAAAACAGTAACATTTATATTTTTATTTGTATACATTCAAAATGACTACAAAATGCCATGCCTTTGAAAAATAAAGAAAACAACATGATGCGCTGCCTCAGTCTCCTTGAACATCTTTCTGGCGCACACCAAAAATGAACCAACATAGAGTGAATAGCCTTCAGACACGCCTACTATTCAAAGTCAACATTTAGATTATTTGAAGTAAAATGCATTATATAGTCACTTAGGAATAAAACACAGCATTGTTCATGATAACAAAAAAAAAACGTGACTTTACAGTTCAGAAAACAGGAAAATAGCAAACCCCTGGCACTTGAGAACTGCTGGTCTACACAGAAGAAAGCCCTGTCTAGTCTATTCCCCAGTACGGGTTGTGTCGAGCCATTCGTTAGTCTGGTTGATGGAAAAAAGATGAAATGTAGTTGCAATAAACGCATTAAAAAATGTTAAAAACGATTGAACGAATGACACACAAATTATTGTTTCCTCCAAGTACTTTTTGATGCAGGATGAATGTAATCACAGTAATCTAAAGGATTAAACTGAATCTGTTCTCTGTTCCAGTTCAGTCCAGCAGAAGAGCTCAAACCCAGAGTCCAGCTGTGTGTCTATGAAGAGTAACTGGTCTATGGTGCAGCCAATAGAGTTTAAGAGTGGAGACAAACGGCCTGATCTCAGGTATATCATATCTATAAAAGATGTGCTTATTGTATTTGATTTTTATGAAATTGTTATGAATATACAGCAGTTTAATGAGTTACAATCTTGCTGGTTTCAGTCTATTAATGATTATCATTGTGCTCTTGTGTGTAAAGCTCTATGTATTGTATTGTTAATACATTCACACACTGTAAAAGCTGTTGGTCTGTTACTCAGTTAATGACACAATTACATCAATATCAGTGTGTATGATTCTTTACCCTCTTCATTCTGATTTAAGGTCAAACCTTCTGTCCAGACCAGTTAAAAACAAAACTGTGTTCAAGCCTGTGATTCAACCACAAGACTTTAATGAAAGCATGTATCCTGGTTTCAGGTAAAATGTAGGACTTTTTGTTGTTGTTGTTGTTTAATTTTAGGTGCTGCAATTCACATCACACATCACTCAAACACATGATTAATGATTAACACATTTCAGAAACCTAATGATGTTCTGTGTCCCATAAATAGTTGTGTAATTTATGGCTATTTACTTCTCTGACTCTGTAATAATGTGGTATTTTAATCTTACAGCAATGACTCTAAACCTGCTGAAGTCCTCAACACATTGAGATCAAATCTGAGACAGAAGTTTGAGTGTTTATATGAGCGAATATCAAAGCAAGGAAACCCAAAACTCCTGAATGAGATCTACACAGAGCTCTACATCACAGAGAGTGGAAGTGGAGAGATCAATAATGAGCATGAGGTGAGACAGATTGAGACACAGTCCAGGAGAGCAGAAACAGAGGACACATCGATCAAATGCAGTGACATCTTTAGACCTTTACCTGGACAAGACAAACTCATCAGAACTGTGGTGACAAAGGGAGTCGCTGGCATTGGGAAAACAGTCTCTGTGCAGAAGCTCATCCTGGACTGGGCTGAAGGGAAAGAGAATCAGGACGTCCAGCTCATATTTCCACTCGCTTTCAGAGAGCTCAACTTGATGAAGGACAAAACACTCAGTCTTTCAGATCTTCTTCATCTCTTTTTCCCTGAAACGAAAGAAATGGAAATATCCAGTGATGAGTATAAAGTGTTGTTCATCTTCGATGGTCTGGATGAGTGTCGTCTGTCTCTGGATTTTCAGAGCGATGTGAGGTTGTGTGATGTGACTGAATCAGCCTCAGTGGACGAGCTGCTGACGAACCTCATTGAGGGGAATCTGCTTCCCTCGTCTCTCATCTGGATCACCTCCAGACCAGCAGCAGCGGATCTCGTCCCCTCTGAGTGTGTCCATCGAGTGACAGAGGTACGAGGCTTCAGTGACACACAGAAGGAGGAATACTTCAGGAAGAGAATCAGTGATCAGAGTCTGGCCGACAGGATCATCTCACACCTGAAGTCCTCAAGAAGCCTCTTTATTATGTGCCACATCCCAGTGTTCTGCTGGATCTCAGCCACTGTTCTAGAGGAGATGTTGAGTGAAGCAGAGAGAGGAGAGATTCCCAAGACTCTCACTCAGATGTACACACACTTCCTGCTCATTCAGACCAACATCAAACATGAGAAGGACTATGAGAAGAAAGTGAAAGATGAAGACATGATTGTCAAACTG
Source organism: Rutilus rutilus (assembly GCF_951802725.1). NCBI lineage: Eukaryota > Metazoa > Chordata > Actinopteri > Cypriniformes > Leuciscidae > Rutilus > Rutilus rutilus. The sequence goes on along the minus strand of NC_140230.1, from coordinate 630,890 downwards.
GGGAAACTGGCTTATCGGCAGCTTGTGAAAGGCAACCTGATCTTCTATGAGGAAGACCTGAGCGAGTGTGGCATTGATGAGACAGAAGCATCAGTTTACTCAGGATTGTGCACTCAGATCTTCAGAGAGGAGTTGGGATTGTGTCAGGGGAAAGTCTTCTGCTTTGTTCATCTGAGCATTCAGGAACATCTAGCAGCTCTATATGTGCATCTCTCCTTTATCAACAATAACATCAATGTGTTTGACCAGATTACCAAACCAACTAATGGAGACACAGTTTCCCTATCTGATCTCCATCAGAGAGCTGTGGATGAGGCTTTAGACAGTAAAAATGGGCATCTGGACCTTTTCCTTCGTTTCCTTCTGGGTCTGTCAGTGGAGTCTAATCAGAGTCTCTTACAAGAACTAAAGACAAGTTTCCATCTGGATCTGCGAGTGAAGTCTAATCAGAGTCTCTTACAAGAACTAAAGAAGTCTAATCAGAGTCTCTTACAAGAACTAAAGACAAGTTTCCATCTGGGTCTGTCAGTGAAGTCTAATCAGAGTCTCTTACAAGAACTAAAGAAGTCTAATCAAAGTCTCTTACAAGAACTAGTGAAGTCTAATCAGAGTTTCTTACAAGAACTAAAGACACAGACAGCAAACAGCTCTCACAACAATGAGAGAACAGTTGACTATATTAAAGAAAAGATCAGTGAGAATCCGTCTCCAGATAAATACATCAATCTGTTTCACTGTCTGAATGAACTGGGTGATCTTTCTCTAGTGAATGAAGCTAAACCTCATACGACTGGAGGATTACGTGCTGTGAAACTCTCCTCGTCTCAGTGGTCAGCTTTAGTGTTTGTGATGTTGTCCTCAGAGGAGACACTGCAGATGTTTGACCTGTACAACTTAATTGGATGCAGAAATGATCGGTAAGTAACACTCATTACAGGCTAAAACATTATGAACAAAGAGAAACTCAGAGATCAGAGGTGTTTAAATCACCGGGACACAGACTGATTTCTGGGATATTGTACATAATTTGCGGGTGTTCCTCAAACCGTGGCTGTGTCCTAGTAAGACTGCATATCTCGACTGCCACGTCATCAAGCGCCTCTGAAGGCCGTCTCAGTTTGAAGGATGTTTTGAAGACAGACTTCATTTTGTGTCTTTAATTCAGCTCATTTTGAAGGATGCATCAAGTAGATCCTTCGTGTTCTTCAATCTCCCACAATCCTTTGCACACATTCTAATTCATGTAAAAGAACTGATGGAAAACGAGTCGGCACTGAGTTTATCGGAGTTCATTATGAAATGTAAGACACAGATAATGTATTCGGAGATGAAGGCATACATGTTATCTTTTGTTTCTGTGTAAATTAATCACTGAACACTAAACTGACAATAATGTAAGACACTGGGAGACACAGACGGCTGTCATTCACTGTATTGCATTAATAAAAAAGCCAGTTAATATAAAGATATTTAACAGGAAGTATTTTTCCTAAATGAAGTTTTAATAGTATGTTTGTGGCGTGGCCGTGGGGCGGGAACATGTGTGATGTAGCCATGCACACTTACTTGAGCGTTTCATGCTAGTGTTTAATGCTGAGGTCTCGAGTCTACAAGCCTCAGAAGGACCCGTGTAACTTCATTTACAGTTGAGTGCGCGAGCCTTTCAAAGTAAACTCATTTGAGTGTTGTGTGCGCACTGTCTGCGCCATCACTAAAATTGGGCTGCAAGCGGATCCTCCTGATGATGAAGATTACGTCACGCGGACGCCAAAGTAAACTTGATAAAACAGTTAATGGCCTTGATGCCGTTCCTTTTTTTCTTATATAGAACTTTTTCGGTTTAATGTATTATTTACTTGTGATATGAATTATTATTATTGTTAGCATTAATAAAGAACTTACTTATTTTTTATTTTCAATTAGTGTCACACAGAACACTGCAGATGAAGTTCTCCAGAAGCTGATGCCTGTGGTTACAGCAACTAGATCAGCTGTGTAAGTAACACTGAGAACAAGCATCACTGTTAAAACATTATAACAGTTCTTACTTAAACATTAGAAATGAATGGTTTAACAAAACATATGAGTCACACCTCAGCTCTTAAACCCTCCACCTATCTGACCTGATTTGTGATCTACTTAACAGTTTTTTATGATATTTGTGTGAGAAATTTATTTTCAAATATATGCATTTGTAAAGTATGTATATAAACATTTATATTGTATGTATGTATTGTATGTAATGTAGTCCATTTGATCAGTTTTATATAATTTTTCTCCCTCACATAAATATATAATCTCTTAGAATAACAGTTACTGATACATTGAATTAATTGTTTAAAAAATAGATATTGCACAAATTATAAACACAATTAAGAAAATTAAGAAAAGCAAAGATTTGTGTGTTGATCTGAGAGAGTGAAGAGTGTGTCATTGTTCTCTACAGGTTGTGTAAGTGTGGTGTCACAGATGAAGGTTGTGCCGCTGTAATAAAATTATTTTAATGGAATAAAATGCAGGGAAATAACTGTTATTTCATTAATCACAAGCAAAGCTATTAAAACATAAAGTGTTTGCTCTATTTCTCCTGCCGCTGTGAGTTCATGTGTTTGATCTGTAAATGATTGAACACAACAGTAATGTTATTAAATATTATGACAATTTAAAACAACTGCTTTTTATTTTAATATATTTTAAAGTGTAATTTATTCCTGTGATCAGAGCTGACTTTCAGCATCATTACTCCAGTCTTCAGTGTCACATGATCCTTCAGAAATCAGTATAATATGATGATCTGATGCTCAAGAAACATTCATTATTATTATTATTATCAGTGTTGAAAACAGTGTACAATTTTCTTTCAGGATTCTTTGATGAATAGATAGTAATACTTTATATATATTCACATAGAAAAGAGCTGTTTTACATTGGAATAATATTTCACAATATTACTGTTATTTTTGATTAAATTAAAGATATTAAAGATATTAAAGATATTACCGATCCAAACGTTTGACTGGTAGTGTATATGCATGTATTGCTTTGGAATCATCATTCGTCTCCACAACTGCATAATTACACCAGCAGTTGTCTGTAATATGATGGTGCAGATAAAAACAACTCAGACTTAATACATGAATCCATGAAGTACAGCAGACACCAATCTAACTGGCCATAAGAAATACTTCATATCTTAATATACAAGATTGTAAGCACTTACCATTGTCATGTGACTCGATTACATCATTTTCAAACTGTTGTGTAAAGTCATTCAGAATATGAGCGTGTGCACAAGAAGCAAGATGGGTGTTTTTTACGTAATTGTGTGTGTATTTGACCATTAAAATGCCACGAAGCGGAACACACTGTCAGGCGGCACAAGAAGCCATTGTGTGAGTGCCGATTTGAGTTCTCATGTGTTTTTAAATCATCAAGCTTATTTTGTTAATTTATTCGTGCTTCTTAATCACTCTAAAGTTTCAATAACTTTAAGCAATTCACTCAAAATGTTTACAAACACAGTAAGCTGACACATGCAGACACACACTAACACACACACACACACACACACACACACACACACACACTAGGGCTGGGACGATGCACCTATCTCCTGATTCGATATTATCACGATACTTGGGTGCCGATACAACATGTATTGTGATTTTTAAGAATTGCAATTTGCGATTGTTTCTATAAAAAGCTGATTTACTCTATTTTGGTCGCTACCGTAGACATCAGTGTTTATATCTGAACTTTAAACTTTTATCCCAGTACTTCTATTTAAGCTGTTTCAACTATCTCTCTGGGTCAGCGGCAGCGCCAACACAGATTTATAATGTTGCGATATGATTTTGTCAAAGGTTTAATAGACAGATGAATCTGAAGAAGATCGTGTGTGTGTTTGAATGGAGATCACAGTATTTTAAAGATGAATCGTGCAGCTCTACTGTCTTATCTCTCTCTCAGCATATGAGCAGCGCGAGGGCTTTCAGTGCTTTCAATCTCACGTCTCTTCCACACGTCCACTTCAAATGGATATTACGACACTCATAGATAACGACACATTTCATCCTCTGTTGGAGCAAAAGTGGCTAACTTCTGTCAACCTCGTCTATAAGCAAGGACAAAACTAAAGCAATTTAATTTGAATCAATATTGATTCTGGAATAAAAATCGTGAACCAAAAGATTGCGATAGTTTGGTTAGTCGATTTTTTTCTCCCAGTCCTAACACACACAAGTTCCTTAACCCTTTAGGTGCCAGAGGTTTTTTCCTAAAACATTCGATTTTGACATCTTAATTTCAAAAGGCTATATCTTAAAAGTGATAAAAGATAGAGACTTTCTATAAATTAGAGAAATATTAAGAATGACCCAAAGTTTATGTAGGGAGTACATTTTCCCATCTAATTTGCATATTATGACGTCATTATGGTGGCGATCATCTTGGATTATAGATTTTTCATGAAAAGTCATATGTTTAAATTATAAAATTATAAAATGCAGCACTTCTTTCCCCCCAAAATGTCCCTCACCTTCTGTATGCTATATTGCACAATACTGAATGCTCAGGTAAATAGTAAGTAGTAAACAAACTGTGTAAATCATTACTAATAAATGGTAGAAACAAACCGAATACATGTAGCGGTTGGCCTTTTGCTGTAGAGATTTTCCATTTACTACATACAGTAAATCATCCTCATTGGCCAAGTACTCAAAAGCCGGCATTCCCAACAGCTTGCGATAGACTATGCATAATAGCCCCTCTGCCCCGTGTCACACCGCCTCTGCTCCTGCTACGAGCAGAGCGGACAGATCTGCCTCGCGCGCGCGCCGAGTGTGCACAGCTCGGACTACTGTCATTGTCATTGCGACTTTCCACCCTGCCTCCACGTTGCCCCCTAACTGTCCTATGAATACTTCGACCTCGTCTAACATACCCAGTGGCATTAGACAAAGTCGCCATCACAATACAGTCGCCGCGATTGTGGAGAGGCACACGCGGTAAAAATCTCCCGCCTCGTTCCCCACAACACTAACACGCCTGCTAACTTCGCGATGAACGCGATGGTGTAGGGCTATACTTTCACTTTCAGAATCACCATCATATTCCCCTTCAGAATCAGGGTCCGCGAATAGAAGACCCAACACTTCATTGCGGGTAAGCTTAATTGATGCCATTAGATAATAATAATAATAATAATAATAATAATAATCTAATGCAAATACTCGCTGACGTTGACAATATTGCTCTGATAAAATGGCTCACTCGCACACTAGCTCCGCTTTTGTTCGCACTGATTCAATGCGCTCTAGCTCGAAGATTTTGTATAGAAGCATGACGTTTTTTTGAGTCGGGGATGAAGTATGACATGTCTGCCATCTAAGGGAGGGGAGGTCGAACGAAATTTGACACCCTATTTGATCAAATCAGCCGTTTTATTCAGTGCCGCATCTTGTCGAGTAAACTCGACCGCGGCGCCGAGAGGGTTAAAATGTTTACAAATACATTACACACACACACACATACACACACACACACACACACACACACACACACACAGGTTGGGTTTCCATGTTTTATGGGGATTTTCCATATAAATAATGATTTGTATACTGTACAAACTCTATAGTCAATCCCCTAATCCTAACTAATGTATTTTCACAATATGAAGTAATGAGTATTTGTATATATTTCATATTGACAGCATTATGTTATATATTTTTTAAGTGTCATGTTTATCTCTGGATATAGGCTTAATGTGTGTCATTGTTCTCTACAGGTTGAGTGATTGTGGTGTCACAGATGAAGGTTGTGCTGCTCTGGCTTCAGCTCTGAGATCACACCTGAGAGAAATGGATCTGTCATATAATAAACTAGGAGACTCAGGAGTGAAGCTGCTCTCTGCTGGACTGGAGAATCCTCACTGTAAACTGGAGAAACTGTGGTAAGATCATATGTGACTCTCACATGAAACTGTCACTGAATTCATAATGTATAATCAAAATGGAATAAAATGCATGAAAATAACTACTATTTCATTAATTACAAGCAAAGCTATTAAAACATCATGATCAAATTCATAAAATTATTTTTACGTCTGTTCATATGATGTAAGATAATGAATATTTTCAATTGTTTGCTCTGTGTCTCCTGCCGCTGTGAGTTCATGTGTTTGATCTGTAAATGATTGAACACATGAGCTGCTCCTCATTAAGGTGATTCTGCAGTGCTGATACTCACACTGAAAAACACACTTTGACATCGTGATATACATTTAAAACCCTTTACTTTAAACACACTCAATCAGTCAGGATTAACACAGTCCATTCATTTTAATTTTAGGGGGGAACTGGAAACTGTAGAGATTTTTCTCCAGGTTTAAAGTCTACATCATGTCAATATCACAGATTATGACCTGGAGAAACACTATAGTACATCGATGACACGTCAGTGTGTGTATTATTAATGAGACTGCGTGTTCTTATCCTATGAGAAGACATTTCTCTTATTCATGACAGCACTCTGTGTTTTTCTATGACAGACGCTTCAAACTGTGAAATCAGGCAGTAGTTTAGAGAGGCGTTCATGGGTCGCAAGTGTGTGTGTCCATGGTGCAAGAGTTGAGTGTGTTGCAGGCTTCCCCCGTGATGCTGTCAGGCCGAGACTCGCTGCAGGCTTTTAGTTGGCCAGAAACTACCGACATAATCAAACTGTGTGTGTGTGTGTGTGTGTGTGTGTGTGTGTAACATGCGTCTTTCTGAGGAGAGCTACGAGAATTTCTGTCTTCTCTGTCACTATCCATCTTTATTGTCAGTGTCCTGAAGGGACGTAGATTTGTGATCTACACAACTGGTTTTATGAAATTTGTATGAAAAAATGATTATCATATTCATTTATAGTGAATGTACTGTATATAAACATTTATACTGTTAAAGAGAAAATACAGATTGTGTTCAATGATTTGACTGTCCGCTGTAAAATCCTAAAGTTTCAAAGAGGTTTTCATGACTTTTTAAAACATAATTCTATAATTTTATGTGATATTTAGTTTTAATTTGTTATATCAGCTTTTATATAATCACTGAAAAAAATGTGTCGGATCAAAGTAAAAAGATTACTTCAACTTATTTACTTTCTCAAGTGAGTTTGAACAAATCAAGTTTCTATGGTCAGTTGAAACTAAAAATACTCTTTGAACCAAAGATGTTTTTTACATCATTAAATCACAAATTATCACAATCTTTTTGATTAACTTAATTTAAAAAAAAAATCAAAAATCCAAATAACTACAAACAATGTTGTCACACTGTGGTTTCCTCAGGAACAGACTGAAGACTCGATTATAGGCACAAACTTTAATAATAGTACTCTGGAACAAGCTGACAGGGAAAACACACATAAACACAACGGAGATCGGACAAAGACTGAAGGAAAGGGTGCATCTTAAGCCTGTTTTATACTTCTGCGTCGAACTGCCGCTGTAGCTACGTCGTAGGCTGTGTGTAGCACGCGTACCCTTCGGCGTACCCTGACGTGCACCTCTCCAAAAATGTAACAACGCGTCAATTCTACGCGGACACAAGCGCTGTGATTGGTCTGCCAGAACCCCTCCCTCGGGGTTTCATGCTCCCCAGGTGCGCGTCAACGCGGACAACGACACAGAAGTATAAATTAAAACCAACACGTTGCCTACGGCGTATAGGCTCCGGCGTATGTCCGACGCAGAAGTATAATGAGGCCTTTATATAGCAAACAGAAACGAGATAATTAATCATACACCGCTGGGACAAATTAACTCAATGATAGTAACCATAGAAACAAAGGAGTGGGGGAAAAAGAAAAGGAAAAGAGGAACCAATCAAAACACAAACTGAAAGTCCAAACATTTACGGACACGTTATCTACAACTACACGTGACAGTACCCCCCCTCCCGAAGACACTTAACGTGTAATTAAACGCAATGCATTCGTAATCTGGGCTCATCTGCTATTCTGTAGGCTACATATGCATTATTTATAAGGTGTGTACAGAATTTGTACCACAGTAGGTCTCCCTCGGAGCAGACAGCAATAAGGGATCGGACAGATAATACTACAAGATCTCCACTCAGCGGTTCCTCTCCAGAACAATCAGTGGTAGATATAGCGATTCCTCTTCAGAGCAGACGGCGATAGGGGATGGACTGACAGTACTAAGATATCCACAATGCGGTTCCTCTCCAGGGCAGTAAATGATAAGTATCTATACAGGCGATGGTAAGGAATCGAACACAACGGTTCCTCTTCGAGCAGGCCCGGCAGGTGATCGTACAGACAGTAGTAAAGGATCTTCACCCAGCGAATTCTCTTCAGAGCAAACAGCGGAACAGACAATGGTAAGAGACCTTCACACGGCGGCTTCCCTTCAGGGCAGACAGCGGCAGGTAATGGACCAGACGGTGGCAAGAGATATCCACACAGCGGCTCCTCTCCAGAGCAGACGGCAGCAGATAATGGGATGAACAGTGGTAAAGGATCTCCACACAGCGGCTTCTCTCCAGAGTAGATAATGGAACCAACAATAGTAAAGGATCTCCAACACAACGGTTCTCTCCAGAGCAGATAATGGAACAAGCAATGGTAAGAGACCTTCTCATGGCGGTTTCTCTTCAGAGCAGACAGCGACAGATAATGGAACAGACAATGGTAAGGATCTCCACACAACGGCTTCTCTCCAGAGCAGATAACGGAACAAGCAATGGTAAAAGACCTTCACACAGTGGCTTCTCTTCAGAGCAGACAGCGACAGATAATGGGACAGACAATGGTAAGGATCTCCACACAGCGGTTCTCTCCAGAGCAGATAATGGAACAGACAATGGTAAGAGACCTTCACACGGTGGCTTCTCTTCAGAGCAGACAGCAGCAGATAATGGAACAACAGTGGTAAAGGATCTCCACACAATGGCTTCTCTCCAGAGCAGATAACGGAACAAGCAATGGTAAGAGACCTTCACACAGCGGCTTCCCTTCAGAGCGGTCAGCAGAAGATAAGGGAACAGACAACAGTAAGAGACCTTCGCATGGCGGCTTCTCTCCAGAGCGGATAATGGAACAAGCGATGGTAGGAGACCTCACACAGCGGACTTCAGAGCAGACAGCGACAGATAATGGAACAGACAATGGTAAGGATCTCCACACAGCGGTTCTCTCCAGAACAGATAATGAAACAGACAATGGTAAGAGACCTTCACACAGCGGCTTCTCTTCAGAGTGGTCAGCAGAAGATAATGAAACAGACAACAGTAAGAGACCTTCGCACGGCGGCTTCTCTCCAGAGCGGATAATGGAACAAGCGATGGTAGGAGACCTCCACACAGCGGACTTCCTTCAGAGCAGACAGCGACAGATAATGGAACAGACAATGGTAAGAGACCTTCACACAGCGGCTTCTCTTCAGAGCGATCAGCAGAAGATAAGGGAACGGACCATGGTAAGAGACCCTCACACAGCGGCTTCTCTCTAGAGCAGTCAGCAGAAGATAATGGAACAGACAATGGTAAGAGACCCTCACACAGCGGCTTCTCTCTAGAGCAGTCAGCAGAAGATAATGGAACAGACAACGGTAAGAGACCTTTGCACGGCAGCTTCTCTCCAGAGCGGATAATGGAACAAACGATGGCAAGGGACCTCCACACAGCGGACTTCCTTCAGAGCAGACAGCAGCAGATAATGGACCAGACGGTGGTAAGAGATATCCACACAGCGGCTCCTTTCCAGGGCAGACAGCAGCAGATGATGGAACAAACAGTGGTAAAGGATCTCCACACAGCGGCTTTTCTTCAGAGCGGTCAGCAGAAGATAATGGAACAGACAATGGTAAGAGACCCTCACGCAGTGGCTTCTCTCTAGAGCAGTCAACAGAAGATAATGGAACAGAGACGGTAAGAGACCTTCACACAGCGGCTTCCCTTCCGAGCAGACAGCAGATCATGGAACAGACAGTGGTAAGAGACCTTCGTACAGCGGCTTCTCTCTAGAGCAGTCAGGGGCAGATAACTGAACAGATATTGGTAAGTAGCAGGATATGCGATGGTCAAGAAGTCTTTACAACAGTTCCTGTACAATACACGCCGGTTAAACAATGGTTAGAAAGCTCTCTTCAGCTCGAGCTTCACGGATCTGCCCACTGGGGCCAACGGGTGGAAGCAGAATTTTACACCCACACTTGTGCATGCAGTAAATCACTTCAAAGAGTCACACGTGTTCACTTCACACTAAGCACTGCAGTCCACAACAAACTCACAGTGAATAAGGCTCCCACTCGCGGTCCCGGCCAGTGTCCTCTCCCATTGATAGACCTGAATATCCAGAGCTGTGAGAAGTATACTACAAAGAGATTTCAGTCAATATCTGGACTAATTTTAGAGCCACTGTCCACTGACTGATATACTCAAAATGAATATTGAAGGTAAAGGGCTTCACAGAAGAATATCAAGAGGCACTTAATTGCTGCATAGATGATGTGAATGCTCAGCCACCCTTCAATCCTTATCGCTTTCACTTTATAGATCCATTTTCCAGTTCCCCGAGATGCTGAGAATAAAGTTCCGCCTTCACGCCGCGTTATTCCTTCCCGCTCCGTGTTTTTTTTCTCTCTTCACGCCAGAATGCCCTTTTTATAATCCACATAGTGGATACGTGTCCCAATCACTGTCAACTTTCCTCCTATCGCACAGCTGACGCTCATCTTCTCATTCACCAGTGGCGGCCGGACACAATACACGGGGGAAACCCCGGAACCGGCCTGGTGTCCCACTGAAACTGCTCCCACACGGAAACATTTCCCGGAAGAGTGCTTCCTCTTTGCCCGTCACCCTGTGACAATAGGCTATATACATTTTATGTGGATAAAGGCACATTTTGTACATGACTACACATGTCCTTAAAAGGCCTCGAAAAATATATCGATTTAACGACATAACATCTCCTTATTACGAGAAAAGATGTTGTTAAAATGACATAACATCTCGTTATTTCGACATAATTGATTGGATAAAATATGTATGTGGCAGCAATGCACCACCGTACAAACTGTACAAACTGCCTTGAGACTGAAAACTATTAGGCCGAGACTTCTGAATACATAATACAAATACAAATACATAAATAGGCTGTTTAAAGCTCTTCCAGTTGTGGTTCAGGATCAGGGTGGACACACTGGAATGTAGAAGCTAAAAACTGCAGTGTAATGCCACAAAACACACACACACAAACCTGTAGTGTAAATGTATGACCACTTTAAAAAAATAAAAGCTTTGACATGACCATTTTGTCGTATTTTTGTGTTAACTGAATTAAACTAAAACCTTTTTATTTCTATTTATTTGAAGTTTTGCTGGGAAAATAAATATTAGACAGATTCTTCTAAAAAAAGGCTGAAATATATTTCACTTAAATATTTCAGATTAAAAAATGAAAGAAAGCGTGCTGAGTTTCAGTTCATTGTGGAAAGATCTATAAAGGAAACAGAGATATTCTGTTTTTTTCCCGTTATTTTACAAAATCTGAATATCTTTTGTAAATTTATGAATTATGTCTTGCTTTTATCTGCATGACCATAAATTACTAAGTAAGAGTTTACTCTCTTGGAATTACGAAGATAAATTCAAGATAAGATCATTTATTTAAACCATTAGGTGATACAGAAAACAACCAAACACATACGAGACCAGGCAAAGAATAACTGAACAAGCAGGAACTTAAATACACAGATGATAACTAGACAATTACAGACAGCTGGCATGATCAAGATGATTGCTGGTTGGTGCGGGTAATGGAGGATTGAGTGCAGGTGTGAGCCGGAGAGGATGATGGGAACTGTAGTGCAGACGGAGACTAACAGAAGACAGTGATGATGACAGTGATGGTGACGATGACGTTGACATTGACAGTGATCGTGACACATGAAGGATTACAAATTTAAGAATCTATTTCAGATATGCTTCATAACATAACATCACGGTGAAGAATACTGATTTTAGCATTTGAGGTATAAATGATGATTATTGAGTTTCCAGCAAGAGATTCCTGCCAGACCTGTTTAAATGAATCAGATCACTGAGACTCTCACCTTTTGTTCTGCAAATGGCTTTCGGAGCCCAAATGGCTTTCGGAGCCCCTGGCCCAGACATTGAATAGTCAGATGGGATTATGGTGATTGGGTCAGCTTCTCTTGATTGGGCCAGAGGACCTGCCTAACCGGTTTTCGAATTCTTTATAGAATCAAATCATCACTACCTTTGTATGCTTTGTTTTGATTTGTCTCCACCTCCAAAAGTCCCTCCTCCTAAAATGCCTATAAGATACCATGTAAAGTTACTTTAGATTAGATTGTTTGGACGAACTGCAGCAACGCTCAATAAAGAATAACTTCTGCTTGAACGATATCCCAACATCTCCTGGTCTCTGATTTGAAGAAGGAAAGTTTCCTACACACACATATAAAAAATGTTACACCACTCAATTTGAATAGTCTGTGTAAGCTCGCGTTCGATCGGCCCAAAACCGGCATCCGATCAGCGCGGAAGATCTTTCCGTGTTACTGTCCTTTTCTCGAGGCAAAGAATTTTTTGATTAAATGTGTAAGGCCCGCTATATTGGCCCAATTGCCGGTTCGCCAATATACGGGGAAGGTATCACGTGCTCTGTCCTCACTCATGCGAAGTATTGGTTGATTAAATGCAATATATTAATCATATATTTACTCGTTAATTCATCTGACTCCATAAATGAAAGGTTTTAATAATATTTGTGCCTCACTAAAAGTGAGGGAATGTTTGACTATTCCTTTTAACCATTAAATGAACAATGTCAAAATCAGTTGGAATAATCACGTAACAATTTATTATGTCAGGTAAATGTATCATGCCAATTTCATAATCAATTCAAAGATAATCGATACAAAACATCAAATTCTCCGGAATAAAGAAAAGATGCAAACCCAACATTAAGAAATACATGAGGCTGAGAGATCTCGGTCTCTCAGCCTCACGGGCCGATCTGAAGTACAGAAAAGGGCCCCGATCTCCCTGCTGCAATTCCTTAAATAGACAAACCTTTTACCTGGAAACATGTAACAATAGAAATTTGCATGCAGTGGTCGCATCTTCATGGGGGTGTGGGGCCATTTGCTTGAGACCACCTTCCTTTGTAAGTCAGTTATCCATAAACTCTTAAAAACCTTATTACCTTTTATTTTATCTATCTGGATATGAGATATCTGTACCAGTCGCACTGTGACATTTTAAATGATACCAAACATGAAAATACTCTGTGATAACCATTCACATTAGACTATACATTTTCTTGGGTGATTTCAGGTGATCATCTGAGCATGAGAGAGAGGGGTGAGGGGAGAGGGAAAAAGATGTAGATTAGATGACTCGGGGGTGAGACTTTCGTCTCGATGGTGCATGAGAGCCAGTTCAAATGCTAATCTCCAGAGAGGTCCTTTTGTCCTCTCAGGGCCTGGTCACCCCCAAAACAGACTGTCTGGATTTCCTAATTTATCAATTCTTACAATGCAGTACATTTGAATATGTATTCTCTCGTTATTTCATCTGACTCCATAAATGAAAAGGTTTTAATAATATCTTTGCATCATTAAATGTGAGCGAATGTTTGACTATTCCTTTTAACTCTTTAATGAAAATAATGTCAAAGTCAGTTAGAATAATCAAATGTAACAATTTATTATGTCAGGTAAATGTATCATGCCAATTTCATAATCAGTTCAAAGATAATCGATACAAAACATCAAATGCTCTGGAATAAAGAGAAAAGATGCAACCCAACAATAAGAAATACAGGCTAATCTGAAATACAGAAAAGGCCCCGAATCCTCTGCTACATTTCATTATATAGTCAAGACCTTTTTCACTTGGAAACTTGTACTAAAAAAATAAATTTGCATTCAGAGGTTACACCTTTGGGTGTAGGGAGACCATTTGTCTAGAGACCAACCCCTCCCTGTGTGCCAGTTATCCATAAACTCTTAAAAACCTTATTACCTTTTGTTTTACTTATTTGGAAATGAGACATTTGTACCAGTCGCACTGAGACATTTCAAATGATACCAAACATGAAAAATACTCTGTGATAATCATTCACATTAAACTATACATTTTCTTGGGTGATATACATATATATACATATGGTCTCAGCATGTGAGAGGGGGAGTGGGGAAGAGGGGGAGAGATGAGTTCTGAGGTAAGACTTTGCCTCTCAAATGGTGAGTTCAAATGGTAATTTCCAGAGAGGTCCTTTGTCCTCCCAGGGTCTGGGTGCTCTGTACACATATCCATAGAAAGTAAAATTTTGCCTGTATTATTGGTGTCCCCTTCAAAAATTGCTCTTGAGGAATGTTATGTTTATTGTCCCCCCCCAACATTTAGATGAAATTACGCCCCTGGTTGTGATATATGACAAGCGCTGAGCGCGTCCGTCTTTGGCTCAGCGCCAGCCATAGCGCAAAAGCACAGTGTGGATCTGGCAGTGATGTGACGTCACTGTACATTCGCTCTTAGTGGTCAGCTGATGCAGAGCGTGCCGACATCGAAATTGCTGATGAGATGTAGAAGAAAATATCTAGTGGAAAATGAGAATGTTACATTCATTTTTTTTCTTGATTTTTTTTTCTCTCCCAGTCATAACACACACAAGTTCCTTAAAATGTTTACAAATACATTAATTACACACACACACACACACACACTTTGGGTTTCCATGTTTTATGGGGATTTTCCATAGAAATAAAGATTTTTATACTGTACAAACTCTATAGTCAATCCCCTAATCCTAATTGATGTATTTTCACAACATGAACTGAGTATTTGTATATATTTCAAATTGACAGCATTATGTTATATTTTTTTAAGTGTCATGTTTATTTCTGGATATAGGCTTAATGTGTGTCATTGTTCTCTACAGGTTGGAGGCTTGTGGTGTGACAGATGAAGGTTGTGCTGCTCTGGCTTCAGCTCTGAGATCAAACCCCTCACACCTGAGAACACTGGATCTGTATGGGAATAAACTAGGAGACTCAGGAGTGAAGCTGTTGAAGGATCTGAGGGATGATCCACATTATAAACTGGAGAGACTATTGTAAGAATTGTTTTTAACAATTTTCATCATCATATTTTCATTTAAAGTTCAAATGGCTGATTTACTCACTAGAAATATAAGTAAATTGTACCAGGTTCAGTAACATCACGTGTGTGTGTGTGTGTGTGTGTGTGTGTGTGTGTGAATATTTTGTCTGAGATCATCAGATGATGAGTCTTAAATTCAGCTTCAGTTTCTGTAGGTCTCTGAACTTTAAACTGTGTTTAATATGAGTGTAATTCTGCTCATGTTGTTAAGACTGATTGTGAAAATAATATTAATGTTATTTTCAGCTTTTCCCCTTTAACTGTCTATAGGCATCTTTACATAAGCAGACTTAAAATATGACGGGTCTGACCCACCTCAGCCCCTAGTATCAAAGATGACTCTGATATTGTTTTGGTTCAATGTAAATGAACGCGATCTTGTGCCGCTCTAAACTACGTCATTGTCATGACAACCAAATGCGCGGTGCGAGAATCAAGAAG
The DNA here is from genome assembly GCF_951802725.1 of Rutilus rutilus. Classification (NCBI taxonomy): domain Eukaryota; kingdom Metazoa; phylum Chordata; class Actinopteri; order Cypriniformes; family Leuciscidae; genus Rutilus; species Rutilus rutilus. The sequence continues at coordinate 615,252 of NC_140230.1, read as the reverse complement.
CGGAAGACTCGGTCTAGCTCCATATTGTTTTAGCCAAATTAATGTCAGCCAACAAGGGACAATAAAGTAAAAGTGTCCTGTACTCACATCGTGAAGAAACCACCAAAATAACAGAGTCGTCGACGTGTGTAATCAATTGGCTTTCGCTGTTTGTAATCTTCCTTTGAAGAGACTGGCAGATCAACAGCTACATTTCTCTCAGATACGCTAAATCAGGGGTGCCCAATCCTGCTTCTGCTGATCGACTGTCCTGCACAGTTCATCTCCAACTCTAATCAAACACACCTGAAGTAACCAATTAATGTCTTCAGGATCAGCAGAAAATTAATTGAAAATTAAAGGCAGGTGTGTTTGATTAGGGTTGGAGATGAACTGTGCTGGACAGTCGATCGGCAGGAGCAGGATTGGGCACCCATGCGCTAAATGCTTATTCAAGTCAAGTCAAGTCAAGTCATTTTCATTTATATAGCGCTTTTAACAATGTAGATTGTCTCAAAGCAGCTTTACAGAGATAAATGTATAATTTAACGTAAGATTGTTTTGGCTTTATAGCTTTATATTCAAGTCAAGTCAAGTATATTTGTATAGCGCTTTTCACAATACAGATTGTATCAAAGCAGCTTCACAGTATTAAATTAAAATAATACAACAAGGTTTGTTTCAAGTGGAATTTATTGATTGATAAAATAAAATAAAATATCCCCAGCAAAATATTCAGCGTCACTGTGTTATATTATATTCCAGAAATCATCTTCTTGAGGATGATATTTCGCCCACACACGACCTGCCTGAAATGCTAATGATAGCAGAATTGTTCTTTCTGGCTCTTTGAAAAAAATAAAAAATAAAAATAAAATCCTGCGGTGTAATAATTCATAATATATTTGTAGCATTTGTTCCATCTTCCAATTTTATTTAGAAATAGAAAATAGCTCTCAGTACCACAGAATTATGACAAACATCAGAGCGTGAGATCGCTATATCACACAGAGGAAATCTAAAATTCTGTATTAATTACTTTTAAATTAATTTTATAACACTTTGTTAAAACTGTAGTTTTATAATAGTAATGTTCAAAGTATTATTTCCAGCGATTTTATTTCCTGTGTAAATGCATTTATGTTCTCGGCGTCAGAGAAGCAATAAACATTCTGTGTAAATGCACATTTTGTGATTTTATGCCGCTTCAGATTTGGTTTCTGTGTAAAGACGCCTTATGTGTGTGATAATCTGAGATTTGGGTTGTTATTCACTGATATTAAATGTGTAGTGAGTGTAATGATCATTTCTGCTGGTTCTGGATCAGCTGTCCGTTGTGTGAAAGTGAACTTTCATGTGCTTTTGATTTTGTAAAGTGACTTTGAGCATCAGATAGAAGCGATATGATCATTTTTGAGAATGAATTAATATAGATTATCTAGTTAGTTTTCTTATGAAAAGATGTGACAGATGTAATACCTCATACTACATACTGTATGTGACTGTGTGTGTGTTTTATTTTAGGACTGATTATGATGAAGATTGGCTTTTGGATGATAATCGATCAGACTTCTCAACATCATCTGATGGTGAATAAGGATCCACTACAGAGACTCACAGTCAACAGAATCAACAGAGACTGAAGATACAGTGACTTCACTGTTATAAACAGTGTTTCCCCTATACATTTTTCCAGCAGCGGTGCTGTTACGTGCCGGAGGTTGTTACCAAGCCGCTCGCGGGGGGTCTCGCATGCACCCCCGGAAGAATTTTATTTTTTAATAACTCCTTAAACCATGACTTCTGGCAAGTTTTGTGGATAGAAATGGACATTTTGAGACATACCAATTTGATACCATCAACAGAAGGCATGATTATTGCAGCACGTACCTTGAACTGGTCACAAACAGGATTAGGACAGGATTATTCATGTTTTTCTTTTGTGTTAATTTTCAGCTGTAAGGTAGAAACTGATAGTGGAAAAATGAAACTCTTTCCTCCCTCACCTGCACTACTGATCTTTTTTTCTGTAACACACTTTTGCACTTAGATACATCATCATGTAACCAGTACTTTCATTTAATTTATCCTGTAGACATTCTGAACATTAAAATCCAAATGAAACTTTTCATTAGTTTAAAAGGTGACTAGCTGGCATAGCCTATTTTACTTCACTAACCTCCAGGGACGTGCAAAGAGTTCATCAGGGGCAGGGGCTCAAATGTAAGAAAGGGGCAATATGTAAAAAATATATATATTACGGCTGGGAATCGAAAAAAAAAAACGAATTAATCGCACAATTTGCTGTGATTAATCGCATTTCCCCCAAACTTGTAATCATCAACATAAGGGGGAAAAAGCAAAAATGTCCTCACAAATTGGACAGAAAATAGCCCTATATTAAAATATAAAACATCAATATATTATTCTTCATTCAGTTCTATGCAACATACTCAGATTTAACAGATTTATTTTTTGACTAATTATCAAATAAAGAATAGTCATACAAAGCTGTTATTACCAGAGCATGTGATCAGAGCAGGTCATTTTACCATTGTTGCCCAGCATGACTATACCAGCTCAGCAAACAGAAGTCTACTACTGAGAAATTTCACGTTATTTGAGCGGACTTTGCTTTTCCAGTGCGTGATCGGTACATGATTGGAGCATTTGGGCCGTTAACCACAGAGCAGAACGCGCAGCGCAAACACTGAGCGGAACATTGAGCAGAGAGCAGTGCGCCGACACACACACACACACACACACACACACGAAACGGAGAGCGCAGCGCAAACATGGAGCGGAAAAGACCCGCACGTTAAGTTACTAAACAAGCTGCGTGAGAATGAAACCTGATCGCCGAACACGGAGGGGCGGGACGGTATATTTTCGATAGACAGTAAAAAAATTGATACAGCGACCCCATAGACTTCAACGGAGAAAAGTTCGTACCGCTTTCTCCTTTCCACAAGCGCTTGCTCGCTCTCCCGTGGCGTCTTTCGTTTCTATGCAACCATGAACAGAGGCGCGCCACGTCGCTTCTATTATGAGCGAGCTTACCGCGCGCCCACATTTGAAATATTTGCATGTGAACGGCCCTTATGGCAACATGACATTTGCCTAATCAAAAATATTTCCATTTGTGGCTCTTTCCTCCTTTCTTGTCAACAAGTGGATTCAGAGCCATCTCATTAGCAGCGCCGCCGGTCGCCATGTTTCAGTGTTTTTAGGTGTGTAGCTAAGTGAATGTCGTGATATTACTGATCATGTGAAGATTTTGCAGCGGCGCTGAAAATCCACAATCCACAACACTGATAAATTAAGACTTTATTTAGATTTCAGCGATCCTCTGACAGACCTGATGAGGCGGCAGTGAAACACCTTTTATTTGACAGCAAATTACAGTTTCTCATTCATAGATTAATCATTTTATGTGTATAAACGCACAGTAACTCAAAAAGCTCTGAGTTTTGTTACAGAGTAAATAAAGAGCCTGGATATCTCTGTGTTTGTGTTGTACCAGCAGAGGGAGACAAAGACAGATGAAATATCAATTTTTCATAATTATGAGAAGAAGAAAAAACAGTTCAAGCTCACTGTTGGAAAACAATGGAAGCTTGAGTTTATGCATCATGTTTTTAATAATGGTTGCATTACATTTGTATTAAAGGTGCTCTAAGCGATGTCACTCGTTTTTTAGGGCAAAACATTTTTTGTCACATACACCAAACATCTCCTCACTATCCACTAGCTGCCTGTCCCCTGAACACACTGGAAAAAGGCACGGTCTCTGTAGACACCACAGGCTCCACAAACGGCAACAAAAACAAACTGGGCTCACCCGCTCCACGAAACACAACACACAGTGTTCCAGCCAATCACTGGCAAGAAGTATTTGAGGGTGGGGTTTGGGGGGTTAGTGCGCGTACACATGAAGGGGGTGTGGAGGAGAGAGAAGCATGAAGAGGGAAGTTTGAATTATGGCCAACACACGACCAAAGAGACGACGTTCCGATGAACAAATTGGAAAGAAGAGGGACAAGGATAAGGAACGCGCGATGTACTGAATTTACATCGGAAAAACCTTCGATAGGTGGCGAGAACTCCGCCGGCAGAAGGGATTCCAATCCGACATTCAACGTTTTTGCTGGACAGGGTTATCATTTTTCTTTCTAAATGGACGTTCATGTTTGCCAAACCAACACAAGGATGTAATTAGCTAGAACTATGCAGTCAGCGTTAACTTTGGTGAACACAACATGTATGTTTCTAGCAGCTAGCGATCAATCTCTATTGTAAATGATCAAGCAAATTCACAGTAGGGCGACAATTTGTGTGAATGATTGTTTTCACCCACTGTTTGTTATGAATTTGAATTTATAGGCTATTTACAACTTTGACTAAATTTGTTTACGACGCCGCCGTTGTTTATGCTCACTGGGAACGCAAAGTTAACATTATCTTGCTTTTATTGGGTCCTTGTATAGGAGCTATAATGTTTATATAAAGATATAAAGATAATGTTTCTCTTTTTCTGCATTCTGTTCTGCAATATATAAAAGCATTTATCTAACTTGGCAACATTACACATTGAATGAAGTATCAGTAAAACTCAACTTTGTTTGTAGTGACTACTTTTACTTTCCTTTATGCCGGAAGGGAGGGGAGGACGAGGAGGGAGGAGACGGGATGAGGAGGAGGGAGGGTCTAGCTAGCCTCCGTTTTGTTTGACAACAGTTTGAACGTCAACAAGACGTTACGTCTCCCGACATCGCTTAGAGCACCTTTAATGTATTAAAGGGGTCATATGATGTGTTTTCATGTTTTCTTTTTCTTTAGTGTGTTATGTTGCTGTTTATGCATGTATAAGATCTACAAACTTACAAAGCTCAAAGTCTCCTACAAAAAGATTTTGGTGCTCGAGCCCCTTTTTCAAAATGAATCAAAAGTGCCCCTCTCAAACAAATATCAATGATAATATTGTGGTCAATAAAACAAAATGCATTCGATTATAATTAACATGACAATGTGAACAAAACTAAAGTAGCCTATTTTTACGTATCTGTCAGTCTGAGGTGTCGTTGCCATAACGCGCTGCTATGGGTTGCGTCACTTGCGTGTGTCTTGCTTCGGGCTTGACTGACGTGACCATAGATATAATAAATACTTATATTATTTATGTCTATGGACGTGACGGGGTCAGTCTGCGTGATTTTCCCCCAAACCAGTTAAGCGCAAACCACACCCCTTACGCACAAACCACGCCCCTTATGCGCAAACCACACCCCCGCAGCGATGACTCGCATGTATGGCTCGATTTCATTGGTCAACTCTATCAAAGCGCTGATTGGCCTCACATCATCGTAAAAACAAGTGTGTATACAAAATTAAAAGTTATACAGAATATACAACTTTTATAAAAAAAAAAAAAATTAAAAAGGGCCCATAAGATGAATAAAAAACATATGTAAATAAAAAGAGGTAAAAAAATTTTCCCTGTGCAGTTGCTAGTGTTAACGAGTGTCCAAAATAAATATGATTTTAAACGCATGCGCACACACACACACACACACACACACAAACCAAAAAAGAGCTTAACAATGAGAAAACTACACGCGTTACTGTATGGAACAAATCTACAAACACAAGAAAGCGGTTTGTCAAAAACAAAAACATTTTTTGATTCTTCATTGTTTATTATAGTTTTGCAAACAATATGAATTCATAACCTGCAGTCCTCCTACCTAGCATTCAATGTAAAATTATTTGTTTGCATAAAGTTAATGATTACCAATGATCACAGAGCTGATTGGCCACACAAGGCTGAATGATTCTGACAGTTTGTGGCTTATCCTGACAACCCCTTTCCTGAATGTCTACTGTAGTCGTGCTCTAAACCAGAAGTGCTGTTTCTGGGGCGTCCCGCTGTCAAACGCCGCCTCGAACCAGTCTCGGGTGATCTTCGGGCCACTGCTGTTGGCTGACACCCCTTTACCAAAACAGTAAAATACAGAGACCAGTTGTGTTGGGTTGTGCTGCATCTTTTCAAGCTGCTTGGCCATTGTAGTCCTGGCATCACTGTAGTTGCAGTTTTCAGCCGGTTCACTGAGTAGTCCAAGCATCCTCCTCACAGGAGACTGAGGTAGAGATGCGGTTTAACAAGAACACAAGAAAAACTATTCAATTGCAATAACCGATAAAAATAAAATAGCAACTTAGGGTGCTTTCACACCTGGCTCATTTAGTTCGGTTGAATCGGACTAGAGTTTGTTTTCCCCATTGGTGCGGTTCGTTTGGGCAGGTGTGAATGCGGCAATCGCACTCGGGTGTGCACCAAAAGCGGACCAAACAAGCGTACCGAGACCTCCTCGAAGAGGTGGTCTCGGTACGCTTTCAAACAAACTCTGGAGCGATTCGTTTGTGGTGAGAACGTGATCCGAACCTCGAACAGAACCAACTGCTAAAGAATTGCGCATTTTGCACTAAACCAGTTGCCGTAGTCAGCTGCGCTGTGTATTATGGGATGAGGAGAAATGTTTGTTGACAGTTTGCACTTTAAGCATGGCAGCTCGCGGACAAACTTGAAGTTGTGAGGAGATGCGGAGCTTGATGGAAATTATTAACATTATTTTCGAGCCGCATCCTCTCTTCATTCTCAAATATTATTGTTTGTCTAAAGTGGTGTAAACTATATAATAAAATATGACCAAGGATACAATCAGCCCACGCAGTCGTCTCTCCATAGTAAACAGCGGCATGTTGTCTGCCGGATTTTCAACTTTGTTTACCTACGGGAGTTCTGTTGGAATTTCCCCGCACGTTAATTCTGACCAAACGAAGTGCAGTTATGGAAATGCGACACATCTGGCCAACGAGCGATGTGGATGTTGTCACGTGACTGCATTTTGGTTCGTTTTATCAATTCATAAACTGATTCGGACCAGAGCGATCAGTGTGGTGTGAAAAGGAACCAAAACGGCTGAAAAATGCTACAAAGTATAATTTTTCGCCCTTGGTCCGGACCAAATGAACCGAACTACAGATGTGAAAGCACCCAAACACTTGGACCAGGAAACAAAACTACTCTGCTTCCATTCAATGCTTCTGCTCTATTTCCAATTTACATACTTCTTTATTTGAAAAATAGCATTAAATATGTTGTCTAATAGCTTTATTTTTTATACAGAAATAAACGGTCCCTAATAAACATTTAGACCCAAAACTTGCAGAACCTCATCGCTTCGCCTTTAATGCCTTTATTAACCCACTAGAGTCGTATGGATAACTTTTATGAAGGATCGATGCGCTTTTTGGAGCTTCAAAAACTCGGACACTATTCAGTGCCATTACAAAGCTGGGAAGAGTCAGGATATTTTTTAATATGACTCCGACTGTGCTCGGCTAAAAGAATACAGTCAGATACATCTAGGATGGCTTGAGGAGAAGTAAATTATGGGATAATTGAACTGTTCCTTTAACTCTTCTAAGCTTCATGAACTCATACAGGGTTGGTTGGAGTTTGAGGTCTAGAGTAGATGAGCTGGGGAAGACCGGTCCAGCTGATGCAGGTCTACTGTTCACAACACACACATACACCATGAATATACTTCTACTACTACTACTACTACTACAAACTACTAAGATTGGAACCTCAACGTTTGTTGTTGAACACAGATGTGTTCTCACATTAAGTCCTTGAATTTGAGGGTATTGGACCTGGAAAGTCCTTGAAAGGTCCTTGAATTTGAAGTTAACCAAGGTGTGGGAACCCTGAATTAAGACATATTTTTAATGAAGCAGCAACATATGATAAATAGGACAGAACAAGAAAGGCTATTAATAATCTTTCATTGTGCAAACGTATTATGATATGAAAGGCTCCAATACAGTGCGGCACACAGCGCTTATGCGCATCCCGAGTGAATGATGCTCTCGAAGCAACATGGAGTCACAGCGCTTCACAATGAAAAGTTCAAAGCACACAGGAAAGACATATTGATGCGTAGTGTATTATACAGTATCTATGCAATAGTTTGTTCAGCCTTTTCTTTTAACAGTTTTAAATGTCAGTTACTGTGCGCATGAAGAACAATTAACTAGATAGTGTAGTTAGCACAGGTCCACCATCTGATCTGAATACGGCCCGTGATTCTGAAGCTGAAAATACAGAATTATACATTATATTCAACATTATATATCATAGTTTAATGTAGGTAAATTATACACAATACATAGTCACTATCCATGATACATTTTTGTATTACGATATATTGTGACACGATACATTGTTACACCCCTATAAATAATTACACAACACATAAATGAGCAGCTCATATTACCCAGTTGAACTCTGTTGATCTTGTAAATGAAATGACTGTAAAACACAATCATCACTGAACTGAAGCTGCTTGAACACTGCTTTTAATCTTCATCATCTGGATTCATACAGGCACACGGTCAAATACACAGTTAGATACACATTCTAAACATATAAAGCAGAACGACTTTAAAGTGTAAACTCTTTTTTCATATTGTGTGTTCAGTAAGCTATCCGAATCCAGTCTCTTTAATATAGCTTCTCTTATAATAAGCTATAAACATCTTCATACATAAGCACTCCAAATAATGAAATATTGATAATACAACAGAAACTTGTTGTAAAACTGCATTCATTATCATTCACTGTGCTATACGACTAGCGTGCGCGCGCAATAGTGTCGTTATTAAGAGTTTAACATGTACGTGTTCTTCTTAGCTAAAAGCTAACTAAGCTTTGTGAAAATGGTGTAAAAGCGTTAATCAGTAATATTAAACTTTAATTCGTTCTTTTGGTTATGTTTGGTTACTCTCAGACAGTGTTCGAATTATGTGTGATTGTAGGCCTAAAGCAGCAGCGATGGTCGTGGCCGCTGAGTGGATGCAGACCTCCAGTTAAACCACAGCGATCTTGCTACTCAATGCTTTCAAAGGTTGGCTATCACTATGTTACAAAGGCAGTGAAATATTAGACAAATGTATGGCCACCGCTTGTAAACCCATTCGTATATCAGGCATTTGCAGCCTACACTGTGCATTTGTTTTAGTTCGTCAATATTTATTTCCACCATATACAGTTCTGAAACCTGTTTAGATGACGAGCTGCTCATAACATTTATCACATAGCACAACGCATGATGATATACATGGCAGTCAAAACCATAGGCAGAGATTAACGTTGATTCAGCCACTCTTAATTTTTCGCTGACACACCAGCGCCTGCGCCCGTACCCGGTACGTTCGTTTTGACAGCTAGTGAAGTGATGTCAAAGAACCATAGCAAAGAACACAGTCTGAACGTACCAGAGAAATGGTACAGCCCAATGGGGAGTGAGGGTTTGAAAATCGTATTTCATTCGATTATTTCCTGAATTGTTGTAATGTGATGGTAATACTGCATTTAAATACATACAATTTTGGATAGGCTAACATTATATTTTATTTTAAAAAATCCAGTACCCCCCAAACTATTATTTTCATCCCTTTTGGGAGGGTCCAAGTCTCATCTAGGGGGGTCGGACCCCCCCATACCCCCCGTAATTCGAACTATGCTCTCAGACATGAAACTGTTTAATTTCTACTTCCTGTTTCCGTGACTGTTGCTGACTGGCGTCAGTTTCGTCCAGTCAGAAGGCCAGTTTACTGCGCTCGTCCAATGGAAACACGGGAAAGGCGGGTCTTCGCGTGAGTACTGAAAACGACGGCGGCACGGAGGCCCCAAAAGCGCATCAAATGCGACGTACAAATCCTTCACATTACACGCTACTAAGCGACGGGAACCGAGTTAACATCCATATATCATGCTTCTAAATATCAGACATGGGTTCGCGTTGTCAATAAAAGTTCTGTTTGAATGTCATTACCTGAAATGTCGCTCGTATTCTCTCACTTCGCGCGTTCTGCTCTTGGTCACAAACGGCGCACCGTAGTCTGCTAGCTGTTACGTCACAGAGGCTCGAGCGCAGCCAGATCTTCTGACTGAAGGATGAGATGGTCCAAGATGGCGACCTGTGCAGACGTCTTATTCTGAGCTCCAAGACTCTGACCGAGTGCCAATGATTTAACTTGACTTATTGAGACTGTATCATCGGTAGACGAAGGAGTGGAACGTTGCTCTTGCATCCAGTAAGTTCTTTCGCTCGAATAAAAGGACTTTAGCTGGTCAAAGTTTGTGAAATAGCGATTAGCTTACGAACTGTTCGTTGTTAGCCAAAGTTGTGGTAAACTGGGACACGCGCGCAGTTCGCTGTAAACTAAAGTTTTGCCAATTAGCCAGGACAAGTGTGCTAAGATGTCAAAGAGAGATGTCAAGAAAGTGAGAAAGGAAGGCTTGATAATGGATATAGAGGCTGAAAGTTTGTTCTCCGGTTTATGTACACCTCTTCCTGATACTCCCACAAAAAGCCCAAATCCCAAGAAGGTCTGTACCAAAGAAGAGGAAATAGTTTCAAATGCTGACATCCTAAAAGCCATTAATGGCTTAAACAACCATTTTTTGAAGTTTGAAGAAATGGTAATGAAAAATTAATTCTTTCACAGTAAAGAAGATGTAACCTGGAAATCCAGACCTAAATCTAAAAGATTAATGGTCTGGGATCGGTCAATGAAAATCGGCCAGTTCGAGGGACGGCACCAAGCATGCATTTGAAAATCTCACTGCACGCAATTGGATAACACTACGACCAATCACAACAATAAACCCCATACGCTAGCAACGGAGCTAACTAGAATTCTAAGCTAATCTAAGTATCCGGTCGGCAAAACCATACTGTCTATGGGCAAAACAGCAAAAACGTCCTCCTTGCAAAGGAACGATTCGAGCGTCGTCTTCTGTTTCTCTTTTAGGGAAAAAGCCAAGTCTAACTCGTTCATTGTGGTGGCCAAAGCCGTTTCAAACAACTGCTATGTTTACTAATGACTTCGACGTCACAGCGCTGTCGTCATCTGTTTAGCTCGCCTCTGGCCCGCCTATATCAGATAACCCGCTGTGATTGGTGCAGCTCAGATTGAGGGCCATATTTAATAAGCTCCATTGCTCGAAGCCAGAGTAACTCGCTGAGCAAATTCAATTTGTGCTCTCGCGAGAACTCTGGATTACTAGGTAATCAGCATACTATCATCTGAAAAATATTGCAAGAATTAGATGCTTTGTTTCCAGACAAGACTTAGAGAAACTTGTGCATGCTTTCATCACCAGCAGGGTGGATTACTGTAATGGACTCCTCACTGGCCTTCCCAAAAAGACCATAAGACAGTTGCAGCTCATACAGAACGCTGCCGCCAGGATTCTGAGCAGAACCAGAAAATATGAACACATCACACCAGTCCTCAGGTCTTTACACTGGCTCCCAGTTAGATTTAGTATTGATTTTAAAGTATTATTACTGGTATATAAATCATTCAATGGCCTAGGACCTCAATACATTGTAGCGTTTATACGCCCACGTATAAATATAATTAATTATTATTCATAACGAATTATGATCAATAATTAATAATTTAATTATTTTCAGAATTTACTGTAGCAGAATCAATAGTATGATCAGTCCATCGGTTCATCCAATGAACAGAAAGCATAAACAGTTATTAACTCTAGGAAATATAATATCTTCCTGGCCAAGAACGAAGAATCCCCAGCTAACAATAAATTAAGAAATAATCAAGGGTAAAAGCATAGGTAACTTTGATCGAAGTTCAAGACAATAAATTTATAAGCACATACACAAGTAATCTCTTTTCAAATACAAACGATACTTTATTGATTACATACTAACACATAAAGCTAATCTCTAACACAAACACACACACACACACACACACACACACACACACACACACACACACACACACACACACGCATTCATACGAGTTGCAGAAAGGAAGAGAGTGAGGAAAGAGTGGGTTTAAGAGTGAAAGGATGAAATCTCACGATTCCATATGCACTTAGACATGACCTGAACGAACCATCAAACATTAATTTAACCCTTCTATCGTTTTAGGCAGGTTATTAAAGTTATATAAATACACAGTTTGGTCATTAGAAGGGTCTTTTGCAGACTCTCTGGCACCAGGATGGGTGACTTATGGCTCTGGCCTTGGTGATTTGACTCTGGAATGTGCAGACACTGTCTTTATCTTAACCAGTCCGTAGTTGGCCACAAAGCTAGCCATTGACCAGTTATGTGTTAGTGCTGGGGGGAGGCTCTTTTAAATAGCCTGAATGATGACGATCATGAGACGTTCTGAACAAATCTTCTCTTTTGGTTCGGCCGGAAGTAGAGAGTTCGAATTAATTTTCTGGAAGAAAATTAGTCTGTGGTTGGTTTCTCCTCATTTTCGTTACATATCCCCCCTTCGTTCGACGATGTGTTGAGTAGAAGACATCGGTGAACGCTGGAGAAATGGGTAGAGGAAGCAAACGCACACAGCAAACAACAAGACAGCACCTCCATGACTAGTCACTTAACTGGTGCAGGGCATTAGATTACCTAGGCATAAACAGGTTCACTCTCTAAATATAGTTAATCACGTTGAATAAAGTTTAGTTCAATTTTAGGACCGTTGTCCTAATTTGTTTTGGGATGGTGATTAATCAATTTTGTGACTAAATTTGATTTGTTTGTTTTATTCTCTTCTAAATTGTTCTAGGTTTAGACCAATTTACCTTTCAATTTGTGATGCGAATGATGCAGGGAGTTCTCTGGCTCACATTCGTTTTAAGGTGATTTACAAATATTAGGCGTGGTGTGTCAATCCTATTATTGCGACCTTGACCCTTATAGGGTGGACAGGCATTTTACCTAATAAAAGAAGAAGGAAAGGAAGGAAGAGGTAAAACAAAACAAAGCAGTTGAGTGTTCCTGGTATGACTTATAACTACTGTTGCGCAGCTAAGGTGTCAGGTATCACGATGTAATGAGAGGTGTTCTCAGGTGTACTTGTTGGATGGGTAGTTACCATGTTTCCTATGGTAAGTGTAGCTACGTTGTTAAGCTAGTGTCTGAAGTTAGTTTCTACCTGTGGGAGAAAACATGTTTGTTGCGTGTTTTGCACGGTAGAGGTGGTTAACTTCTATATGTTAGTGAGTATGTTAGGGGTGTTGTGTAGTGTATGCATGTACAGTATGTATGCATGTATGTATGTATGTATGCATGCATATGTATGTATGCCTGTATGTGTGGTCAGATCTGTTTCAGTCTGTTTTGCTCCCCCCTTTGCTTGATGGCTTGGCTTTGATGAGCTTGTTGCCTCTTTGCCTTGGAAAAGGGGTCTTCTGTGATCTGCTGGGAGTCAAACCAGTAAGGCAGGAAGTTTTCTGGCAGACATGGGGAGGTAGTTTGGCATGGCTGCGTGAAGTTGTAGTGCGAAACTTAGTCTCCGTTGTTGCATTCCTCCGATGATGCCTTCTGGTTGTGACAGACTTTCTGACCTTCTGTGCTTACTGTTGTTGCTGTAGCACACACGTGGTTCTTGAGTTGGAGCTCGTTTGGTGGTTTCTTTATGAGAGATGGGTAACCAGGATGGTGTTTTCTGGTACCTCTGGGTGTTTGTCAGTGGTTGACTGTGAGAGACCACTTTGTTCTGTGTTGTTGTAGAACAAGTGGTTGTCATCTTCATTATGAAGGTGTATCAGATGAGTCGTGGGTCTTCCGTTCCATCGCTAGTCATAGCAAATTTGACTCATCTTGTTGGTCATCCGTGTTCAGCCTGTTTTCTAGGAACACTTCCAGTTGCCTCATTAGTTGCTCCATGTCTTTTGAGGGTAAACTGTCTTGTTCTTGGGCATACTCAGTGCTGTGCTTAACTGAGTGGTGCCGAGGTGGGTTTCCTGAGAAGCGTGGCTGGTTCCATGTCTTTTCCATGCGGTTGGTGTGGTAGCTGTCATCAGCATGGGAGTCACGTTCTCTGTGCTTCTTACGAAGAACTGTGGTGTTGTCATGCCACTGGTTGTCTTCCAGTGCAAGGCTTGTGTCTTGGCTGAAGGAGTTTGAAATTGTGGATGTTTTCAAACCTTTCTTTGAGGACATCTTCTGTTTGATGTGGGCCTTGTGTGTCAGGTCACGCAGCTGTTGAATTGTCATTGTGTCTGCGCAGGCCACGAGACCAAGATGATGACTCAATCCAGGGTGCAGGTTCCTCAGGAAGAGGGTTTTGAAGTTCACATCCTCTTCATGTTCAGGTGAGTTATGTGCACCAAAGAAGGCTTGTCGAAAACGGTGGTAGTAGGCTTGAGGAGTCTCGTGTCGACCTTGTTTGGTTTCCAAGGCGATTAACACACCGTGTTCCGACTCTGGGCCTGTGAATTCTTTTATCAGTGTCTCACATAGTAGCTGGTAGTTTGACTTTACATGAGCAGGTTGTCGGTCTAGGAAGCTTCGTACCTCTGGACTGGATTTGGATCTGAGGAGGTATAACCTGTCTCTGTCAGTCACATGAGGTCTCACCTCTAGGTGGAAGTTGATATCTCGGATGTAGGCTTCAATGTCTTGGCCCTCCGTGGAGTTCGGGTTGAACTGAGTGATATTCTTAACCAGCTGGTTGAGATCTTTACAGGTCATTCCCTGTGCAGCTTTGGAGTCTGCCTGGATGAGCTCTCTTTGTTTGTTGGCAGTGAACAGTTCTGTGGTGAAGGCTGGTGATGTTTTGGGTTGCGGCCATTCACCTGTTCTGTTGTATGGCAGTTCTTGGATGGAGGACTCTGTTCTGCTCAGCAGTGGTGATGCTGAGGGAGGTCTCTCCCTTCTTGGCTCTGGTTTCTGTTTGAAAACATGCCGGAGTTCATCTTTGACCGCGTAGAGCTCGTCGTTGACGTCATCTCGCTGTTGGGTCAGATGGTCGATTTCAGCACTGCACCTTTCCAGGTGGTCTTTCAGAGCAGTGATTTTAGAGTTCTTGTCTTTAATGTCAGCTTTAGCTTTCTCTAGCTGATGTTCAGCAGCCTGGAGTTGGTTTACCAGGTGCATCTGGACAGTCTTTAATTCTTGTTTGTCACGTTCAGTGACTGCAAGGGCTTCTTGGAGCTTGTCAACTTGCTTCTTTGTTTCTTGCTTCACTTTGTCGGGCACTTCGAGTTCGACTTGAGCTTTCATTTTGAGCTGGTCAGTGCAGAGTTGAGTGTGCATCAGCTCTCTCAGGAACTCAGTGGTCTGATGCTTGAAGTCGTCCTGGACTTTCACTTCCAGCTTGTCCATGCGGCTCTGGGCACGAATCAGCTCCTCCTGCAGGTGGGTGATGTGCTTGTCGCTTAGCTTCAGCTGGGCTGTGAAGGCATTGCTTAGGGAACAGGTAATCTTGGTTAGTTCCACGTGGTTGTGGTTCTGGCTTGAATCATGTGTCAGGAATCTTCTCAGAATTATGATTATTATTAAAAATAATAACAGTTCAATTGTCTTTGGTGTGAGGCAGTCTCTAATGCCTCTGAGCCAGGCGTCCACGTCAGTGGGGTTTGTTGTCCACGACATGTTGGCACGCTGGGGTGAAGAGACTGACACAGATCTGTGTGGGGTGTAAGCCTATGTGTGGTTGAACAGCTAAGTGTCGTTCCAGTGACTGTACAACAATAGTGAAGTGTTGTAATGTCTAAGTGTTGGTCTCAGTGTAGATAGGTAGGCTAGTGACGTGGAAACTTTGTCACTCAACTAAGTGAGGGAAAGAGAGAAAAAGGTTAAACAAATCTCAATTGAAAGGATTTTTTTTTTTTCAATGGGAGAAATATTTTTTATAAATATTTTCTATCAATGAAAAGCTGGTTTAAACTCGTGATGTGTCACTCAACTGAGTAAGGGGAAAAGAGAGAGAGGTTAAAACCAATTTCAATAAAACAAGAAAGAAAATTCTTAAGTAGGAGAAATATTATTTTTCTCGTAAATGCTTCCTATCGGTGAGAATCTGTTTCCAGAAAGGTAAACAATATTATTGTTTATGTTTACAAGGAAAAATAATACAATAATAATGCTGATACCTTTTTCCGAGTTTTACAGGATTGACACCACACACCGTCAGTTGGACCGCTTACAGCTGGGATGCTATGAAGGCGACGGTTGCTCAACACTTGTCTCTGTTAATTGATCTTGGATAAGATGTTAAATTGTAAATTGTGTTTACAAAGACAGAGAGAGTATGAAGAACAAGAGAGGGTTTGATTACAAATCAAATACCTAATAATTGTTTTCTTTGGAAAAATTATCTTTCTCTTTCTTTAGACTCGATTGATGGTTCTTCCAGGTTTGTTTCCTACAAATGTGAAGGATGGGAAAGCAGGGCAGAACAGGAAGGATGTAAGAAGGAAAGGAGGGAAGGAGATTGGATCCACAAATGGCTCTGAAGCCTTTGTGTCGAACTACGAGTATAGAATTGATAGTTGCCAAACAACTAAACATTCAAAAATAAAACTTTGTAAAGAGAGGGTTATCTCTGATTTATTTGAAACTCGTAGTGAGATACCAATGTCTCCTATTGAGGCTCAGGTGTTTCACTCCCAAGCTAGAATAAAATGAAAGAAAGTAATAAGGATAATGGACAAAATAAGAAAAAGGGAAATTAAATAAAGAGGTAAATGAGTAAAATAGAATGGTTAAGTTTATAACCACAACTTGAGAAGGAGGTTACAACGCAATAACAATAAATGAGCAAGTAGGAGTCTAACAATATTTGTAATAGGGAAATGTGGGTTGAATAAGTTTACTTAACTTTCAAAGTTCAAAACTTATTCACCTGAAGTGATTAAATCTAAAAGAGTAATTTAGAAATTATGAAAATTATGAAATTAGATTTATTAAAAATAAATCTAGAAATCATTAGAAATTACCTGTTTAGAAAAATAGATTTTCAATTTTAATTTAATATTTCCCTTTTTAAATCAAATTAGAATTTGACAATTAATAATCATAAACCAGTATTTTCTTTTTCAAGTAAAATGCAGGTAAACGAAATTTCCTTAGTTTTCACGGAAAATATGGGTAATTAAAATATTAGACAGGTAAAATAAGAAAGAAGAAAAGACCAACAGGTGTAAAAATCAAGGTGTTTAAATGGTTAAATCACTTTAACGTTGTTCAAACAGACACTGTATTTAACCACTGATGTTAATACAAATGACAAACGTAAATAATGCTTAAGGCTTTAGCATATAGGCCTCACTGTAAACAACTGCCTAGGTTAGGTTAGCTTAGCCAAGGGTTAGCAGCTAGCTTAGCCACCAAAGGGTTTGTTTACACTGTGGTCAGGGCTTTGCTGTGGCTCTGATCATGCGAGGGTCAGAGTTCCCCCGGAAGCGTTGGTTAAGACTTCCGTGTCACAATTGTAACTATGGCGACAAAACAACGCTAGTGGGCAAACATGTGAATTGCAGTTTGTAAACAGTAATGCATGTTACATGAAATGTCGGCACATTTCAACAATGTTCAAAGAATATACACGTCGATCATATTACGTGAAATGTCGGCGTATTTCAAAAATACAACTAAAGGACACCACTCGTAGCTGTTTTTACGACGTGGGGCTTCACTCAGTTGTTTAAGAGTGATTAACTTTAAAGGACAGCTTTGTGCTGTAATAGATGGAACAATAGCGATCTCGGCGGATCGTCTCTGTGCAATGTTATCTGAGCACACAAAAACAACAGGGTTTCTAACTGTTGGTTAAGTTTCAACGTCAAGCTTTACTTGAACACAACTTTAAATAATTCCTATTCAACTACACTCGGACATACGCAGTGTTTACGTTACACGAGAATTAATTGAACTGACACAGATAAGCTTATAGTTTATCACGGGGATTGCCGTGGGACACGCACGGACAACCTGAGAAATAAAGACTAATCTGTGAGGAGAATATTCGTCCTTGCAGTGGAACACGCACTGAGTGACAATCAGATAAATAAGGACTAAGTTAACGTTAACGTTAGACGAGGAACACGCTCATCCGTCCTTTACATGGTTATTTTAATTACTGCAGTTTTAATTTCGTTAAGCTCTCTGGCTGATACAAACACACATAACATTATAGCTATTTGAAAGACTCTGGAACACGCAGACGTCTTAAGCTACAAGTATTTCAGAAATTGAGGGACACGCTCAATCCTTACCTTATCATTGTGTGAGATTTTATATCTTGGGTTATTTTACTGCAGTTTAAAATAAAAAAAAAATAGGCAGGCAAACCAGACTAGACTAGAGTAACAGCTCGAGCAGCAGGCAGACATTCAAACAGGGCACGCGCACGACGCGCTCTCCATACGTCACACACACAGACTCTCAGAGGTTCGGATCTCTCATCCGCATACTATGAAAAGATAATTACTTCGTATATGCTTACAATTTAGGTTAAACTGCCCGCATTCTCCACCATAAAATGTAGCGTTTATACGCCCACGTATAAATATAATTAATTATTATTCATAACGAATTATGATCAATAATTAATAATTTAATTATTTTCAGAATTTACTGTAGCAGAATCAATAGTATGATCAGTCCATCGGTTCATCCAATGAACAGAAAGCATAAACAGTTATTAACTCTAGGAAATATAATATAAACTTTGCAGCAAAACTTAACTTAAAACCGAGACTTTCAATCGGAAAAGAAAGAATAACACAAAGAAAGAAAGAAAATGAGATACGGAAAATAGCTAGATGACTGGAAATGAATCTAACCCATCTGATCTTAATTTGGGTTGGTCTGCTCCTCAGTTACAGGGTTACGGTTCAGATCTTCATCTTTTTCTGCCCATCTCTCTTGAGAGTGATGGCAGAGCGTTTCTTGAGGGTGAACCCAGAGAGCGAGAGCACAGAGAGAAAGCTTCGAGAGCAGCGAGAGAGAGAACGATTTGTTTTTGGGTCTAAGGTTTTAAACTAAAATTTGTCCCCCCTTCTGAAGAGAGCGGGCCAATTAGACACTGGCTTTGTTTGTCTCATCGTAAATCATGCATTATCTGGGGTGTTGGTGTGTTCTCTAGCTCTTAAGCAGAGAGGACAGAGGCCACAGTTTAGACATGATTTCTAATTAAAAGAAGATCAAAACATATTACACCGATATCATTCAAGCCATCTTGCTAGTTGTGTTCGTAAGATAGCATTGATATGAAACAGTGAATTATATGGGATTAAAGCATATTAAATGGACACATATATCGTAGAAACACATAGACTGATGTATGATGTAAAGAGTCCATTGAAAATTGTTCTTGAATGAGTTTTACGTATACTGTAGTAAGAATCTCAGTTTTCTGGTTTAGAAGAGACAGAACTCTGTTTGTTTTGTTCAGAGGTCTTAAGGAGGAGGGGTTCAGGAATGTTGTGGTGCAATTTCTGAACCAATATGTCTTTTAACAACCCCACACATTGACAAGCTTTTCCGTTAGTTTGGTCATTAGAAGGGTCTTTTGCAGACTCTCTGGCACCAGGATGGGTGACTTATGGCTCTGGCCTTGGTGATTTGACTCTGGAATGTGCGGACACTGTCTTTATCTTAACCAGTCCGTAGTTGGCCACAAAGCTAGCCATTGACCAGTTATGTGTTAGTGCTGGGGGGAGGCTCTTTTAAATAGCCTGAATGATGACGATCATGAGACGTTCTGAACAAATCTTCTCTTTTGGTTCGGCCGGAAGTAGAGAGTTCGAATTAATTTTCTGGAAGAAAATTAGTCTGTGGTTGGTTTCTCCTCATTTTCGTTACAACATTGCAGATATGCTCACTGAATATAAACCCAACAGATCACTCATCACTAGGATCATATCAGCTAGAAATACCAAGGGTTCACTCTAAGCATGGCGAGTCCGCTTTTAGCTATTATGCTGGAACAGCTTCCAGAGGAGATCAGATGTGCTCCTACTGTAGTCACTTTCAAATCCAGACTCAAAACACTTCTGTTTAACTATGCATTTACTGAATGAGCACTGTGCCAATGTTCGTCCGACTGTTTGTACTGTACTGTACTGTATTTTATTTTTTATTTTTCTAAACTGTTTTAATTATTCTTATTTCTTTTTATTATTTTAATTTCTTCTATGTAAAGCACTTTGAATTGCCATTGTGTATGAAATGTGCTATATAAATAAACTTGCCTTGCCTTGCCTTGCCTAGGGTAAAGAAGATGAGTGGCCAGATGACAATCCTGAGGGAGAAACAAGAAGAGTCGGAGCGGTACAGTAGGAGAAGGAATCTTCGTCTTCTGAATCTTCCAGAAGCAGCAACGAGGATGTGAGGAATGAGGAGCTGGAGATTATTGCGGAGATCATTCCAGAGGAAAAGAGCAAGCTTGGATTCATGGTGGACATTGTGCACAGGGTCGGACGCCCGAGAGAGGATAAAATCATTCAGTTTACCATGCGCACCTTCAGATTCAAACTATGGAGAGCTTCCCTCAACGCTGAGGTCATGAAGAGAAGAAACCTCCGGATGACTGAGGATTTAACCCAACAGGAGAGACAGTGCAGAAATAAGCTGTGGCCTCTGTGAAGCAAGCGCGCGCTGACGGAAAGAAAACTAAACGGCAGGGTCCTGCTGTCATCATTAACAGTGTTTCATCCAGTGCTTTATAACATTTTCCTGCATGTTTAACTAGCCAACTAACTATTCAACTAAGTACTTAGGGCTTAATGTTTAATGCAGCTTTGATAATAACCAATTACTTAACTATGAATTACTTAACTAAGGCATTCCCAATAACGTTCAAAGAATATAACTCAGTTTTTAAATCTATACCTAATGGCATATTAGAACTAATGAAAAGTTATAAAAGACTAAATGAAGTTCCTGGTTTTAATTTTACTCTTTATATAAACGGTATGGATATTATGAGCAGCAATTGTACTAATAAGCATATCAGAAAATGCTTTCTAAATGTAAAGAAAATAACACCTCGTGGGAGATTTTTCTGGATTCTCATTTGGCTGAGATTAATTGGCAGGGGGCGTGGCTTGTTTCTTTTAGATTGTGTATCACGAACAAAGTTAGGGAGTTACACTTGAACATATTGCATAATATATATCCCACAAACTTGTTTATCTCAAAATTCACGCCTGTTGATAATTTTTGTAGTTTTTGTAAGTCAGAACAAGAATCGTTAACTCATCTCTTTTATGGTTGTTCATTTTGTATTACATTCTGGAAAAGTGTTGAAAATTATGTGGCATCCAAAACAAAACATACAATAACAATTGAAGGGAAACAGATTGTAAAGATAGAAATGTATGTAATATTGTAAACCTCTTTATTTTACTAGGTAAGTTCCATATTCATAAAGCAACATTTTCCAAGTCAAGACAATGTTTTAAATTATTCCAAATTGACACTGACATATATTTTGAGTCTCTTAAATTGGTAAAAAATAAGAAAGCTATGTTAATAACTGATATATACTCAAAACTTTTAAATAAAAAAGGGGAAAAAATCTTTTTATCCTTATAATTAATCAAGTTTGTAAGTCTGTTTTTTTTTTTTTTTTTTGTATTATTATTAATTTTATTAATTTAATTCCTGTTATTTGTATTTTGCTACTTGTAATTATTTGATGTATAATTTTTGTTTATGGACTGTGATGACCGAATATTTGTAAAGTGAAAAATAAAAATAAAATAAAAAAATAAACATCTTCTGACTGAAGGAGGAGATGGGAACCTCAAAACGGTTTATTCGGATCACGTGCCCCAATCGCTGTGCCCGAAATCTCCACCTCATTCACCGCAGAGACACGAAACTTTTCCAGAAACGATTCACTGTTTGGAAACACAACAGCTGGCGACATCTGCTGGTCACACTGGTGTATAACTGCAGCGGAAACTCAACACAAACACACCTTTACATTTGTTGCAAATGTTTTCAGTGGTGTTTGGTGTTTTATGCCCCCAACAGCGCCTTCCAGGCAGCGAGGAGATGGGTAGGTTTAAGGTTGAGGGTAGGGTTAGCTACCTCTAAGGAGCCATTGGGGGCTTAAAACACCATCGATCGTTTTGAGTGTAGGCTGATCTTTTAAATGTAATCTAGAACCTGTAAAATGTGTGTTCTTGTATTCATGTGTAGTGCATGTTTTGTGTGTTATTAGACTGGGCTTGGGAGACTTGACCAATCAGAAGTTAAATATCATTCTCATTTTTGTGTTCTATACAAAAATAAACTTGCATTAATAAAACTGACCCGAGATCAGGTAAATTATAAACTTACATTACAAAAACTGACCCAAGATCAGGTAAATAATAAACTTAGATTACAAAAACTGACCCGAGATCAGGTAATAAACTTACATTACAAAAACTGACCCGAGATCAACTTACATTACAAAAACTGACCCAAGATCAGGTATAAACTTACATTACAAAAACTGACCCGAGATCAAGTAAATAATAAACTTACATTACAAAAACTGACCTGAGATCAGGTAATAAACTTACATTACAAAAACTGACCCGAGATCAGGTAAATTACAAACTTACATTACAAAAACTGACCCGAGATCAGGTAATAACCTTACATTACAAAAACTGACCCGAGATCAGGTAAATTACAAACTTACATTACAAAAACTGACCCGAGATCAGGTAAATAATAAACTTAAATTACAAAAACTGACCCGAGATCAGGTAAATATTAACACCCTCTGGCGGTGAACCGTTAGGATTGTGAAATGTTCAGCAACAGTGTGACGTAGCGTAGGCGCGCGGCCCCGAGGGCTGAAATCACGTGACTTTACGAGTTTAGGCTCGTTTGAGATTCATGCAGTGAGATGAGAAGTGAGGATTAACTGTGCAGCAACAATAACTGTGGTCAATAAATGCGTTATTTTAAGCACCAAGTTTCTATCAATAGATGATTTCGATCGCTATCGTAGACATCAGTGTTCATATTTGAACTTTAAACTTTTATCCCAGTACTTCTATGATAATTATAACTATTGCATCACAGAAATAATGATTCTAAGAGGTTAAAAAGACTGTTTGTGAAGCTGTTTCATGACGACTCTCTCTGGGTCAGTGGCAGCGCCAACACAGCTATGAATGTTGCGATATGATTTAGTCAGAGGTTTAATAGACAGACGAATCTGAAGAAGATCGTGTGTGTGTTTGAATGGAGATCACAGTATTTTAAAGATGAATTGTGCAGCTCTACTGTCTTATCTCTCTCTCTCAGCATATGAGCAGCGCGAGGGTTTTCAGTGCTTTCAGTCTCACGTCTCTTCCACACGTCCACTTCAAATGGATATTACGACACTCAATACTCAAAGATAACGACACATTTCATTCTCTGTTGGAACGAAAGTCACGGTAAACCCGGCCCTGACACAAGCGGTTCTTACTTCTAGACCAGCAATGTATTGGTGCTGATTAAGAGCCACTTCTCCTAGTTCAGAGCTGGTGCTTTGGGTGTCGAAAGACACAGAACTGATTTGAAACTAGGCTCTGGCTCTGAACCAGCACTCAAACTGCCTTGGAGGAGAAGGGGTAATAGTGGCGCTCAGGGCGAATCAGTGGCGCTGCACAGCTCTCTGAACATGGCAGGACCACTTCAGCCCTCGTCCAGGAGGCGCAGGAGTCTGGCTTGAGAAAACTGTAGGGCCGTCGTGTTGTGAAGGCCTGAGCAGCCGAAGCTGAAGTCCTGCAGGGCTTGGATGGGGAGCGACCTTGGCCTTCCCTCCTGTCGCTGCACGGCCACGGCTTCGGCCAAGGGACGCATTTTCTCGTAGCCCTTTTGCTCAGCGCATCAATAGTGGTGAGCTTGTAGTGCGTAAGCGTGTCGAGGAGAGACCCGAGCCACGACCTGGTGAGTTTGGGTGCTTCTCAATTCTTATTTTTGCATCCTCGTTTCCTTTCCTCAGGTCTCTGTAGTCTCAGACCCCCTGTAGGCTGAAAGGCTGCGATGGAAGAAAATGAGGACGGAGGAATCGAATGAAAGCTTTTTTATACATTGGAATACTTGATCACTCGAGCGTCACTTCACAGCATCATCAGCAGCGCTCGAAGGATCTGCCCTTATGTTGTTCAAGTTTTTATTTTTTTTAGAAATTCACAATAAATAATAATAAAGCAAGACACCCTGTTGAAATATGAGATGTGTGGTTTATTTAAACTGCAAAGGTAAAGTATAAATTCAAATGATTGTGGCCGATGTGAAGGGGGAGATGAATTTATCCGTGACCCACGTTTAGTCGATAAAACACTTCCACACAAGATACACCTGTGTCTATGTCTAACCCGTGTATCCTCGCTCATGACTCCTCATGAAGCTCCTCACTCCTCGATCCTCACTCCTCGATCCTCACTCCTCATGAAGCTCCTCACTCCTCATGAAGCTCCTCACTCCTTGATCCTCGCCTCCTCCGGGTGCAATTAGAGAATTGAGATGTCCTTCAAGATGGCTGAGCTCGATCGGACTCCGGGTCATAGGATGAAGGACGGAGGACCGAGGAAACGAGGAGGATATTGAGAAGAACCCATAGTCGTGATGTTCCGGGAAGAACGGCGCTGCTCTCTGATGAGGGAACTAGTCGTCCAGGCGGCTGCGTGTGGGCTCCTCAGGAAAAGACCACTCAAACCCCAACGTGGATTAACTCGGCATCATCCCAGGCTGAGCTCACTCCAGCGGCACATGCGGCTGCGACATTTGAAACAACGCCGTGTGGAAATTTGCTCTTTTAGAGATCGCCGGAAAGATCAGTCAGTCTTGATCCGCTGCAAGGCTCTTCAACGAAACCAGTCGTCAGAAGCATTTCTTCTGTCTCAGAGTCCAGCGGAGATTATCTTCGTCGCTTGTGAGACAACAGATCTTTGCAGGCCCACTGTCTGGCGAAATTGGTAAGTATATAGTTAAGTATGTAAATGTTTCCAATATCCCATATATACACACATAAAATAATGAAATCAGGAACAAAATGCACACAAAGTATTTTTGAAATATTAAATTTGCTCAGAAATTTGCTCTTTTAGAGACCGCCGGAAAGATCAGTCAGTCTTGATCCGCTCAAGGCTCTTCAATGAAACCAGGCCAGTTGCATAAACTGTTAAGACTAGTCTTACAAGTTAGTCATCCAATTTAATTCTTTAAGACTGTTAATAACTTTTTAAAGTCAATAACATAAAAACGTAGATTGGTCTAATTTGACACCGAACAGTAAGACTGATTACTCCTAACTAACTTCTAGTTGATCATACTAGTTCTTAAGACACAGACTTAACATAATGGCTATGTTTATGCATAAAACATAAACGACGAAACCAGTCGTGAGAAGCATTTCTTCTGTCTCAGAGTCCATGAAGATTATCTTCGTCACTGAAGGAGAATTAATCTGAGATCCTGCGGTGATGTGCACTCTTATATAGACGGGTGGCTACCCCATTTCAGCAGGCTTCATCTCCATAGGTTCATGCAGTTTCAGGTTAGGTTAGATAGACTTTATTAATCCCACACCGTGGAAATTCACTTATTTCAGCTCCACTAAAACAAAAAACAAAAACAAGTATGGAAAAACACATTGAATAAAAATACTAGATAGAAGTAACAGATATAATAAGTGCTTCATAGTGTTGTTACTGCGATTAAAGAGTCATTGATCATGATTGTCGTCCCCTTAATGAAACAGTTCGGGCTCTTGTGAGTACTCACAGCTCAAGATTAATTCATCCCCGCTGTTATAAAGAGATCATTCCCTTCCGATACACGTCCAATGATGGCAGTATCATCAGAGAACTTCTGCAGGTGACCGCTGTTTGTATTGTATCTGAAGTCTGATGTGTACAGGGTGAAAAGAAAAGGAGGGAACACTGAGCCCTGTGGGACCCCGTGCTGCAAACCAACACATCACACACACAGTTCTGGAGCCTCACACACTGTGGTCTGTCAGTGAGAGAGTTGATGGCAGTCGACTCCAGCTCCTAATAGCTGATCCCTGAGCAGTGACGGCTGTCCTGAAAAAAAAAAGGTCAATTTGTAGAGAAAGACTACACGCCTGCTCATATATATATTAAAACGCTCATACATAAACTAAACACCTAATACGCATGTGCACGCCATCGGCGTTTTTACATATTGGCGCTGAAATAACATTTGTGACCGGTCACGAAAAGTCGGTTCTGGGGCATTTTGAGTTATACACAGGTTCTGAAAGTGTATTATCCAAGCTTTCCAACGATGTGTAACACATGGAAATCTGATAATATTTGGAGAAGTTGTGGCAATTTGAAGGTAGGCACTCAAAAAAGCTCAAAGGGAAGAAACCGGACTCTAAAGATTGTGCAGTTCTCACCTCTCTCTGCTGCTGGGAGTGACAATAGGGCTCATTTACATATCATTTAGATAAGCCATACCCCCTGTAAAGCTCCCCCCTGTAAAGCTATAAAGCAAAAAGGTCAGGAAAATGTGCCAT
Source organism: Rutilus rutilus (assembly GCF_951802725.1). Taxonomy (NCBI): domain Eukaryota; kingdom Metazoa; phylum Chordata; class Actinopteri; order Cypriniformes; family Leuciscidae; genus Rutilus; species Rutilus rutilus. The sequence continues at coordinate 588,882 of NC_140230.1, read as the reverse complement.
CAAAGAAAAAAAAAAAAAAAGTTTGCAAACAGGTAATATATAAATAAATGTCTCTTAGCATCTACCGATAAAACTGTATAGGCAACTCTTATGTACACTGAATAAAAAATAAGATAAACTCTAGACAATGTTCAAATCAAAAACAGGATGTGCTATGTGATATAGGCTATATATATATATATATATATATATATATAAAATATAGTATGAGTATGAATCCAAGTATGAATCAGAATCAGAATAGATTTTATTGCCATTGTCAATGAAAGGTTTCACAGACTAGGAATTTTCTTCGGTGTACTCGTGCAACATGAAACAAACTTTTGCTAATGATAAATAATAAGCAATAAACTATGGAAATAGGCATAATTTGCGGATGGGACATGTTCCCACCACTTTTCGCCAGGGTCGATATTGTCCCCACCACTTTTTAAAACATCTCGCGGCACGAATGTACCAATTCTTCAACTAAATAAAACATCTCCAGTTAACTGGCAGAGCATTCATTTCGTTCGTTTTTTAAATAAGAGACTAGCGCTGAAATGTGTTTTTTAAATCAAGTGATCAAAGTGCTCGTTGCCGCTGCGATCAGTGGCGCGGATACAGTGTTTTCTCGCGCGCTTCAATCCGTTGCGTTGCAGATACTTTCTATTCGTTCTGGTGAAACCATAAAACATAATGCAAACGTTTGCATGTCCCTGCTTGATATACAACCACTGGTGAACATAATCGTTTTGATGAGAGAAAAAAACTCTACGAGAAAAAAAAAAACCTATACGAGGGCGGGTTAGAACCACAAACCTCTGACACCATTGGCGAAAGCACTACCACTGGACCATTAAAATACACGTTGTTTAAATAGGCAGATCTATGTATTGGCACTGACAACATGTATTAGGCTATATCTCATTAAACAACACATTAAAGGGATAGTTCACCCAAAAATGAAAATACTGTCATCATTTACTCACCCTCAAGTTGTTCCAAACCTGTATGAGTTTCTTTGTTCTGCTGAACACAAAGGAAGATATTTGGAAGAATGTTTGTAATCAACAGATCTCGGTCCCCATTGACTTCCATAGTAGGAAAAAAATATACTCCTATATTTCTCATACCCCTTCGTTTGAAGTGTGGTCTCGAAAAATCTTCGTTTCAAGGGCTATCTGGCCCTTCCCCTTCCCCCTACCCCTCCAACCAAAAGAGAATTGAGACAACCCTACCCCTTCACGGGAATGCGCAAAACAGAGGGGTAGGGCCAAGGGGTAGGGGCAAGGGGTGAATTGGGATTGAGCCTAAACCCCATGTAACCTACTATTTAAATCGATTGCTGGACATCGTAACGTTATTGGTGTCCATCTTCATTGAATTTTGAAATCAGATAGAGGCGGCCAGAGCGCTGCATAATAGCCTAAGTAGCCACGCTGGTCCCTTGGAGGGCGGGGGCAATAACAAAAGAAACAAAAGCCGGCTTATCCAGTATGGAAATACGCACCGACAATGACACGCCCCTACTGCGTGCTAGAATCTCCGAAAAACATGCAGATTTCAACCTCAAAATGTACGCTTTTAAATATACCAATACTGCTATCTCAAACATGGAGAGGCTTCTTCATGATCTCTAACAGATTCTGCAAAAAAACGAAAATCACCAATTTTGAAAAAAAAAAACGCTTCTTTCTCATTTTACTCGAAAGTTGTGCTGCCGACTTGTGTCACTGGTTTCTGTGACGGGTCACATTTTTTTAACTGGGAACTCGCACTGGATGCTGCTTTGGAGAACGCCTCAGGCATGACAGGTGTCTGAAATCACTATCAAAGCAAACGTCTTGTCAATGGGCGGCATCGACACATACCCATGCTCTCCGATCCCCTCAACATCAGTGAAACTAGCCCGCTAATTTTGGTGAATACGGGCAGAGTATGGGTTCTTCCACGCCCTCTCGATCTCTGTGTGAAGATCAGGAAGGAACAGAAGGCTGGTGCTCTCGTGAACACGCGCGTCGCTCTCTCTCTCTCTCTCGTCACACATAGAAAGTGAAAGTAAGTTCTCCTGTCGTGCAAAATACGATACGATAAAAACAGAGCATCAAACTGTTTATCAACCATTATAAAGGAATTTACGTGTAGTTTTATGATGTTAAAGCTGGAGGATTTGAGATCCTGTATCTTGTAAAAGTTCGATCAAGGTGAGTGTTCATTAGGGTTGCCAACTTCAGAAAAGAAAAATGCGGGACAATCGTGGTTCTTTACAGGAAAATAAGGGACACTCAAAATGTTTGTAGCTACTGTCACACAGTATATGTCATTTCAGGTTCGTATAACATTTTCTCAGATATAAACACATTTGTCAACCTTTTTATGTACAATTTCATTCTAAAACGAATTTTAAGGTCACACAAAAAAGTCACATTAGGCCTACACACAAAACTGTATAGTTCAAAATAATAGCATTTATCTGAAATAGAAAGCTTTTGTAACATTATACACTATTTTAAAGAAATTAAAGAAAGTAATAGCATACTTTTTCCTCAGGAAGATTTCATGTTTTCTTGCGTGGCTGGATGTTGGACTCATGAACAATAATCACGTTGTTTCAATTCACCAAAACTGATTTGCCGAAATCAAAACCCGGCCAGACAGTGAAAGGGATTTCCGGAAACTCCGGATCGAACCGGGAGCGACCAGACAGCCGATGATTCTGTTCGCAAATCAAACAATAATTTGTCCCAAAAGAATATTTAAATCTCAATTTAGAGTTTGTTATTCATATGGTCTGATGCGCGTGAGTGTGGGCTGTGATTGGATGATGCGGTGTCGTGATCATTCTCAAGTGTTGTGTTGCTGTTGTATCAGTCAGTGGTTAGATCAGCGTAGCAGTCTATTTAATCGGGACAAGGGAGGTCTCGTACGGGACAAATAAATTAGACCCAAAATACGGGACGTCCCGGCTAATTCGGGACAGTTGGCAACCCTAGTGTTCATGTGTGACTTTCTCATATTAATATGAATCTAAACATACATAGGACATTTCACACAAACAACAAACATGTTTTTTTTTTTTTTTTTATCGGATCATTGTGTGTCGATGTGTGTCGGGGTTTGTTTTCTTTTTCACCCGAACATGTTCAATCAGTGTTTCTCAGTGTCAGTTATTTTTCAGAAAATTCTAAATCTAATGGTCGACTTGTGTGTGTGTAAAGGCCCAATGACCTTGAGTTAATGCAGTCACATGATCCTTTTCTCCCACACTCCAGATATGCTCAGCTAAATTATGAAGGTTGTTTAATTAATCATTTAATTTAGTGTCTGGATGTTTCTTCATTCAGAGTCAGTGGAGGAGATCAAACTCATCAGATTCTCCTGCAGCTTCATCATGGCTGATTCACAAGGATCCAGAGATGGAGATTGTTCTCCAGGATGCAGGTACTTTCAACATTACATCACAGAAAAAGTTGTTTATGTGTGAAACGTTGCAATAATGTTACATTACCCCCTCCACACACACACACACACACACACACACAAAGAAAGTTTACAGAAAAAATATTATTTGTTTGCCTATTTTTGTTTTGAACTAGCATGAAATATTAAATAGAAAGATCATTGTTAATCCGTGTATCATTCGTTCAGTCGTTTTTTTTAAATTTAATATTAAAAGTAGAAAAATGAATAAACAGCTGGAACATTCGATTTCTACACGTGGGCGGGAATGAAACGGCCCTTTCCTCTGATTTGTCAGCCGAAGATCAAACTGTCCCGTCATCAGTTCTTCCTCAGTTCTGCACTGCAGAATAAGAGTCCTCCGTACTGCAGTTTCACTGTAAAACGTTGTACTGTAAATTTACAAATTTAAGTTATTTGTCCTTTCTTTGTTTTTTGTCCACGTTCAGGATTGATGTCAAGAAAGCGTCTAAAAGGCAGAAAAGAAAGAAAAAAAAAACAATGAAATATTATGGACTGAGTGTATATATTTTGACAGAGAGAAACAGCACAAAAGATGTGTAAATAGAAACCAGATATCGGTTTTAACGACTAGTTTGTTTGGATAAAACTGAACAACATGAAAAAAAAAAATGCAATGTGATGCATCATGTGTTATGATCAATAACTGACATTTGTTCTGCCCTGGTTAAAATACATCAACTCAATGTGTCTGTTTACATGCGCACTGTCATAATAAATACAACTAACTAAACTTTTGGAAGTGTGGCTGCCAGATTTAAAGTTTTATTCTACAACTTTAGTCTACTCATCACCCAGCTCATTAACAATATCATCCCCTCATCAGGTCCCATCAGAGTATCAGTGGAAAGGCAGCCATAGACTCTCAGTTTATATAGAGAACACATTGCCAGAATCCAGCCCGAACCTTTGACCGGTAAATAAAATACAAAATGAACATTATAAACACTATTAATAACATATAGGCTGTACTATGTGTATTTTACTTCCCCTACTGTAGCCTATGTCAAATCCTTAAATTAATGGTATTCAGAAAACGACAAGAATGAAAAATAAGTAGCTATGTATAATAAAAATATTCATAGTCGCCTATAAAAATAGCCTACTGTGCACTTTATTACAAACAACATTTAGCCTATTTTAAACGCCAAGCCTAAACGAATTTATTAGAATTTAAACTGTACCAACGTTGGTTTCGCGCATCTCTCATTCGGTCCAAAGTTTCCATATTTGCAATAACATTTGGATGTAAACTAATAATGTAAAGAAGGCTTTAATCTTCAGTCGAGTCCCAATATACACGTATAGGCTAAATCAGCATCTTCACAGCAAAGGGAAATGAGTTTGGAAGAACAGCAAGTAGGACTGTGCGGCACAGCCTTTATATTGTACAACAGAACAATTAAATTAAGCAGAATAACTTTTTATATGTTTGGGTGACTGCGTTTTATTTTAATAATGAACAGGCTGCGATGTTAGCAATGCCAGAAGTGAACTGATAATAGCCTAGATGTTGTGTGAGCGAGCGATGCGCCGGCGCCATCACTTGGATTTGTTGCTCAGCAGGAGAAATAACTTAATATTCTGTTGTTTAATACTGTGTCATTCGAAACAGTAACATTTATATTTTTATTTGTGTACATTCAAAATGACTACAAAATGCCATGCCTTTGAAAAATAAAGAAAACAACATGATGCGCTGCTTTAGCGCGTCTCAGTCTCCTTGAACATCTTTCTGGTGCACACCAAAAATGAACCAACATAGAGTGAATAGCCTTCAGACGTGCCTACTTTTCAAAGTCAACATTTAGATTATTTGAAGTAAAATGCATTATATAGTCACAGTTATGTAACAGTGACTTCACAGTTCGGAAAACAGGAAAATAGCAAACCCCTGGCACTTGAGAACTGCTGGTCTACACAGAAGAAAGCCCTGTCTAGTCTATTCCCCAGTACGGGTTGTGTCGAGCCATTCGTTAGACTGGTTGATGGAAAAAGTTGCAATAAATGCATTTAAAAACGTTAAAAACTACTGAACGAATGACACACGAATTATTGTTTCCTCCAAGTACTTTTTGATGCAGGATGAATGTAATCACAGTAATCTAAAGGATTAAACTGAATCTGTTCTCTGTTCCAGTTCAGTCCAGCAGAAGAGATCAAACCCAGATTCCAGCTGTGTGTCTATGAAGAGTAACCACTCTATGCAGGAGCCACTATGGTTTAAGAGTGGAGACAAACGGCCTGATCTCAGGTATATCACGTCTATAAAAGATGTGCTCATCAGGGGCGGCTGGCCAATAGAGGGCGCTAGGGCGCCGCCCCCCCATGAGCCAGACCACAGTTTATGATCCACACTCATTAAATAAATAAGTAAATACATACATAAATCATACATACAAATTGTCAGTATTTGTGTGTTTAAGATATTAAATACACCCAGTATATGTGAAAAATATGATAGAAATTTAAAATGTGAGCTTTTTCAACACGTCTCCTCCACCTGCGTGCACGTCGAACAGCTCTGGGGCGCTAGAGAAATCGCCCCAGAGAGGCGGGTCTGTGGAGCAGCTTAGCCAATTGCTGATTTAAGATATACATGTTTGACATAAACTGTAGCCAATCAGCGAGCTCAAATCTAGTCAGCTATGGGCGCTTCTGTTAGCGCCCCAAGCTGCGCGTGCCCGCCCGCGCCCGCGCTCGCGCTCATGCGCGCCTATCTCCATGACTCCATCAGACAGCTATCGGCCGGGCTAGCTGGATGCGGTCATGCTAATGCCTTGTTTTGCTTTCCGTGATTACTTTTTAAAACAACAGGGACAGATCCAACATGGACAGTTGCCGAAGTGAGGGACCTATCTGAGAAAGTAACTAAACTTTTTGAGTTAAATTTCAAATGCAAATGGAAAGTTTGTGCAATTTGTTTGTTTTTGTGTAAGAATGCTTCAGTCTTGTAATAGCCTATGGCATTAAACAATTACTGACTTTTTCACAGAGCACTGGTATCATGCAGTTTGTGTTAAATTGTGTTTGGGTGGTTAATACTAATAATTATTTGTAATATAATTATTATTATTCGTTTTACAAAGACTGGGTTTGTGGTGATTCTCAAGCCGTGAGGTGACAGAAGGGGGTGCGGGAACAAAATGCTAAATTTTGCCGTCCCTTTAACGTTAATACTTCCTCATCTTAAAATAAGATTTAAACTGAGCATGCATTTCTCTCAGGTTAAATTCTGTAAATACATGACATACGATCAAATTACCTCATCTTTTGCGGTCAAAACTTTCTGCATAAGCAGTGTGTCGGCTATATGACAGGTCTCGTACAGATGCTGCCTCAGCAAATCGCGCTATACTGCCGCTCTCGACAATGTAGCCTACGTTACCTTTGTAAAAGTAGGGATTTAAGTTAGCACTTACTAGCATGAAGAACATATAGACACAGGCTGTGCATGGAGATCGATAGAATTCAAACTCTCTTCGATACAAACCCTGTGTGAGTTCCTGTGTTTAATGTTGATCACATTATATGAAGATCCACACGATTGCGAATGTGACATTGATTTTTATATAACAGTTCAACAAACTAAATATTAATATTAAGTGATGTTCATTTTCAACACAGTTGTCAGTATTTTTACAATAAATTAATAGCTCCAATAAAAGCCACAGCAGAACTGCAGCACACAGCAATGATTGTGAACAAATCTTTAGAGTCAATGATTAATTCATAAATACAGCCACTTGCTTCGTTACTGAATGATGACTCGATGATCACTCGATGACTCATCACTTACTGGCGGTTTTTATTTAATATTTAAAAAAAGCATCACTTCGTTTTTACCATCATTGCATATTTATCTATTTAACATTTTTTTTAATTCAAAGCATTATTTATTTTATAAAGGTATTTGTAAAGGTAAAAATGCACTTGAAAAAAATCGATTTAAGGAGGCAAATATTGTCCCTTACTGAAAAAGGTGTGACTGAAGAGTGGGGGTATGCAGAAGGATATTAAAGCCTCTTGGGGTACAACTCTAAAAAGTTTGAGAACCACTGGGACTGGGTTAAGGAATAGAACAAAATAAACAACAAAACACAATACACATACCAAGGGCAGAAAGTAGGCCTAATACTCCCATGGTTACCAGACTATTGAAACTGGCTGAATATGACAGCCCCACCAAAGATATTTTTCACCAGCCGCCACTGGTGCTCATTGTATTTGATTTTTATGAAATTGTTATTAATATACAGCAGTTTAATGAGTTACAATCTTGCTGGTTTCAGTCTATTAATGATTATCATTGTGCTCTTGTGTAAAGCTCTATGTATTGTATTGTTAATGCATTCACACACTGTAAAAGCTGTTGGTCTGTTACTCAGTTAATGACACAATTACATCAATATCAGTGTGTCTGATTCTTTACCCTCTTCATTCTGATTTAAGGTCAAACCTTCTATCCAGACCAGTTAAAAACAAAACTGTGTTCAAGCCTGTGATTCAACCACAAGACTTTAATGAAAGCATGTATCCTGGTTTCAGGTAAAATGTAGGATTTTTTGTTGTTGTTGTTTAATTTTAGATGCTGCAATTCACATCACACATCACTCAAACACATGATTAATGATTAACACATTTCAGAAACCTAATGATATTCTGTGTCCCATAAATAGTTTTGTAATTTATGGCTATTTACTTCTCTGACTTGTGTAATAATGTGGTATTTTAATCTTACAGCAATGACTCTAATCCTGCTGAAGTCCTCAACACATTGAGATCAAATCTGAGACAGAAGTTTGAGTGTTTGTATGAGGGAATATCAAAGCAAGGAAACCCAAAACTCCTGAATGAGATCTACACAGAGCTCTACATCACAGATAGTGGAAGTGGAGAGATCAATAATGAGCATGAGGTGAGACAGATTGAGACACAGTCCAGGAGAGCAGAAACAGAGGACACACCGATCAAATGCAGTGACATCTTTAGACCTTTACCTGGACAAGACAAACCCATCAGAACTGTGCTGACAAAGGGAGTCGCTGGCATTGGGAAAACAGTCTCTGTGCAGAAGCTCATCCTGGACTGGGCTGAAGGGAAAGAGAATCAGGACGTCCAGCTCATATTTCCACTTGCTTTCAGAGAGCTCAACTTGATGAAGGACAAAACACTCAGTCTTTCAGATCTTCTTCATGTCTTTTTCCCTAAAACAAAAGAAATGGAAATATCCAGTGATGAGTATAAAGTGTTGTTCATCTTTGATGGTCTGGATGAGTGTCGTCTGACTCCGGATTTTCAGAGCGATGTGAGGTTGTGTGATGTGACTGAATCAGCCTCAGTGGACGAGCTGCTGACGAACCTCATTGTGGGGAATCTGCTTCCCTCTGCTCTCATCTGGATCACCTCCAGACCAGCAGCAGCGGATCTCATCCCTTCTGAGTGTGTCCATCGAGTGACAGAGGTACGAGGCTTCAGTGACACACAGAAGGAGGAATACTTCAGGAAGAGAATCAGTGATCAGAGTCTGGCCGACAGGATCATCTCACACCTGAAGTCCTCAAGGAGCCTCTTTATTATGTGCCACATCCCAGTGTTCTGCTGGATCTCAGCCACTGTTCTAGAGGAGATGTTGAGTGAAGCAGAGAGAGGAGAGATTCCCAAGACTCTCACTCAGATGTACACACACTTCCTGCTCATTCAGACCAACACCAAACATGAGAAGGACTATGAGAAGAAAGTGAAAGATGAAGACATGATTGTCAAACTGGGGAAACTGGCTTATCGGCAGCTTGTGAAAGGCAACCTGATCTTCTATGAGGAAGACCTGAGCGAGTGTGGCATTGATGAGACAGAAGCATCAGTTTACTCAGGATTGTGCACTCAGATCTTCAGAGAGGAGTTGGGCTTGTGTCAGGGGAAAGTCTTCTGCTTTGTTCATCTGAGCATTCAGGAACATCTAGCAGCTCTATATGTGCATCTGTCCTTTATCAACAATAACATCAATGTGTTTGACCAGATTACCAAACCAACTAATGGAGACAAAGGTTCACTATCTGATCTCCATCAGAGAGCTGTGGATGAGGCTTTACACAGTAAAAATGGGCATCTGGACCTTTTCCTTCGTTTCCTTCTGGGTCTGTCAGTGGAGTCTAATCAGAGTCTCTTACAAGAACTAAAGACACAGACAAACAGCTCTCACAACAATAAGAGAACAGTTGACTATATTAAAGAAAAGATCAGTGAGAATCCCTCTCCAGATAAATACATCAATCTGTTTCACTGTCTGAATGAACTGGGTGATCTTTCTCTAGTGAACGAAGCTGAACCTCATACGTATAGAGGATTACGTGATGTGGAACTCTCCTCGTCTCAGTGGTCAGCTTTAGTGTTTGTGTTGTTGTCCTCAGAGAAGACACTGCAGAAGTTTGACCTGAGGAGATTAATTGGATACGGAAATGATGAGTAAGTAACACTGAGTGCAATCATTACAGTCTAAAACATTATGAACAAAGAGAAACTAAGAGATCAGAGGTGTTTAAATCACGGGGCACAGACTGATTTCTGGGATATTGTACATCATTTGCGGGTGTTTCTCAAACCGTGGCTGTGTCCTAGTAAGGCTGCATATCTCGACTGCCACGTCATCAAGCGCCTCTGAAGGCCGTCTCAGTTTGAAGGATGTTTTGAAGACAGACTTCATTTTGTGTCTTTAATTCAGCTCATTTTGAAGGATGCATCAAGTAGATCCTTCGTGTTCTTCAAAACAGTTAATGGCCTTGATGCCATTCCTGGTGGCGTTTAGCTCTTCACAGTGGCGTAGCGGACGGGCACACAGGGCATATTACATTACTGTTGTTATTATTATTAGGCTACTTTTATCATTAATATTACAGTTCATTTGCCCCGCAATAATTTCATAGCGCATCACCGCATAACTGACGCGCTGTGAGGATAAAAGATTAGATTAGCTTACTTCTCATTTCAAAGACAACTTGTTGAACACAAAACACTTCTTGATTCATGAAAATACAAATTTTTTCACTAGGGGCCACAAGAGAAATATTAAGAAAATAAATTAGTTTAATGTCTCATCATCATTTTTCTTTCAAATTCACATTTTGTGCGCATCATTTCCTGTGACAATAAAACTAAGTAAATGATTAAATAAACAAGTAGGTACATAAACAAGTAACAAGAAAACAAACTTGTGTGCTTAATTTCTACGAATAATTTGCTGATGCAGGTACAAAAATACTTTTTGGGAGTTACCAACCAACTTGGGAGTTAAATGTCTCAATGGTGATAACCATAGCAACGGACAGGACAAACAAATCTGATATGTCAGAATAGTGTTGTAGTGTAAATGCAGAGTAATAGACCTGCCACAGCAACATTAACAAGAAGAAGAAAAAACAAATCTGTGACGCTGAATACGAGGCTTCTACAGTTACAGATATAAAACAACTTTTTCACATGTCCTTTCACATGTGTTTCATTAAAACAATTATTTGAGGGTATTTAGGAAGGTATATTGTATTATTTACTTATGATATGAATTATTATTATTATTATTATTATTATTATTGTTTGCATTAATAATTAACTTATTTATTTTTTATTTTCAATTAGCATCACAGATACCACTGGAGATGAAGTTCTCCAGAAGCTGATGCCTGTGGTTACAGCAACTAGATCAGCTGAGTAAGTAACACTGAGAACAAGCATCACTGTTAAAACATCATAACAGTTCTTACATAAACATTATAAATTAATGGTTTAACAAAAAATATGAGTCACACTTCAGCTTTTAAACCCTCCACCTATCTGACCTGATTTGTGATCTACTTGACTGTTTTTTATGATATTTGTGTGAGAAATTCATTTTCAAATATATATGCATTTATAATTTATGTATATAAAATTTTTATTTAATGTATGTAATATATTCTATTTTATCAGTTTTATATAATCTTTCTCCCTCACATAGAGACATAATCTCTTAGAATAACAGTTACTGATATATTGAATTAATTGTTTAAAAAAGAGATATTGCACAAATTATGAACACAATTAAGAAAATTAAGAAAAACAAAGATTTGTGTGTTGATCTGAGAGAGTGAAGAGTGTGTCATTGTTCTCTACAGGTTGTGTAAGTGTGGTGTCACAGATGAAGGTTGTGCCGCTGTAATAAAATTATTTTAATGGAATAAAATGCAGGGAAATAACTATTATTTCATTAATTACAAGCAAAGCTATTAAAACAGCATGATCAAATTTATCAAATTATTTTTACGTCTGTTCATATGATGTTAGAGGATTCATGTTTTAAAAGTGTTTGCTCTATTTCTCCTGCCGCTGTGAGTTCATGTGTTTGATCTGTAAATGATTGAACACAACAGTAATGTTATTAAATATTATGACAATTTAAAACAACAGTTTTTAATTTATGTATTTTAAAATGTAATTTATTCCTGTGATCAAAGCTGAATTTCAGCATCATTACTCCAGTCTTCAGTGTCACATGATCCTTCACAAATCATTATAATATGATAATTTGATGCTCAAGAAACATTTATGATTATTATCAATGTTGAAAACAGTCGTGTACAATTTTCTTTCAGGATTCTTTGATGAATAGAAATTTACACTTTACTATATATTCACGTAGAAAAGAGCTGTTTTACATTGGAATAATATTTCACAATATTACTGTTATTTTTTACTTTAAACAAATAAATGCAGCAGAAGAGACTTCTTTTAAAAACCTTAAAGATATTACCGATCCCGAACGTTTGACTGGTAGTGTATATGCATGTATTGCTCTGGAATCATCATTCGTCTCCACAACTGCATAATTACACCAGCAGTTGTCTGTAATATGATGGTGCAGATAAAAACAACTCAGACTTAATACATGAATCCATGAAGTACAGCAGACACCAGTCTAACTGGCCATAAGAAATACTTCATATCTTAATATACAAGATTGTAAGCACTTACCATTGTCATGTGACTCGATTACATAATTTCCAATCTGCTGTGTAAAGTCATTCAGAAAATGAGCGTGCGCACAAGAAGCAAGATGGGTGTTTATTACGTAATTTTGTGTGTATTTGACCATTAAAATGCCACGAAGCGGAACACACTGTCAGGCGGCACAAGAAGCCGTTGTGTGAGTGCCGATTTGAGTTCTTATGTGTTTTAAATCATCAAGCTCGTCCCTTCCTTATTGTTCATTTATCCGTGCTTCTTAATCACTCTAAAGTTTCAATAACTTTAAGCAATTCGCTCAAAATGTTTAAAAATACAGTAAGCTCACACATTTACACACACACACACACACACACACACACGAACACTAGGGCTGGGACGATGCACCTATCTCCTGATTCGATATTATCATGATACTTGGGTGCCGATACAATATGTATTGCGATTTTTAAAGAATTGCGATTTGCGATTGTTTCTATCAAAAGCTGATTTACTCTGTTGTGATCGCTACCGTAGACATCAGTGTTTATATCTGAACTTTAAACTTTTATCCCAGTACTTCTATTTAAACTGTTTCATGACGACTCTCTCTGGGTCAGCGGCAGCGCCAATACAGATTTAAAATATTGCGATATGATTTTGTCAAAGGTTTAATAGACAGACGAATCTGAAGAAGATCGTGTGTGTGTTTGAATGGAGATCACAGTATTTTAAAGATGAATCGTGCAGCTCTACTGTCTTATCTCTCTCTCAGTATATGAGCAGCGCGAGGGCTTTCAGTGCTTTCAGTCTCATGTCTCTTCCACACGTCCACTTGAAATGGATATTACGACACTCATAGATAACGACACATTTCATCCTCTGTTGGAACAAAAGTGGCTAACTTCTGTCAACCTCGTCTATAAGCAAGGACAAAACTAAAGCAATTTGAATTAGAATAAAATGTCTATGTTAAAATCATGAACCAAAAAATTGCAATAGTTTGGTGAGTCGATTTTTTTCTCCCAGTCCTAACACACAAGTTTCTTAAAATGTTTACAAATAAATTAATTACACACACACACACACACACACACACACACACACACACACACACACACACACACACACACACACACACGTTGGGTTTCCATGTTTTATGGGGATTTTCCATAGAAATAATGATTTTTATACTGTACAAACTGTGTATTGAATCCCCTAATCCTAACTGATGTAATTTAACATCTTGAACTAATGAATATTTGTATATATTTCATATTGACAGCATTATGTTATTTATTTTTTAAGCGTCATGTTTATCTCTGGATATAGGCTTAATGTGTGTCATTGTTCTCTACAGGTTGGAGGCTTGTGGTGTGACAGATGAAGGTTGTACTGCTCTGGCTTCAGCTCTGAGATCAAACCCCTCACACCTGAGAGAACTGGATCTGTCTGTGAATAATCTAGGAGACTCAGGAGTGAAGCTGCTCTCTGCTGTACTGGAGAATCCTCACTGTAAACTGGAGGAACTGTGGTAAGATCATAGGTGACTCTCACATGTCACTGTGAATTCATAAAGTATAATCAAAATGGAATAAAATGCAGGGAAATAACTATTATTTCCTTAATCACAAGCAAAGCTATTAAACCAACATGATCAAATTTATCAAATTATTTTTATGTCATATGATCATATGATGTTCATATAATGGCCGAGACTCGCTGCGGGCGTTTGGTTGGCCAGAAACTACCGACACAATCAAACTGTGTGTGTGTGTGTGTGTGTGTGTAACATGCGTTTTTCTGAGGAGAGCTACGAGAATTTCTGTCTTCTCTGTCACTATCCATCTTTATTGTCAGTGTCCTGAAGGGACGTAGATTTGTGATCTATGCAACCAGTTTTTATGACATTTGTATGAGAAAATTATTATCATATATATGCATTTATAGTGAATGTATAAACATTTATACTGTTAAAGGGAAAATACAGATTGTGTTCAATGATCCGGTAGGAATTTCACTGTCCGCTGTAAAATCCTCCAGTTTCCCCCTGATATGTAGTGATAGCCGGCATGGGCCGCTGACAGATGACAGTCGCTCGTCCCTCTCTCTCTCTCCTCTGTCTTGCTCTGCCACACACACTCCCTCTCTTCTTCTCACAGCCGCACACATACATTAGAGAAGATTTTTCAGAATGATTGTGAGGTAGACTTGAGCTGAAAGAGGGGGTTTTTCATGGCTCTTTATTGTTCATTACATTAACCTCTTCTTTTACAATTTTTCTATATTTTTATGTGATATATAGTTTTAATTTATTATATCAGCTTTTTTATAATCACTGAAAAAAATGTGTCGGATCAAAGTAAAAAAAATGACTTCAACTTATTACAAGTAATCGATTTACTTTTACTCAAGTGAGTTTGAACAAATCAAATTTCTATGGTCAGTTGAAACTAAAAATACTCTTTGAACCAAAGATGTTTTTTACATGATTAAATCACAATTCTTTTTTTAATCAATAACTACAAACAATGCTGTGTCACTGTGGTTTCCCCAGGAACAGACTGAAGACTCAAATTATAGGCATAAACTCAAGCTTTAATAATAGTACTCTGGAACAAGCTGACAGGGAGAACACACATAAACGCAACAGAGATCGGACAAAGACTGAAGGAAAGGGTGCATCTTATATAGCAAACAGAAATGAGATAATTAATCATACACCGCTGGGACAAATGAACTCAATGATAGTAACCACAGAAACAAAGGAGTGGCGGAAAAAGAAAAGGAAAACAGGAACCAATCAAAACACAAATTGAAAGTCCAAACATGAACGGACACGTTATCTACAACTACACGTGACAGTACCCCCCCTCCCGAAGACGCTTAACGTGTAATTAAACGCAATGCGTTCGTAATCTGGGCTCATCTGCTATAAAATATATAGATTTAACGACATATCATCTCGTTATCATGAGAAAAGTTGTCGTTAACATGTCATAACATCTCGTTATTACGAGAAAAGATGTCTTTAAAAATTACATAACATCTCGTTATTACGACATAATTGAGTGGATAAAATAATATGTATGTGTCAGCAATGCACCACCGTACAAACTGCCTTGAGATCAGGCTGAACTATTAGACTATTAACTATTAGACTTCTGAATACATAATACAAATACAAACACATGAATAGGCTGTTTAAAGTTCTTCCAGTTGTGGTTCAGAATCAGGGTGGACACACTGGAATGTAGAAGCTAAAAACTGCAGTGTAATGCCACAAAACACACACACAAAAACCTGTAGTGTAAATGTATGACCACTTTAAAAAAATAAAAGCTCTGACATGACCATTTTGTCGTATTTTTGTGTTAATTGAATTAAACTAATCGGAACGGAATGGAGTGGTTACGCAATGAGAACCGTTCGGCCCGACAGTGGAAAAGCAGCTAATGTCGTAAATACGAATGGGAAGATCTGGATTTTCTATAAACCCTTATCTCATCTTTTTGCCACATATAACAACAATCATTATCTATAAGCATAGCAATTATTATTCAATAAGAGACAATAAAGAACTAAAGTCCAGTTCTGCTGGACCCTTCATCAGAATCATCCCAAGCCTCCCCTGCTAACACACACACACACACACACACACACACACACACACACACACACACACACACACACACACACACACACACACACATTCCTTAAAATGTTTACAAATATTTTAAGCACACTCTCTCTCTCTTTCTCTCTCTCTCTCTCACACACACACACACACACACACACACACACACAAACACATATATATGTTCCTTAAAATGTTTACAAATACATTAAGCACACTCTCTCTCTCTCTCTCTCTCTCTCTCTCTCTCACACACACACACACACACACACACGCACGCACGCACGCACGCACACACACACACACACACACACACACACGCACACACACATACTCACACACACACACACACACATTCCTTAAAATGTTTACAAATACACTGAGCATTAAAGCACATTCACACACATTGGGTTTCCATGTTTTATGGGGACTTGCCATAGAAATAATAATCTCTATAAGAACATTAAACTCTATAGTCAATCCCCTAATCCTAACTGATGTATTTTCACAATGTGAACTAATGAGTATTTGTATACATTTCATATTGACAGCATTATGTTATTTATTTTTTAAGTGTCATGTTTATCTCTGGATATAGGCTTAATGTGTGTCATTGTTCTCTACAGGTTAGAGGACTGTGGTGTGAGAGATGAAGGTTGTGCTGCTCTGGCTTCAGCTCTGAGATCAAACCCCTCACACCTGAGAACACTGGGTCTGTCATATAATAATCTAGGAGACTCAGGAGTGAAGCTGCTGAAGGATCTGAGGGATGATCCACATTATAAACTGGAGACACTAGTGTAAGAATAGTTTTTAACAATTTTCATCATCATATTTTCATTTCAAGTTCAAATGTCTGATTTACTCACTAGAAATACAAGTAAATTGTACCAGGTTCAGTAACACCACATGTGTGTGTGTGTGTGTGTGTGTGTGTGTGTGTGTGTGTGTGTGTGTGTGAATATGAGTCTTAAATTTAGCTTCAGTTTCTGTATGTCTCTGAACTTTAAACTGTGTTTAATATGAGTTTAATTCTGCTCATGTTGTTGTGACTGATTGTGAAAATAATATTAATGTTATTTTCAGCTTTCTCCCTTTAACTTTCTCTATGGGCATCTTTACACAGCCGAGTTAAAGGATTACATTTACATTTATGCATTTAGCAGACGCTTTTATCCAAAGCAACTTAAATTTGATTTCAAGGTTCACATTTACATTCTTCTCAGTTCTTGCTTTCCCTGGGAATCGAACCCATGACCTTGGTGTTGCAAGCACCAACGCTCTACTGTTTGAGCTACAGGAAAGGATTAAACTTTAGTTAGTGTGTAATGTTGCTGTTAGAGCATAAATAATACCTGTAAAATTATAAAGCTCAAAGTTCAATGCCAAGTGAGATATTTTATTTAACAGAAGTCTCCTTTCAAAGCCTACAGCGAACGGCCGGTTTGGACTACATCCCTCTACTTCCTGCTTTAATGACATCACTAGAACAGTTTTTTGACTAACCTTCGCCCACAGGAATACACAATAAAGAGGGCGTGGTCTTGTTGCGCTCCCACGGAGATGAGGAAGAGTTGCGTTTGTAGAGTGTGTTTGTCGCTATGTCGTTGAGACGCTGTTATTTAAATATTATTTATGTTTTGTAAGGTATATGGGTTTAAGCAGTTTGCTTCAAAGCACGGGTGATGAACCATACATGTAGGAGGGTCTGCAATTTGCATCATTCGTCGATAAACCTATACATTGATGTGAGGCAGTAATAATTTAATGTGCAGTCACGTAACATTCAACTTTTAATAAATAAATTATTGTAATGCATGGCAACGCTTTATTTATATAAAGTTGTTTGGATGAAAACAATTTCAAAAGAACTATACACAACAAAAAATTATTTAATTAGGAGGTGTTACAGTACTTTTTGTATTTCAATTCAATTCAATTCAAATTTATTTGTATAGCGCTTTTCACAATACATATTGTTTCAAAGCAGCTTTACAGAAAGTGCATTTCAGAAATGTACATAGAGAAATACAGTTAGTTAATCATGTATTGATTTAGGGCATAAACATATCGCCAGCGTCGAGTCGTCTCTTCACGGGCGTCGAGTCGTCTCTTCACGGGCGTCGAGTCGTCTCTTCACGGGCGTCGAGTCGTCTCTTCACGGGTGTTGGGGCATCTGTAGTTTCCATGGGAGGCTGGATACAAACTGGAGCTGACGATCTGTATTTATCTCGGGACTAGCGTCCCGAGATAACAACAGAAAAGCAGATGGGAAATAATTAGCGTAGCTGCTGTTCATAATATTAATGCATTCAATCTGATTCAACTGTAGTATAAAAGGTAATTATTATGTGAATGCTTGGCTAAAGAGATGCGTCTTTAATCTAGTTTTAAACTGGGACAGCGAATCTGAGACTCGAACAATATCAGGAAGACTATTCCAGAGTTTAGGAGCTAAATGTGAAAACGCCCTCCCTCCTTTAGTGGACTTAGATATCCTAGGAATGACCAGAAGCCTCGAATTTAGTGATCTTAAAGAGTGCGATGGATTGTAGGGCGATAGAAGTTCCGTTAAATACAGGGGAGCTAAACCATTTAGGGCTTTATAGGTCAGTAGTAATACTTTGTAATTGATACGGAACTTTATAGGTAACCAGTGTAGAGATGATAGAATTGGTGTTATATGATCATATTTTCTTGATCTAGTAAGAACTCTAGCGGCTGCATTTTGGACTAACTGTAGCTTGTTTATTGAGGATGCAGGACAACCAGCTAATAAGGCATTACAGTAATCTAGTCTCGAGGTCATGAATGCATGAACTAATTTTTCTGCATCAGAAACAGATAGCATTTTACGTAGCTTAGCAATGTTTCTAAGGTGGAAAAAGGCTGTTCTTGTAACATATGAAATATGATTTTCAAAAGACAAGTTGCGGTCTAATATAACACCCAGGTCTTTTACTGTAGAGGATAAAGTAACAGGACACCCTTCTTTGTTTGTAAGACCCTTTAAGTTGTATTGTAAGAGGTTTTGTGGGCAGTTTTTTGGACTAATAAGTAATACCTCCGTTTTATCTGAATTTAATAGCAGAAAATTACACGTCATCCAGTATTTTATATCTTTAACACACTCTGTCAATTTAGATAATTTATTGTTTTCATCTGGTCGTGATGAAATATATAATTGAGTGTCATCAGCATAACAGTGGAAATTAATTCCATGTTTTCTTATAATATTACCAAGTGGCAGCATGTATATTGAGAATAGCAGAGGGCCTAACACAGATCCCTGCGGCACTCCATAGTTTACTGGAGTTATGATCGATTTTTCCCCATTTAAACAGACAAAATGGTAACGGTCTGATAAGTACGATCTGAACCAGTTTAATGCCTGTCCCTGAACACCAGTGTAGTTTTGTAGTTTATCTAAGAGTATTTTGTGATCTACAGTGTCGAACGCAGCACTAAGATCGAGTAAAACTAGTATTGAGATACAGCCTTGGTCAGAAGCTAGAAGTAAATCATTTGTAATTTTTACGAGCGCAGTTTCAGTGCTATTGTGCGGCCTGAATCCTGACTGAAATTTTTCATAGATATCATTTTCTTGCAAGAAAGAGCCCAGTTGAGCGGACACAACTTTTTCTAGTATTTTAGACATAAATGGAAGATTTGAAATCGGTCTGTAATTTGCTAGATTATTATGATCTAATTGTGGTTTCTTAATAAGAGGTTTTATAACTGCCAACTTGAATATTCTTGGAACATGACCTAAAGATAAAGACGAGTTAATAATATTGAGGAGAGGCTCTTCCACTACAGGTAACACTTCTTTCAGTAGTTTAGTGGGTATTGGATCTAATAAACATGTTGTTGTTTTAGATGAAGTGATAAGTTTATTTAGCTCTTCCTGTCCTATAGTAGTAAAGCGGTGTAGTTGTTCTTGAGGGATAATTGAGGCTGAATCATAAGACACCATTAAAGATTGTACATTTACAATTGTGTTTCTGATGCTTTCTATTTTCTCAGTGAAGAAATTCATAAAATCATTACTACTAAACTGTAACGGAATATTTTGCTCAGGTAATGTCTGTTTATTTGTTAGTCTAGCCACGGTGTTAAATAAAAACCTTGGATTATTTTGGTTATTTTCTATTAGTTTGCGGAGGTGCTCAGCCCTGGCTGCTTTTAGGGCCTTTTTATAACGTGACATACTGTCTTTCCACGCGATTCTAAAGACCTCTAAATTAGTTAGTTTCCATTTACGCTCTAAATTACGAGTTTCTCTCTTGATAACATGCGTAGCACTGTTGTACCATGGTGCTTTCGTTTTCTCTCTAACCTTTTTTAATCTAATTGGTGCAACGATGTCTAATGTACTAGAGAAAATGGTGCTCGTAGTGCTAGTCATTTCCTCTAGTTCATCTGTTTGTTTGGGTTCACTGAGCAACTGAGATAGATCAGGTAAGCTATTTGAGAATCTATCTATAGTGGTTGGAAGGATTGTTCTGCCTGGTCGATAACGTGGCGCAACATGACAAATTTCAGCAGTACGTAGTATGCAAGTGACCATGTAATGGTCAGTGACTTCATCACTTTGCGGTATAATATCTATATCGGTTGGATTGGTTCCATGTGATATAATTAAATCTAGCGTATGATTAAGACGATGAGTGGGACCAGTGACGTTTTGCTTGACCCCAAAGGAGTTTAATAAATCTGTAAACGCAGCCCCTAACGCATCATTTGTGTTATCTATGTGTATGTTAAAATCTCCAACAATTAATGCTTTATCGACATTGACCAATAGATCTGAGAGAAAGTCTGCAAACTCTTTTAGGAAATCAGCGTAAGGCCCTGGCGGTCTATATACAGTAGCCAAGGCTAGAGATAATAGGGATTTCTTTCTTACATCTAAGAGAGTAACATTTAGCACAAGTACTTCAAACGAATTAAACCTGTGACCTGTTTTCTGGGTAACATTAAGAATATCTTTATAGATTGTTGCAACACCACCGCCACGACCAATCAGACGGGGCTCATGCTTATAACAGTATCCAGGAGGAGTAGACTCATTAAGACCGAAATAATCATTTGGTTTAAGCCAGGTTTCAGTAAGGCAAAGTACATCGAAACTATTATCTGTGACCATTTCATTCACAATAACCGCCTTAGGTGTGAGTGATCTAATGTTTAGAAGACCTAGCTTTAGAAATTGTTTTTGTACACTAATATTGAGATTTTCTGGTTTAATCACAATTAGATTTTTCCTAGATTCTACAGTAGATTTAATGTTTGACCTCACTAAACGAGGAATAGACACAGTTTCAATATAATGTTCTACATTGGTACTTATATCAATTAAGTTTGGACAGCAAAGAGTGTGATTTGGACTTTGACTTACTAGTCATATGGTGTGTAGCGTCTTGGAGATGTTGTCCGACAGAAGAGCCGCTCCGATTCTGCTGGGGTGAAGGCCATCAGCGCGGAAGAGCCTAGGTCGCTCCCAGAACAGATTCCAATTATTTACAAAGAGCAGTTTCTGTTCATTACACCATGACATTAACCATTCATTTAGAGCAAATAATCTACTGAACCTTTCATGTCCTAGTCGGTACGTGGGAAGCGGTCCAGACACGATGATCGTTGTTTCAGGCGATGTGCTGCGTACCGTCTCGATCAGGCTCCTGTAGTCCTTCTTCAGAACCTCCGTCTGCCTCAGCCTGATGTCGTTCGTTCCCGCGTGCAGTACGACAGCTCCGATGCGCTCGTCACCGTTCAGGATCTCGGGGACCTGCGCAGCGACATCAAGAACATGAGCACCAGGAAAGCAGTGAGTGCGCACCTTACCTTTACCTATGGTGGCGTGGACATGCCGGACGATGGAACTGCCGATGATCACAGCGTCGCGTTCCGTCTCGCGTAGAGGGGAGAAGCGGTTCCGTGTGGAGATCTCGAAGGCCGGGAGGGGCGGAGAGGTCCCTGCTCTGGTCCGGGCTCGCGTCTTCCGCTGTGGAATCACCCAGGGTCCATGGTGTTGTGTCGGTACCGGAGTGAATGAAACTAGGGATGATCGCGTCCTGGGCAGAGAAACACACGGAGTAGACGAGTTCGGAGTAAAAAGGTTAACGTTACTAACCACTGACTTGTGAGCATCGGCGCGTGATGTTTCAAGCGCGGATCGCCGATCTCGCAGTTCGGCCTGTCTCTCTAGTAGGTCGCGGATCTGCTTCTCCACGGATTCCAGCTCTAACTGCACAGAATGCAGCTCGAACGTGTCCTCACCTGCACTCAAAGGTAATGTTAGACACACATCCGTTATATTCGCCATTATAGCAGATGTGCTATGATGGCGAATTATAGCTTTCAGTGATACGGGTGTAAATAAGACGATCGATTGGCGCGACCACGCGTGCAATGCTAGCGGGCTGAGGCTAGTAGCGGAAGTTTGGATATAAGTAGCGATATCAAGGCAATCCGATTGTTTTTTTTTTTTTAAAGAGAATAGTATTCCAGAAATGTTCACACGCTATAAAAATGAAAAAGTTCGTTTGTAAAAGAGTGTAAAGAAGAAAATCAAGGTTTCTGAATTAATTCGACGGAGCCCCAAACACAACAACGCACTCAGTCGCGACGCATGCGCAGCGTGCGTATTTCTTTGCAGCAGATGTTTTCAACCTCTGTTGGCATTTTGTCACAGTTACCACATGTACACCTATAAAACATATATTACTAATCAAAACTCGTGCTCACGTGTAACTAAGGTAGGAATAAACAATGCACTTATTTTAAAAATTCAACAACACTATCGTTAATTCGACAGACGGACAAAACCATACACCACAAGCTTTTATAACAGTTTGTAACATTTAACATTACAATTTAACCAATTCAAGGTAACAGCCAAACGTAAAAGTATGACAACTACTAAATAAACAGCTTACCATTGTGAAACATCCTGCAAAATTCGTGCTTGAACAGGTTCTAATACAGCGGTTCCCAAACTTTTTTTCCTGCGCACCCCCTACTATGTCCCGACCGGGTTGGCGCACCCCCAATCCCCACTTCAAAAAAATAACGCAACAAAGGTTTGTTTTATCGCCATATAAAGACTCATGTTTAATCATGCGCAAATAACCAGAACACGCATGACAATAACAACATCAACAAAGTTTCAATATAATGCAACAAAGCTACGCACAAGCTTCCACTTTTAAGAGGACGAGTGACAGACACAGGCTCAGTAACAGAAAGCACGGTTATTTTCAGCCGCGTAATTTAGTTTTATTTAAAAACGAAATATTTTGTAACATTACACATGTGACATGTTTTAAGGTCACTTTTGATCACTTTAATGCATCCTTACTGAAAAAAAAATCGGACTAACCAACACATTTTTGAACGGCAGTGTACATTCAGTTGGTCATTATTGCAATATAAACACTATCAGACTGATCAACAAGGTATATCTTCATTTACCAGTTGAAGACGGAGCAACTTTCTGCTTTTATGTTTACTCCGTGCACTGTCCGTGGTACCGGTCTTTGCAGCAATTATTTTACCGCACAGAGACCTACTGCATCGCGCGCTGTTGACATCGAGCCTGTAGAGATGTAGCCACACTTTTGATCGACTTTTCCACATCTTTATGGTATTGTGTGTGTGTGCTCGCGTCTCATATGAGTATGTGCGCGGAGAGTTTGTGTGTGCTCGGGTCACACTGAGTATGTGTATGTGCGCGAGTTTGTGTGTGTGTGTGTGCTCGTGTTTCATATAAGTATGTGCGTGGAGAGTTTGTGTGTGCGCGCGCGTCTCATATGAGTATGTGCGCGGAGAGTTCCGCGCGTCTCGTGTGTAGAGCATAGACGGTATATAAACGGTGTAGAGTTTGCTTGTATGTGCGTGAGCGACTTTAGGTGTGTCGTTGTGCATTTCATATGTATTTGTTTTATCAAAAACTAATAAATTATAGTTTTTTTTATTTAAAATAAAGGAAAAGGAATTTACAAAGGAAATGTTTACTTTTTTATTGTGTGGAAAAATCCCACTTAAAAAAACAGACTGCCATTACATTTTTCCTCTCGCGCACCCCCTGGTGGTAGCTCGCGTACCCCTGGGGGTGCGCGTACCACACTTTGGGAATCCCTGTTCTAATAGATCCTCTTCATCTATGTTCTCCAGGTCTGATTCCGGCTCAAATTTATAAGGTAATATTAAAGACATGTTTACAATAACACTGAGCGCATGCATCTCCACTGTTATGGTAAGAGGCGTGACCTTTCCGGGCAACGTGCGCTAAGCTGCTGTCGAATCACAACACAGGAACCGCTGGCACAATCAGAACTCGTTACGTATTTCTGAAGGAGGGACTTCATAGAACAAGGAAGTCATCAGCCCGTTCTTAGGACAGTGAAAACAGCGGTATACAGATAAGTAAATTGTGTGAAAAATACTGTGTTTTTTTACACGCGAAACATGAACACATGTTATATTGCACACTGTAAACACAATCAAAGCTTCAAAAACACAGGAAAATACCGGTCCTTTAAAAAAAACGTTGCTGATAATTCACTCACCCCGATGTCATCCAAGATATCCATGTCTTTCTTTCTTTAGTCGAAAAGAAATGAAGGTTTTTGAGGAAAACATTCCAGGATTTTTCTCCATATAATGAACTTCAATGGCAACCAACGGTTTGAAGGTTCAAATGTCCGTCTCAATGCAGCTTCAAAGAAGTGCCACGCATTGCGTCATCACGTTGGAAAGGTCACAAAAAAAATAAAAATAATAATAATAATAAATTAAAACAAAGATGTTGGACGATTTTGAATTTCGAGGAGAAAATGAGATGGAATTTTTCGCCCTTCCCTAACATTTTGAACCGGAGTATACAGACAAATAACTTTAACAGATGACGTGACGCGTGACCTTTCCAACGTGATGACGCAATGCGTGGCGCATCTCAGAGATGGTACAAGACGAGCATTTGTGGTTAAAAAGTATATATAAAGTGTCCTGTACTCACATCGTGAAGCAAATAATTCATAATTTCTTTGTAGCATTTGATCCATCTGGAACTATTTTATTAAGAAACAGAAAATAGCTATCATTACCACAGAATTATGACAAACATCAGAGCGTGAGATCGCTATATCACACAGAGGAAATCTAAAATTATGAATTTTTATTTATCTCGAGTTTTATTTCTTTGTTTACTATTTAATTACTTTTAAATTCATTTTTTAACACTTTGTTAAAACTGTAGTTTTAAAGTCCAACTGAAATCAAAATTGACCCTATTTACTTTGTTAGCGCATATTACTAGTCTTGTGGTGAAAAATTGATCCGTGCAAGTTAATACACAGAAAAAATTTGTTTGCAGTGGTAATCTTTAATCAAAATCTGAAAAGTTACTTCCGGTCTGGAATGGCGTTCCCTCTCTGATGATGTAGGTTTGATGGCTTGGGTTGGGAAACGCTTAACCACTCCCCTCAAACCGTTAGTCTGCTATGAGCAGAGATGGAGAGGAGGAGCACTAAAGTAAAACCCTGCCCTCTGTCCAATATTCTGTTTCACTGGGAAATACGTCACAACACTGGAGAAAAGTTGTTTGCAACTTCCGGTTCACGCAGACTTTATAATAGTAATGTTCAAAGTATTATTTCCCGCGATTTTAATTCCTGTGTAAATGCATTTATGTTCTCCGCGTCAGAGAAGCAATAAACATTCTGTGTAAATGCACATTTTGTGATTTTATGCCGCTTCAGATTTGGTTTCTGTGTAAAGACACCTTATGTGTGTGATAATCTGAGATTTGGGTTGTTATTAACTGATATTAAATGTGTAGTGAGTGTAATGATCATTTCTGCTGGTTCTGGATCAGCTGTCCATTGTGTGAAAGTGACCTTTCATGTGCTTTTGATTTTGTAAAGTGACTTTGAGCATCAGATAGAAGCTATATAATCATGTTTGAGAATGAATTAATATAGATTATCTAGTTAGTTTTCTTATGAAAAGATGTGACAGATGTAATATCTCATACTGCATATGTGACTGTTTTAGTTATTAGATGACAGTGTGATCTTCTGATGATCATCTGATGGTGAATAAGGATCCACTACAGAGACTCACAGTCAACAGAATCAACAGAGACTGAAGATACAGTGACTTCACTGTTATAAATTAAGACTTCATTTAGATTTCAGCGATCCTCTGACAGACCTGATGAGGCGGCAGTGAAACATCTTTTATTTCACAGCAAATTACAGTTCCCTTTCGTAGTCACTCCGAGTTACGTCGGATGACGACGAATGAGATTTCGCTTAGAAAGCCTATCACCTTCGAGTATATAAAACGAGCCAATGGCAATGAAATGCCATGGGTCTGCGGAATTTGCATAGCGTAACTCTGCCCCTCCCTGGGGGTATATAAGGAAGTACGCTGGCAACATGCAGATATGTTTTCGCTTCGGAGCCAAGTTGATGTACTTCACTCCACAGCCAATCCTGAGTTTCATCTCTCTTTCTCTTCGAGACGAGCCTCTCTCCAGGTGTTGGTGTGACAGCGAGTTCCAGCGAGTGCACATTCCCTGCTTATCTGTGCAGTGATTTGCCAGTGTTTGTGTGTTCATCTCCCTGGTCGCTTCAACACTTGCGGAGAAATCTCCTTTCTAAAAGAGCTTGCATGCGGCACGTCTTTTTAAAGATGCCTCGCCCGTGCACTTCTGGTTGTGGTCGACACATTTCTGACTCTGATGGGCACAATCGTTGTCTTCTGTGTCTGGGCGTTGATCACGCTAAGGCAGCGTTTGTGGATGAGTCATGTTCCCATTGCGGGAACATGACCATCGCACGGTTGCGGTCGAGACTCAGTGACCTTCGTGGTAGAGTCCCCTCACCCGCACCCCGATCTACGAGCTCCGCGAGAGCTGGTACTTCGGCTGGCGGCCAGGGTGACCTGAGGGTTACGGTGTGGAATAAAGCGCCGACTATTCCACGCTCCACACCTCCCTCTAGCACTGTGCAACCCGTGAGTGTTCCGAATGAGCCCGCTTCAGGGGAGTCCGCTTCACGATGGTCGGTGGCAATGCCCCTGTCATGAGAGCAGAGGTCGCCACCCTACTGGCGAAGGGTGCGATCGAGACTGTCCCTCCAGCCGAAATGAAGTCCGGGTTTTACAGCCCCTACTTTATTGTACCGAAGAAATCTGGTGGGTTACGACCGATCCTGGACCTGCGCGTCTTGAACCGCTCCCTTCACAGGATGCCGTTCAAGATGCTCACGGCCAAACGCATTTTCGAATGCGTGCGGCCGCAGGATTGGATTGCAGCGATCGACCTGAAGGACGCCTACTTCCATGTCTCCATTCTTCCTCGACACAGACCGTTCCTACGGTTTGCTTTCGAGGGGCAGGCATACCAGTACGCGGTTCTCCCTTTCGGGCTTGCCCTGTCTCCTCGCGTCTTCACGAAGGTCGTCGAGGCAGCCCTTGTTCCTCTACGGGAACACGGGGTTCGCATCCTGAACTATCTCGACGACTGGCTGATCCTAGCCCACTCTCGAGACCAGGTTTGCGAACACAGGGACTTAGTGCTCCGGCACCTTGCTCGTCTGGGCCTTCGGGTCAACTGGGAGAAGAGCAAACTCTGCCCCGTGCAGAGGATCTCTTTTCTCGGTATGGAGATCGACTCTGTCGCCATGTGCGCGCAACTTACGAGCGAGCGCGCGCAGTCACTGCTGACTTGCCTTCGTCAGTTGGAGGGCAAGAGTGCGGTTCCACTGAAACTATTTCAGAGGCTCCTGGGGCATATGGCATCCGCAGCCGCAGTAATGCCGCTCGGATTGCTTCATATGAGACCGCTTCAGCTTTGGCTTCGCGATCGAGTCCCGAGGTGGGCATGGCAACACGGCACGCTCCGAGTCCCAGTGACTCCGACCTGCCGTCAGACCTTCACCCCGTGGTCGAACCTCAGTTTTCTACGGGCCGGAGTTCCCTTAGAACGAGTTTCCAGGCATGTTGTTGTATCGACAGATGCCTCCACCACGGGTTGGGGCGCCATGTGCAATGGACATGCGGCCGCGGGCTCCTGGACAGGACCCCAGTGCCTTTAGCATGTCAATTGCCTCGAGTTGCTGGCTGTACGTCTCGCCCTGCACCGTTTCCGTGCGTTGCTCAAGGGTCAACACGTACTAGTCCGATCAGACAATACTGCGACAGTAGCGTACATCAACCGTCAGGGTGGTCTATGCTCCCGCTGTATGTCGCAACTCGCCCGCCACCTCCTCATATGGAGTCAGAAGCATCTGAGGTCGCTTCGAGCCATTTACTGTATATCCCGGGAGACCTGAACCAGGCGGCCGACGAGCTGTCCCGGCTTCGGCCTCTCGCAGTCCGTGCGCAGACTTTGCGCAAGATCAGGGAGGACGAGGAGCAGGTAATTTTGGTTGCCCCGTATTGGCACAACCGCACCTGGTTCCCAGAACTAGTACTCCTCACGACAGCACCTCCCTGGCCAATTCCTCTGAGGAAGGACCTGCTTTCTCAGGGACGGGGCACCCTATGGCACCCTCGTCCCGATCTTTGGAACCGCCACGTGTGGCTCCTGGACGGGACGAGGCAGGTTTGAGTACCCTACCACCAGCGGTGGTGGCTACCATCACGTCCGCTAGAGCATCGTCCACGAGACATGCCTATGCGTTGAAGTGGAACCTCTTCGTCAACTGGTGTTCTTCTAAACGTCTAGAACCCACGAAATGCCCGATCAGTGTCGTGCTTTCCTTTCTGCAAGAAGGGTTGGAGTGAAGGCTGTCTCCCTCCACCCTGAAAGTGTATGTTGCCGCACATCACGACGCAGTCGATGGTAAGTCTCTGGGAAAGCACGACCTGATCATCAGGTTCCTGAGGGGAGCGAGGAGACTGAATCCTCCTCGTCCTCCCCTCGTACCCTCTTGGGACCTCTCAGTGGTTTTAACTGCCCTGCAGAGTGCTCCCTTTGAGCCTCTGCAATCAGTGGAGCTTAAGTTCCTGTCTATTAAGACAGCGCTCCTGGTTGCATTGGCCTCCATCAAGAGGGTAGGGGACCTGCAGGCATTTTCGGTTGACGAAGCGTCCCTGGAATTCGGGCCGGCTAACTCTCACGTGATCCTGAGACCCCGGCCTGGATATGTGCCCAAGGTTCCTACCACTCCCTTTCGAGACCAGGTAGTGAACCTGCAAGCGCTGCCCTTGGAGGAGGCAGACCCAGCCTTGGCACTGCTCTGTCCAGTACGCGCCCTCCGTGCTTACGTAGACAGAAGGCGGTGTTTCAGGACCTCAGACCAGCTCTTTGTCTGTTATGGTGGGAAGCTGAAGGGAAAGGCTCTCTCCAAGCAACGGTTGTCCCACTGGATAGTGGACGCCATTGCTTTGGCTTACCAGCAGCAAGGTTGACCATGCCCCCTTGGTGTGACGGCCCACTCCACTCGGAGTGTGGCATCCTCTTGGGCTCTAGCGCATGGCGCCTCGCTAACAGACATCTGTAGAGCTGCAGGCTGGGCGACACTTAACACATTCGCGAGATTCTATAATCTCCGAGTGGAGCCAGTTTCTTCTCATGTACTCGCTTCAACTAGCCGGTACTAGATTCTGCTCAGGTGTCTTCTCTTGCTCGCCATTCCTCTCCACGGACGGGATACATGCGATATCTTCCTCAGGTGAGCCTAATAAGCCCTGAGTCTCCTCCAGCACTGTCGACGTCAACGCCAGAGTTATGCCACCGGCAGCTTTCGCGCTTGGCTAGGTGCCTCCATGTGCATGGTTCCCCCTCTGGGTGACCCCCACATGTGTATTTCCACTGTAAGCCTCTCTGAGCATGTGTCTTTCCCTCGGCAAGCCACCTTGCCACCCCTGGGGTTGAAATATTCCACCTGCGGCTGGACACCCCAGTGATTCTCCATATGCAGCCCCTCGGGATCATATGTGTATTCCAAGTCCCCCCCTTCGGGTTGGGCATGATTGCATATTTCCTCTGGGATATGCTTCCCAGTGTACCTTGGTATTCCTGTGTTAAGTAGGAGTCCTTCGTCCGTGCCAGTCTCACGACAGGGAGCTCAGACTTACGCAGGGCACTGGAAGACAGCCGAGGTGGCGTGATTAGACTGGGAACCCCATTCGTCGTCATCCGACGTAACTCGGAGTGACTACGAAAGGGAACGTCTCGGTTACGTATGTAACCCTCGTTCCCTGAGTAGGGAACGGAGACGTTACGTCTCCCTGCCACTTCCGCTGTACCGCTGGAATGCCTGAGTTCAGTCTCGGCTCCTCAGCGAAGAAACATATCTGCATGTTGCCAGCGTACTTCCTTATATACCCCCAGGGTGGGGCGGAGTTATGCTATGCAAATTCCACAGACCCATGGCATTTCATTGCCATTGGCTCGTTTTATATACTCGAAGGTGATAGGCTTTCTAAGCGAAACCCCATTCGTCGTCATCCGACGTAACGTCTCCGTTCTCTACTCAGGGAACGAGGGTTACATAAGTAACCGAGACGTTTCTCATTCATAGATTAATCATTTTATGTGTACAAACGCACAGTAACTCAAAAAGCTCTGAGTTTTGTCACAGAGTAAATAAAGAGCCTGAATATCTCTGTGTTTGTGTTGTACCAGCAGAGGGAGACAAAGACTAATGAAATATAAATTTTTCATAATTATGAGAAGAAAAAACAGTTCAAGCTCACTTTTGGAAAACAATGGGTGTTTCTCAAAACCAAGAATGCAAAGAACGGACTTGTGTTCTTGGGGAGAACGTTCTTGCTAGTTGTTCTTGGAAGAATGAACTCACAAGGTGACGAGCACACAGAACGCTGCTGACAGTTTGAGACGATGTGTTCTTGCTGGTATTGCGCAATAATACCCCCGCACAGACGCCGTCTGCAGTTCCCAAACATAACGAGAATTATTGACGATAACAGCTAGGCTTTATCGCCCAAGCCTAGCCTCAGCTCAAGGGATTACTCAACAACTGTACACTACAATGTAATCTATATTCATAACAATAAAGCAACGCTTATGTAGATTCTCACTTCCGAAAACGTTTGAGCACATTTTCGATTCGCCATAAATTTTCGCAAAAATGCCAATATTTGAAATCTACACAGTTGATTTCTCGCATCAAATGTTCTCAAAAGTGAATTTAGTGATGAAATAGCGTACAAAATTGTAGAAAAACGACTTGTATTGACCTGCCTCTCTTTCCTCGAATGCCAAAATGAATGCTGGGATATTTCTGCCGTCAAGTTCACACAAGTTACCAACCGATGCATCCTTGGTAAAATAGGCGTGTCAAGAACACTTCCGGGATTTTTAACCGTTCTTGCCAAAATGCAAACTTGTGTATTGGGACAGTACTTGGGCCACAAAAGATGACGTTTCACAAGAACACAAGTACAGACAAGAACACAGATTGAGAAAGGCCCAATGAAAAGCTTGAGTTTATGCATGATGTTTTTAATAATAGTTGCATTACATTTGTATTAATGTATTAAAGGGGTCATATGATGCGTTTTCTTGTTTTCTTTTTCTTTAGTGTGTTATGTAGATGTTTTTGCATGTATAAGATCTACAAACTTACAAAGCTCAAAGTCTCCTACAAAAAGATTTTGGTGCTCAAGCCCCTTTTTCAAAATGAATCAAAAGTGCCCCTCTCAAACAAATATCAATGATAATATTGTGGTCAATAAAACAAAATGCATTCGATTATAATTAACATGACAATGTGAACAAAACTAAAGTAGCCTATTTTTACGTATCTGTCAGTCTGAGGTGTTGTTGCCGTAACGCGCTGCTATGGGTTGCGTCACTTGCGTGTGTCTTGCTTCGGGCTTGACTGACGTGACCATACACATAATAAATACTTATATTATTTGTGTCAATGGGTGTGACGGGGTCAGTCTGCATTTTTTTCCCCCCAAACCAGTTAAGCACAAACCCACGCCCCTTACGCACAAACCACGCCCCGCAGCGATGACTCGCGTCTATGGCTCAATTTCACTGGTCAACTCTATCAAAGTGTTGATTGGCCTCACATCATCGCTGAAACAAGTGTGTATACAAAATTAAAAGTTACACAGAATATACAACTTGTATAATAAAAAGGGCTCATATGATGAATAAAAAACATTTAGCATTTGTTCCATCTGGAACAATTTTATTAAGAAATAGAAAATAGCTAATCAGTACCACAGAATTATGACAAACATCAGAGCGTGAGATCGCTATATCACACAGAGGAAATCTAAAATTATCTATTTTTATTTATCTTGAGTTTTATTTCTTTGTTTACTATTTAATTACTTTTAAATTCATTTTGTAACACTTTGTTAAAACTGCAGTTTTAAAATAGTAATGTTCAAAGTATTATTTCCCGTGATTTTAATTCCTGTGTAAATAATTCTCTGCATTTATGTTCTCCTTGTCAGAGAAACAATAAACATTCTGTGTAAATGCACATTTTGTGAGTTTATGGCGCTTCAGATTTGGTTTCTGTGTAAAGACGCCTTATGTGTGTGATAATCTGAGATTTGGGTTGTTAATAACTGATATTAAATGTGTAGTGACTGTAATGATCATTTATGCTGGTTCTGGATCAGCTGTCCGTTGTGTGAAAGTGACCTTTCATGTGCTTTTGATTTTGTAAAGTGACTTTGAGCATCAGATAGAAGCTATATGATCATGTTTGAGAATGAATTAATATAGATTATCTAGTTAGTTTTCTTATGAAAAGATGTGACAGATGTAATATCTCATACTGCATATGTGACTGTGTGTGTGTTTTATTTTAGGTTATAGATGACAGTGTGATCTTCTGATGATCATCTGATGGTGAATAAGGATCCACTACAGAGACTCACAGTCAACAGAATCAACAGAGACTGAAGATACAGTGACTTCACTGTTATAAATTAAGACTTCATTTAGATTTCAGCGATCCTCTGACAGACCTGATGAGGCGGCAGTGAAACATCTTTTATTTCACAGCAAATTACAGTTTCTCATTCATAGATTAATCATTTTATGTGTATAAACGCACAGTAACTCAAAAAGCTTGGAGTTTTGTTACAGAGTAAATAAAGAGCCTGAATATCTCTGTGTTTGTGTTGTACCAGCAGAGGGAGACAAAGACTGATGAAATATTCATTTTTCATAATTATGAGAAGAAAAAACAGTTCAAGCTCACTTTTAGAAAACAGTGGAAGCTTGAGTTTATACATCATGTTTTTAATAATAGTTGCATTGCATTTGTATTAATGTATTAAAGGGGTCATATGATGCGTTTTCATGTTTTCTTTTTCTTTAGGGTGTTATGTAGATGTTTTTGCATGTATAAGATCTGCAAACTTACTGTCACGGTGCGCTCAACGACACCTCCTCCTGGTTTCTCTAGATCACTCTCCCCTGAATTCTAGGACTCAATACACTCATCATCACCTTCCATCCCTGTCTTATCCTCATTATCACTGCCACCTGTTCTCACTCAACTTCCCTTTATCAGGACCTCGCTCCCCTCTGTTCCCTGCGAAGTCTTGTTTCTGCCACGGCGTACAACTCTGAGCATTCTACTGTTATTTCCTAGAATTCCCTGTTTCTCGATCCTAGCCCGTTTCCAAGGACATTTGTATGAACGTTTGCTGCCTGCCCCGACCCTTGCCTGATATCGACTACGAGTTCTGGACTTCCCCTGAGTGCCTCTGCATTACCGTGTCTGCTCTACTCTGTTTACTTGTGTGTGTTCCAATAAAGCATCTGCTCATGGATCCGAACGCCTCTGCCTCGTCATCACACTTACAAAGCTCAAAGTCTCCTACAAAAGATTTTGGTGCTCGAGCCCCTTTTTCAAAATGAATCAAAAGTGCCCCTCTCAAACAAATATCAATGATAATATTGTGGTCAATAAAACAAAATGCATTCGATTATAATTAACATGACAATGTGAACAAAACTGAAGTAGCCTATTTTTACGTATCTGTCAGTCTGAGGTGTCGTTGCCGTAACGTGTTGCTATGGGTCACTTGCGCATGTCTTGCTTCGCAACTTATACAACTTATAAAACATTAAAAAGGGCCCATAAGATGAATAAAAACCATGTCATAAAACTATGTAAATAAAAAGAGGTGCATTTTTTCCCTGTGCAGTGGCTAGTGTTAACGAGTGTCCAAAATAAATATGATTTTAAACGCATACGCACACACACACAAACAAACACACACACAAACACACACACACACACACACACACACACACACACACACACACAAAGCAAAAAAGAGCTTAACACTGAGAAAACTACATGCATTACTGTATGGAACAAATCTACAAACACAAGAAAACGGTTTGTCAAAAACAAAAAACAATATTTGATTCTTTAATATAGTTTTGCAAACAATATGAATCCATAACCTGCAGTCCTCCTGCATAACATTTAAAAGTATTTGTTTGCATAAAGTTAATGATTACCAATGATCACAGAGCTGATTGGCCACACAAGGCTGAACGATTCTGACAGCCCTTTTCCCTCCTTTTCCTGAATGTCTACTGTAGTCATGCTCTAAACCAGAAGTGCTGTTTCTGGGGCGTCCCGCTGTCAAACGCCGCCTCAAACCAGTCTCGGATGATCTTCGGGACACTGCTGTTGGCTGACAGCCAATAATGGACCTGGTCGTCTAGCAGCTCGTCTGAACGTCTTAACATCCCTAAACAGTAAAATGCAGAGTCCAGTTGTGTTAGGTTGTGCTTCATCTTTTCAAGCTGCTTGGCCGTAGTCCTGGCATCACTGTAGTTGCAGTTTTCAGCCGGTTCACTGAGTAGTCCAAGCATCCTCCTCACAGGAGACTGAGGTAGAGATGCGGTTTAACAAGAACACAAGAAAAACTGGTAACACTTTACAATACGGGTGCACTAATAAGCATTAATTCATGCTTAACTAATGCACAGATAATCATGTGTTAATGTATGACTCATGAAGAACTAAACCATTAATTAATGATTACTGCATCAGCAACTAATAAAGATTCTAAATGATTCATAGATTAAGTAATATATGAATTGTTATTAATTAAATGTGTCATAATGTATTAATTCCTTAATAACTTATTTTATTAACTAAAAGTGTAAATTAATGTGTTAATTACCACAGTTGGTCAAAGTCATGTACTTCAACTTCCAGTTGTCTGCTTTAATTAATCATTAACTAATGATTTGCAAATGTATCATTATGTTATGACTTTACTTGTTGAGGCACATGACTATTAACTAATTGTTAAGTAATATGCTATTTTGGTGCCATGTAAACCTCATCGCTTCGCCTCAGAATGCCTTTATTAACCCACTAGAGTCGTATGGATAACTTTTATGAAGGATCGATGCGCTTTTTGGAGCTTCAAAAACTCGGACACTATTCAGTGCCATTACAGAGCTGGGAAGAGTCAGGATATTTTTTATAGGAACTCTGATTGTGTTTGGCTGAAAGAAGACAGTCAGATACATCTAGGATGGCTTGAGGAGGAGTAAATTATGGGATAATTTTTGGTTGAACTGTTCCTTTAACTCTTCTTAGCTTCATGAACTCTACAGGGTTGGTTGGATTTTGAGGTCTAGAGTAGATGAGCTGGGGAAGACCGGTCCAGCTGATGCAGGTCTACTGTTCACAACACACACATACACCATGAATATACTTCTACTACTACTACTACTACTACTACTACTACGATGGAACCTCAACGTTTGTTGTTGAACACAAATGTGTTCCCACATTAAGTCCTTGAATTTGAGGGTATTGGACCTGGAAAGTCCTTGAAAGTTCCTTGAATTTGAAGTTATCCAAGGTGTGGGAACCCTGAATTAAGACATATTTTAAATGTATAGCGCAGCTGTTTAATGAAGCAGCAACATATGATAGATAGGACAGAACAAGAAAGGCTATTAATAATCTTTCATTGTGCAAAAGTATTATGATATGAAAGGCTCCAATACAGTGCGGCACACAGCGCTTATGCGCATCCCGAGTGAATGATGCTCTCGAACCAACACGGAGTCACAGCGCTTCACATTGAAAAGTTCAAAGCACACAGGAAAGACATATTGATGCGTAGTGTATTATACAGTATCTATGCAATAATTTATTCAGCCTTTTCTTTTAACAGTTTTAAATGTCAGTTACTGTGCGCATGAAGAACAATTATAGTGCTCTCTACTCCAGTGTTGTGATCTAACAGACACCCGGGAGAAAGTAACATGATTAAGGTACAGCAATAAAGTCCAGCAAGATAAAGTTGTTTTATGCGAAACCATAGACCTTTATCTACAGATCAAGTGTAATAATAGGAACATTGAATCATCTTGGAGAGTTTGATCGTGTTGACTGTCGTGACACGTATAATATAGTGCACAAAAACTTTATGGTGCTTTATAATGTTTTTGTGCCTTTTGTGGGGCTTAACAATAACACAGAATAGTATATACGCACAATATCGGATTTGGATCGGTCTCGTCTGACCAATACCTGATCCGGCCCAGAATGGCAGTGTCAGAGCCGATACCGATACTAAGTGTCAGATCGGTGCATCCCTAATATCATGTTCTATCAATGAAGTATGAGAAGGAACATCAGAAAACAAATAACTGTACGTCTGGAAAATATGAGTCATGTTCATTTTGGCTCCTTTTGTCATTAAGATTGCTGTGACTACCATCTGTTTATTATTTAGCTCATACATGAATACACATTCTGAGTCAGTAAAGCTGTAAAGCAGCTCTAAAAGAAAATAGGGTCTGTGCAGAGGACAGGTCTGGTTCTTGTGTCTCTGTTAACCCCGTCTCTGCTGACTACATCATGAGTGTTCATCAGTGTTAGTGTTTCAGTTCCTTCAGTTCAGTCAGTCATTGTCTGTTCTTAGTCTTGTTTAGTGTGTGTGTGTACGTGTGTGTGTGTACGTATGTGTACATCCAGCCTGTCTGTGCCTGTGTGGAAATATATAAAGTAAAAGTGTGTATTGGAGCCTTTTGCCTGTTCGCTTCTTCAACCTTCACCACACCGTGACAATTACAAGATTGCTGCTAAAACTATCCCAGTTTGATCAACAAGCTCTTCTGGCCTGGAAGCTATGGCATTCTCACAACTTTTCTCCACACAAGTCCATCTTATGGAATAATGAATGCATCACTAAAGGGAACAAGTCACTCTATTTGCAGGAATGGATCGATAGAGATATTATCTTTATAAAAGACCTTTTTGATTGTAATAACCAATTACTGAACTATAAACTCTTTCTCAGAGAGAAGGCATTCCCAATAACGTTCAAAGAATATAACTCAGTTTTCAAATCTATACCTAATGGCATATTAGAACTAATGAAAAGTTATAAAAAACTAAATGAAGTTCCTGGTTTTAATTTTACTCTTTATATAAACGCTATGGATATTATGAGCAGCAATTGTACTAATAAGCATATCAGAAAATGCTTTCTAAATGTAAAGAAAATAACACCTCGTGGGAAATTTTTCTGGATTCTCATTTGACAGATTAATTGGCAGGGGGTGTGGCTTGTTTCTTTTAGATTGTGTATCACGAACAAAGTTAGGGAATTACACTTGAACATATTGCATAATATATATATCCCACAAACTTGTTTATCTCAAAATTTACGCCTGTTGATAATGTTTGTAGTTTGTGTAAGTCAGAACAAGAATCGTTAACTCATCTCTTTTATGGTTGTTCATTTTGTATTACATTCTGGAAAAGTGTTGAAATTTATGTTTTAAATTATTCCAAATTGAAACTGACATATATTTTTAGTCTCTTAAATTGGTAAAAAATAAGAAAGCTATGTTAATAACTGATATATAAACTTTTAAATAAAAAAAGGGGGAAGTTTGTAAGTCTGTTTTTTTTATTTACTATTATTATTATTATTTTTTTTATTAATTTCATTCCTGTTATTTGTATTTTGCTACTTGTAATTATTTGATGTATAATTTTTGTTTATGGACTGTGATGACTGAATGTTTGTAAAGTGATTTCTAAAAATAAATAAATAAAATAAATAAACATCTTCTGACTGAAGGAGGAGATGGGAACCTCAAAGCGGTTTATTCGGATCACGTGAGCCAATCGCTGAGCCCGAAATCTCCAGCTCATTCACCGCAGAGACACGAAGCTTTTCCAGAAATGATTCACTGTTTGGAAACACAACAGGCTGGCGACATCTGCTGGCCACACTGGTGTATAACTGCAGCGGAAACTCTACACAAACACACCTTTCCATTTGTTGCAGATGTTTTCAGTGTAGGCTGATCTTTTAGATGCAATCTAGAACCTGTAAAATGTGTGTTCTTGTATTAATGTGTAGCGCATGTGTTAAATATTATTTATGTAATTATCATACCCTAAATCAATCACAGGTACAATTTTAGTTCATCTATTATTATTACGCAGAGTTTAAATGAATACATATATAAAGGTCATATAAATACGCTTTGGAAGCTATAAAATGACAACATGTTCAATTCTCTCTATACCTTTATCAACTGTATAAACTAACTTCACAAATTTTACTTGCACTGATATACAGTAGCGAGACTTTTACTTTTAGTTGTCCTCTTATAGACAGCTATTTTCTTCTTGCTGTGTAAATTTGTTTAAATTCTTAATATTTTAATTATTTTTTTATTTTTTTATTTTTTTTCACAATATTTTTATTTGACTTTTAGAGTAACATACAACAGAACCCGCTCTCAAACACAAAATACAATGTTACCATATATAACATATCCAATATGCCCTTGACATAGTAAACAGAGACTAGCCATCTCCCAACGGGCAGAACCCTGACTGTGAAACTATTCATGAGTGTCATCCTCCTCTTGATCTTCGGTTAAGTCTGTGCTTTCTGCAAAGAGCATGAAAGGTCTCCAAATACTTTCAAACAAGTCCTTTTTTCCTTTTAGCAAGTATGTGATGCGTTCCAATGGAAGAGTAGCCAACATCTGCTTAACCCACTGTCCAATACTTGGTCTACTTGTGCTTTTCCAGTGCAATGCAATCAACATTTTAGCTTGTAATAAACATATATCAATGAACAGCTTCTCGCTTTTTGTATATCCTATGTGCTTGGGGTACAAGCCTAAAATGATTAAAGAAGGTTCCAGAGGAAGATCTTTAGAAATAATATCATTCACAGTTTGCTTTATTACTCCCCAAAATGTTCTAATTTCTCTACAATCCCAAATACAATGGAACAATGTTCCCTTTTCCTCTCCACACTTTGCACATATGTCTGGGATATTTGGATTGAATTGGTTTAATTTAACAGGAGTGACATAAACACGCATAAGCCACTTGTATTGTAATAATCTCAACCTAGAATTTATAGTTTTCTTATGTGCTTTACTACAAGCCATTTCCCACTCATCTGGTGATACATTTATTTGCAGATCTTTCTTCCAGGCTTCTAATTTTAGGATTGAATTATCTGGGGAGTGTGATAACAGTAGTTTATAAAGTTGGGAGATTGCTCCCCTTTTAAAACTTTTTTCACTTATCATTTCTTCTAACTCAGATTTGGGTGGTTTCCGTAAATTGTTTTGATTGGTTCCTATATAACTTCTGAGTTGGAGATATTTGAAAAAATATTTCCTTTGAATGTTAAATTTGTGTCTAAGCATGTCAAATGACATCAAGTTGTCTGAGTCTGTTGGATATAAATCTTGAATTTTCTCCAATCCATTTAAAGCCCATTGCTTAAACACTGCATCGGCTCTCCCTGGGGACAAGTTCTGATTTCCCCAAATTGGGGTTAGCCGTGATAAAATAACTGGTTCTTTAATGTATCTTTTAACATTATACCACACCTTGACCATGTTTTTAACTATTGGATTTTTAGTTTTCTTCAACAAATTAGCTTCTGTATCAGAAAAAAGGTACAAAGGTAACGGAGGACTCAAAATGTTACTCTCCATTTCTGTCCATTGGGGAGTGTCATTTTTGCTAAAATAGTACCCTATAGATCTAAGCTGAGCTGCCCAGTAGTACCATACTAAGTTTGGGCACATCAAGCCTCCTTCATGATAGGGCAAATGAAGTAACGACAGTCTTATTCTAGCATGTTTGTTTGACCATAAAAAATCAAGAAGTAGTTTCTTAAATGTTTTAAACCAGTCTGCAGGGGGTGGCAAAGGAATATTCTGAAACACATACAACAATTTAGGAAGTATATTCATTTTGTAAATATTAATTCGACCAATAAGAGACATGGGAAGAAGAATCCATCTATTGACACTATCTCTAATTTCGTTAGTTATCGATTCATAATTATGCTGAACAATTAAATCTAAATTTGGAAGGATATGTATTCCTAAGTAAGTAAATTTAGAAACTGATTTGAATTGTGAAACTACTATAGGTGGATTCTCTCTCTCTCCTTTATCTAGCAACAAGATAGATGATTTTAATCTGTTAATTACATATCCTGAAATGTGACCAAACTCCTCAATTAGTTTTAACAAAGCAGGAATAGAAGAATTAAGTTTTGAAAGGAATACAATTACATCATCTGCATATAACGACAGTCTGTGTTCTACCCGACCAATTGTGATTCCGGTTATATGTAAATGTGACCGTACTGCTATAGCCAAGGGCTCCATTGCTAAAGTAAAGAGCAACGGAGATAACGGACAACCCTGTCGACATCCGCGTTTAATTGAAATTGGTTTAGACACGTTTTTATTTGTTAAAATCTCAGCAATAGGATTTAAATATAATAACTGTATCCATTTTCGAATTTTCAGTCCAAATCCAAAGCGTCTTAACACATCAAAAAGATAGGCCCACTCTACCCTGTCAA
This sequence comes from Rutilus rutilus, assembly GCF_951802725.1. Classification (NCBI taxonomy): domain Eukaryota; kingdom Metazoa; phylum Chordata; class Actinopteri; order Cypriniformes; family Leuciscidae; genus Rutilus; species Rutilus rutilus. The sequence goes on along the minus strand of NC_140230.1, from coordinate 547,937 downwards.
ACGCTTTTTCGGCGTCCAGGGAGAGGAGGGCCGTATCCTTAGTGTCGTCTAATGCTTGAATGACATTGAGAACCCTCCTAACATTATGCAGACCTTGCCGACCCAAAACAAAGCCATTTTGATCCCTGTGGATGATCAATGGAAGGGTTTCCTGTAAACGAATTGCTAGTAATTTACTGATTATCTTAAGATCTGAGTTAAGCAGACTTATTGGCCTCATATTCTCACATCTATCCCTAGATTTTCCAGGCTTAGGTAATAAGATAATTAATGCACTGACCATTGAGTTGGGGAGGTCCCCATCTATAAAAGCTTCCTGCAACATTTCCAATATTGGCTTTACCAACTTTCCCTTAAACTTTTTATAAAAGTCAATTGGAAACCCATCAGGTCCAGCTTTTTTACCTGTGCTCATGTTATCAATTACTTTGACTATTTCATCTTCACTAATGTCACAGTCTAATTGATGGCTAAGGTCTTCTGCAATAGTTGGTATGTTTAACTTGTTTAAGAATTTTTTTTGTGCATTTAGATCGGTCTGACCCTAGGAATCATAAAGTTTTTCATAATAATTTCTAAATTCTTTATTTATCTCTATTGGATCCACAATTGTTTCTCCTTTTGTATTTATTATTGTTGTTATATTTTTTTGTGCTTCTAATTGTTTTATTTGCCATGCTAAAATCTTACCGGGCTTCTCTCCCTGTTCATAGAAAGACTGATTTAATCTTAATATGTTGGAGGCTGCCCTGTCCGCTGTAGCTTTATTATACTGTGCTTTTAACAGCAACAGCTCTTTTTCTACTTGTAAATTCTTATGTCTAAATAACTGCTTCTCCAAATTCTTTATTTTTTCCTCTAGTTGTTGTCTTTTCTTGCGCAACTCTTTAGATTTTGAAGAAGTATAAGAAATGATATAACCCCTTATACAGGCCTTAAAAGCATCCCATTTGATACGAGCAGTGGTTTGTGTTGTGTTTATACTAAAATGTTCATAAATTTTATTCCCCACATATCCTACAAAAGATTCATCTTTGAGCCATTTTTGATGTAAGCACCATCTAGGAGGGTCTATCAATAAATCTTTATGAGTGTATTTTATGTTACATGAAGCATGGTCAGATATTGTAATACTATCATAGGAACATTCTCCCATATTGGGCAACAAGTCTGCCGAAATTAGAAAGTAATCTAAGCGAGAATATGTATTAAATGTTTTAGAGTGACAAGAATATGTAATATCAATTGGATTATAATGTCGCCAAATATCTACCAACTGCAATTCCTTCATAAAGTTCTGGATGATTTCTCTGCTTTTATGATGAGTCTGGTCAATTCCGGTGCATCGGTCAAGGATTGGATTCAAAACGCAGTTCCAATCTCCACCAATAATATTTTTTCCTGAGAGAGAAGAAATGGTTAGAAATAAATTTATAAAGAATCGATCATCATCTATATTAGGTCCATATACATTTACTAAGTTGAAATTTTCATGTAAAATAGATCCTTGAATAATCAAGTATCTTCCAAATTTGTCTTTTATAACGTTTGTGACATGCAATGGTACCGATTTATGAATTAGTGTAATTACACCTCGAGCTCTAGATGTAAATGAGGATGCATACAGCGATCCCTGCCACCTCCTGCTTATTCTGATATTTTCCTCCTCAAGAGTGTGGGTCTCCTGCAGGAAAACTATTTTAGAGCCTAGATCTTTTATTTTATTCATAACTTGCTTGATCTTTTTAGGTTTATTTAAGCCCCTGCAATTCCAGGAAGTATATTTAATTTCAAATTTTTGTGTCATCCGAACAAAACATACAATAACATTATTTTAGCACCATATAAATGTGTCTGAGAGCTAACATACAGTAGAACACTGAAACATAAACTAAAAGCTGCGAACAGCACGAACATCAAAAAAAAAAGAAAAAAGAAAAAAAAACACCCTTCCCAGCTAAGTTAACTGGGTAAACCCCTAAAGTACTCTACTTCCAACCGCTAACACCGTCAGATTCCTGAGATCTGAACTGTTGTCAGTATAAAAACATCTCAACGTTCACCTGCTACTGTATTCAAATAATGTATCCTTTGTGAACAGTACTTGCATTTACAACTTCAAAAATGCCTTATCAAAAATACCTACAATATGTGGTTGTTACGGCAGTGGCAGTACCTATAAACACAAGTCATTCTGTTCCTTCTGTATCCATTTGGATCTTCTGGACAAAGATCTTGGCCTCCGCTGATGAAGTAAACTTGTGGACTTTCTCCTTGTATGTCAGCACCAACGTAGAAGGGGAAAGAATGCCATGCCGCACCCCTAGTTTACGCAGCTGGTCGCGAACAACATCGAATTGCTTCCGCTGCCTGTGCACCTCCGTAGCGACATCAGCAAACAACTTCACACGTTGGTTCTTGTAGAGGATATCCTTCTTTGTTTTGGCAGCTCTCAGTACGGTTTCTTTCTGCTTGTAATTAAGAAATCTCATGATTACCGTTCTTGGCGAGGCATCGGTGTCTTTCTTTGGCCCGACGCGGTGAGCCCTTTCCAGGACTAAAGGATGGCGCGTTGGGGTTAACTCCAGCGCGTCTGGCAACCAACTCTCCAAAAACCCGCACATGTCGGAGCCCTCACAATTTTCAGGGAGACCCACCAGTCTAAGATTGTTCAAACGTGATCTTGTTTCCATATCGACCATTTTGTCCTCAAGATGCTTATTTCTTTTCTGTAAACTCTCGACCACCGCTTTCAATTCGCCCTGCTCGTCTTCCACGCTAGACAGACGCACCTCTGCCTCGGTCATCCGCTCTGTGCATTCAGACATCTCCTTTTTTGTTTCTTCTATAGCTTTCATTACTCCATCAAATCTTCCCGCGAACTCTGTTTTCAAATTGCGTATCTCTCCCAATATCTCATCTTTAACCATACTTAGCAGCTGTTGATCATTGACGGCCGGAATCGTCGCGTTATTGTTCACATCCCCTTCGTTAGTTTCTTTGCTAGCAGCGCTAACGTCAGCCTCGTTCGTAACGTTAGCATCTTTGCTAGCTGGCTGCTCTATACCGTGCGATCCAAAGCCTGTTAACTTTGATTGCGTAGTTGATTTGGGTCTATCTCTGCTCCCTCTTCCAGTGCTAGGCATTTCTGCACCAGTTTCACAGCTTCGAAAAGTTTTTGGCTCAATTAAAAGGATTAATCAGGATTGTTGTAGAGAGCAGGTTTGAACGTGACCTTCTAGTTTGCGGCCATAACCGGAAGTGATTTTAATTATTTTATTTAATAAGTGAATTTCGCTGCTTCTCTCGTGAGAAATGAATTGCAGTTTCACTCTTTCTCAGCCTGTGATTGGCTGTTCGCTACTGATGTCACACCTAAACTCCTGAACTCAGGATCAAAGCCTGAGTTGGCAGAGAGAGTTGATGATCAGCATCATGGTTCCAACAAAGCCTGGTTGGATTGGTTTGGTTTTGTCAACTTGAAACTAATCCTGCAACCCTTTGTTCAACTACCATCATGGTACAGGCCCCAGGTCAATATGTATACTATATGTTAGACTATACTTGACATTACAAACAATAAAAGAAGGTATGAATTCAGTTGTTATGAAGGCATCAGTGTTATTGTAAGGTAAATGTCTTATATTTTCTATTGGTCTACTCTACGATCATTCAGTACAAGTGCATTATGAAGATGACCTGGAGCAGCCAGGGCCATCATCTCCAGCTCATTCATCCCGTATTTCAGGACCAGCAACAGAAGGTGAATTATACAATTGTGAACGTCAACAGTTACGGTTATACATTAGTGAAGTGGCTGTGCTTGGATCGATTGCTGTCTGATCGATTGCTCCTGTCTGCCTCGCTGCCTGCTGTGAGTGTGTTTGTTTGATTCGGTGCGATAAGCTCCGTCTTAGCCATATATTTCTTTGTTTTGAACCATCATTTTACTACCATTTCTAGTTGTTTATACTACTACATTTTACCCAACATCTCAGATTAACCTGACATCGCTAGCTTTTGTTATTAGTACTACTAGCACAACACGCTAGTAATTCGCTAGCCTGTTAACGCGCCACCCGTGCGCTCAGCTATTTTATTTATTTATTTTTCTCTCGCGCGTCCGCGCCTTTGAGTTCATAAAAAGCTCAGGTGAGTAAGAATCACTCAACAAACACGGTGAGTAATGTCTTGTCCTGTTATTGTCACTTGCACTTCATGTCACATGTTTAGTATAGGCTTCTCTGTCGACAATATAGGATTTATATGTGATAAATGTAAGGAGACAGTTAGGTTGACAGAGAAGATTTCAGAATTAGAAACACGCATCCAAACTTTAATTGAGGATAGTAAGAGTGCTAGTGCTTTAGATGTTTTGGATGCGCATAGAATAGTGCACACTTTACATGAGTCGGTTCTGGCTGAAGTAGAGCCCGTGCAGCCGGGCAAATGGGTGACAGTGAGGGATCGCTCTAGTCGCGGATCTAAAAACCACTCTTCCGTTCCGATTACCATAACAAATCGATTTGCCCCGCTCAGTGAAACACCCACTGAGAATGATTGTGCCCTAGTTATTGGCGATTCTATTACACGGAACGTGAAAATAGAGACACCAACCACCATAGTCACATGTTTGCCGGGAGCCAGAGCGCCTGACATCAAAGCAAATTTAAAAGTGCTGGCTAATGCTAATCGTAAATTCTCTAAGATCATTATTCATGTCGGCACTAATGATGTTCGACTCCGCCAGTCGGAGATCACCAAAATTAATATTAAAGAGGTGTGTGAACTTGCAAGTACGATGTTAAGGACTGTAATTTGCTCTGGCCCCCTTCCTGTTCGCAGGAGTGATGAGATAGTTAGTAGATTATGTTCGCTTAACGGTTGGCTGTCTCGGTGGTGTCCGCTTAATAATATAGAATTCATAGACAATTGGAAAAGTTTTTGGGGCAAACCTGACCTGTTGAAAAGAGATGGTATTCATCCCTCCTGGGATGGTGCTGCTCTTCTCTCTAGTAATATGGCTCATAGTCTTAGAGCTCAAACATGACAATCTGGGGCTCAGGTCAGGAAGCAGACAGACTGGCTAAACCAACCGTCTGCTAGCGGCCTCGCGTCACCAAGGTCAGATAAATCCCATCACATAGAGCCTCTTTCACCTAGCTATCATCATATAGAGACTGTGTCTGTTCCCCGAATTTGGAAATCCAAAAAACGTTTAAACCTATCTAAGGTTAAAAATTTAATTGATGTTCAACAAATAAAAAACAGCTATAATACAGATGAGCAAATGCTAAAGCTTGGGTTGCTGAATATTCGATCGCTTACTTCAAAAGCACTCGTTGTTAACGATATGATTTCAGATAATAACCTAGATGTGCTGTGTTTGACAGAAACCTGGCTAAAACCAAACGATTACATTACTTTAAATGAGTCCACCCCGCAAGACTACTGTTATAAACATGAGCCTCGTCTGAAACGCAAAGGGGGTGGTGTTGCTGTAATCTATAGTAATAGTTTCAAAACCACTAAGAAATCAAGTTTAAAATATAATTCTTTTGAAGCATTGGTGCTTAATGTAAAAATATATAGTGTAAACGATAAATCACGTTTGAGATTTGTGCTGGCTACTGTATACAGGCCACCAGGGCACCATACAGACTTTATCAAAGAATTTGCGGACTTTCTATCAGAATTAATATTGACTGCAGATAAAGTACTAATTGTTGGTGATTTTAATATACACATCGATAATGAAAAAGATGCATTGGGATTGGCATTTAAAGACATTGTAAATTCAATTGGAGTTAGACAACACGTGTCAGGACCTACTCATCGTCGTAATCATACTCTAGATCTAATATTATCACACGGAATAGATGTTGATGCCGTTGAAATTCTGCAGCAGAGCGATGACATCTCAGATCATTATCTAGTCTCGTGTAAATTACATTTAGCCAAGGCTGCAAAGCCGACTCCGTGTTTCAAATATGTGAGACCTATCACTTCTGCTACTAAAGATTGCTTTATTAATAATCTTCCTAATCAGTTTCATCATCTCAGCATCCCAGATAGCTTAGAAGAACTAGATATTACAACAGAAACGTTTAACTCTCTCTTTTCCAGCACTTTAGACACAGTTGCTCCGTTGCGCTTAAAGAAGATTAAAGATAATAGTCCAACGCCGTGGTACAACGAGCACACTCAGGCCCTTAAGAGAGCAGCCAGAAAAATGGAGCGCAACTGGAAGAAAACAAAACTAGAGGTATTTCGCATTTCATGGAAAGAGAGCTCAATTACTTACAGAGAGGCTTTAAAAGCTGCTAGATCTGCTTATTTTTCAACCCTATTAGAAGAAAATAAACATAATCCTAGGTATTTATTTGAAACGGTGGCTAAACTAACGAAAAAGAAAGCTTCAAACACAGAAGGTTCCAAGCAACACAGCAGTAATGACTTTATGAACTTCTTCACTTATAAGATTGATAATATCAGGGACAAAATTATAACTATGCAACCGTCTACTACAGTATCGCATCAGGCAGTGCATTGTAGTCTCCCTGAGGAAAAATTTGATTCATTCGTTGCTATAGGAGAGGAAGAATTTACTAAACTCATTAAATCATCTAAATCTACAACATGTATGTTAGACCCTATACCGACTAAGCTACTGAAAGAAATACTTCCAGAGGTCATAGATCCTCTTCTTAATATCATTAATTCGTCTTTGTCTCTAGGATACGTACCAAAAAACTTTAAGCTGGCTTTGATTAAACCGCTTGTTAAAAAAACGCAACTTGATCCTTCAGAATTAGTCAATTACAGGCCGATCTCGAATCTACCTTTTCTGTCAAAGATATTAGAAAAGGCAGTATCCTCACAACTGTGTTCCTTTCTTGAAAGAAATGATATCTGCGAGGATTTCCAGTCCGGATTTAGACCATACCATAGTACTGAGACTGCTCTCGTTAGAGTAACAAATGATTTGCTCTTATCATCCGATCGTGGTTGTATCTCTCTATTAGTGTTACTCGATCTTAGTGCTGCGTTTGACACCATCGACCACAACGTTCTTTTAAATAGATTAGAACATTATGTTGGCATTACGGGAAATGCACTAGCATGGTTTAAATCATACTTATCTGACCGTTATCAGTTTGTAGCAGTAAATGATGAGATGTCTCATCGATCACAAGTTCAGTATGGCGTACCACAAGGCTCAGTACTAGGACCGCTGCTGTTCACTCTGTACATGCTACCATTAGGAGATATCATTAGGAAACATGGCATTAGCTTTCACTGTTATGCCGATGATACTCAGCTCTATATTTCTTCAAAACCTAACGAAACTTATCAATTCACAAAATTAACGGAATGCATAGCGGATATAAAAAATTGGATGACTTGTAATTTCCTACTTCTAAATTCTGAAAAAACAGAGTTTCTAATTATTGGACAAAAAACTTCCTCACGTAATAACCTAGAATACTGTCTAACACTTGATGGCTGCTCTGTTAAGTCTTCGTCGTCGGTTAGGAACCTGGGTGTGCTGTTTGATACCAATCTTTCATTTGAAAGTCACGTGTCTAGTATCTGTAAAACTGCATTTTTCCATCTTAAAAATATATCTAAATTACGTCATATGCTATCATTGACAAATGCGGAACAATTAGTTCATGCGTTCATGACCTCAAGGCTAGATTATTGTAATGCTCTACTAGGTGGTTGCCCTGCACGCTTAATAAACAAACTACAGCTGGTTCAAAACGCAGCAGCTCGAGTTCTTACCAGAACCAGGAAGTATGACCATATTAGCCCAGTTCTGTCAAAACTGCACTGGCTCCCTATTAAACATCGCATCAATTTTAAAATATTGCTGATTACTTACAAAGCACTAAATGGTTTAGCTCCGCAGTACTTGAGCGAGCTCTTAACGCATTATACTCCTTCACGTCTATTACGATCTCAAAATTCCGGCCAGTTGATTATACCTAGAATATCAAAATCCACTGCTGGCGGTAGATCCTTTTCCTATTTAGCACCAAAACTCTGGAACAGTCTTCCTACCATTGTCCGGGAAGCAGACACACTCTGTCAGTTCAAAGCCAGATTAAAGACACATCTCTTTGACCTAGCTTTCACATAATACATTATAGACTTCTATAATTTAATGTTATGCTGCATAGATTAGGTCAGCCGGAACCGGGAACACTTCCCAAAAATCCTGATGTACTCGTTACATCATGAGAAGAATGGCATCTACGCTAATTTTAGTGTCTGTGTTTATCCCAAGATTTTTCCTGCAGCCTGCCGGATCCGGGCCGTATCCAGATCTGACGAAGGACCTTCACCTGGACCGATGACAACGCAGTGCTGAAGTGCCAACTAGTCTCTCCCTATGGAGGATCCCTCTACCACTATACAGATAAGGCGTTGTCGGGAAAATTCGTCTTGCGGTCCTACCCCAAAGCAACAAATAAAATAAAATTCCTTATCAAAATTTATAAGGAAAGACAAGTATTTTGTTTAGGCTTGGCTTGTAGGGAATTCCAAACCTGCGTATATTCAAACGCACATAACTATAGAACCCATTCTAAATGCGCATGTGACCGCCATCAGCATTTCTCACAGGTTCACGTTTAAAGTCTGTGTAGAGAGAATGGTGTCGTCTTAGCGGCCCCTAATTTAATAACAAATGATCATTGCGACGGAACCAAATCAATTAAAACTAACTTTAGATGGAAATAACTTAACTCTGCTGTAAAGCCGAAACAATCTCTGTTACCTAAATTATACGCTTATCTCTGTAAAGCTGCTTTGAGACAATCTACATTGTTAAAAGCGCTATATAAATGAAGATGACTTGACTTGACTTGAAGTAATTAATAATTACATTTTATTGAATGGTATTTTATGATGTACATGAGTGAAAATGGTTGTATGCATTTGAGACACTGTTAGAAAATAAGTGGAAAAATGTTTAAACTGCATAAAATCAAAAGTTCTGAGACTTTTACAGCTTGAGGTCATCTCAGTGCTACTGCGCTCATACAAATCAAATCAAATGGAACTTGATCTTACATACAACTTTAACTTTATTTTGACTAAAAACTGTAGAGATTGTATGACTCTTGTTCTATATATGGGCACATACTCAGACATAGGATGAATGCATGGCTTGGCTACATATGATATGCAATATCTCATGGGCTACAACTTTATGATTGCCAAGTCATTGTCTATTTAGTTTGATAAATTGTTTTTAATGGTTCTAATTATTTTATTTTTTATTTTTTAGAATGGAAAACAGTGGAGAACCCTCAGGAGGCTGTACAGCTCTTCTTTCAGCATTTGTGTAAAAGAGGTAAAAGACAGCCAACCCTTTTTCTGTCACTGGATTCCAGGGATACTGATGAGGAACGGGACAGGTCCCTCATTTCATTTTACTAACAACAACATGAAAATAACCAGTGGGCTGAAGAACCAGTGGGCTGAAGAACCAGTGGGCTGCTCCATTTAACTGTCACATTCACGGTATCAAGTTAAAAACACATGATGTTTCTAAAACATATGATTCTAATGAACAATTATCTAACACATATATGATAAAAATATAAGATTGAATTATATAATAATTTATAACAATAACATTGATACATGGTGCTGAACCTGCCAGTACTGTAGGGAATAAGTCTGCGTAAACCAGTATAACTTAATCTATGATTATTATTTATTAATGGAACACTAATTCTTCTTTGAATACTTGGTGTTTTGTAGGAGACGCTGCAATTGGCATTGGAGTGACTAGACGTATCCTGTCAACAGCCATTGCTAAATTAAAGCATGGATTTAAACTGAACTACGGTATGAAATATTGCTAATGCAGTTTTTACATAATTTAGCAAATTTACAGGACTATGCATCTAGTTAAGTGAAGAAGTACATTTATTTAACAGCCATTTTAGTGTCCTCATAGAGAGTTATGTTTTTTGGCAGTTTATTGTTGTTGATGGCCTGAACCGTCTAAGGGCCTGAACAATGTCTAGTGAACAGAAAATCTAATTTACCTTTAATATGAAGCAAGATGTATCTAGCACTGCTATATGAATCAGACACAACATTATCTAGCAATCTACAATCTATCTGTGTTTGCCAATTTACTGTTCAGCTTTAAAACTGGTGACACCTTACAATAAGGTTTCTTTAGCAAACATTAGTTAAGTCAATTCCAACATTTCCTAATACATTATTCAAATCAAAAGTTGTACTAACTAACATTAAAAAGCTTAATGAATATTTTAAGGAATGTATAGCTCATGGGTATTTCATTTTAGTTATTACATCAACTAATGTTAACAAATGAAACCTTATCAGGAAATGCAGCAGAGACCACTCTGTTTGAGGGGGACATTTTGCCCACAGCATCAGCTGTACTTGTTGAGAGTGAAGAATGATTGGCCACTCGTTAATCAATTAAGTCCTGCTTTGTCAGGCCTAAGCCTGCAATAGTAAATTTTTTGACAGGGGGCACTAAGTACACAGCCACCACAGAGGACTGTTTAGAGCAGTGGTTCCCAAACCTGTCCTGGAGGACCACCAACACTGCACGTTTTCTTTTTCTCCCTAGTCAAACACACCTGATTCAACTCATCAGCTCATTATCACATGGGTTAATGAGCTGATGAGTTGAATCAGGTGTGTTTGACTAGGGAGAAAAAGAAAACGTGCAGTGTTGGTGGTCCTCCAGGACAGGTTTGGGAACCACTGGTTTAGAGGACTGCCCAGACATTGAGCAAAGGGAGATGATTCGTCTAGTGAGTACAGAAAATTAGCCAGGTCTTTCAACAGTGTTTCACGAGTTCACATGTTAATGAAATCTGATGTAATATTAAAATGCGTATTTGGCTTGCTGTCCGGGGGGAGGGCTCGATTCCAATTCAGCCCGATCCCAGAGTACTCCCCCCATAAATGTATAGATCATAGGTATCTATGACCAGACCCAGCCGAGTGTGAGGTGATGGGGTGGTGGCGGGATGCTGAGAAATTAGTCATGAGACAGGAGGTAAGGGAAGGCTTTATTTATACTGGCTATTTCTTGCGCTGATTGGATGATTACCTGAACATGCTCCTCCCGAACTTTGTTACATAAAACTTAATTTCACGAGTTCACATGTTAATGAAATCTGATGTAATATTAAAATGCGTATTTGGCTTGCTGTCCGGGGGGAGGGCTCCGAGCTTGGAATTCGGCCCGACGCCAGAGTACTCCCCCCAAAAAGGCCAGATGAACGCAGGACAGCGAGCGTAGAATTTATCCCCCCCAAAATGTGAAGGGTATGTATTTACCAAGGAACGAGCTTGCCTATTCAACTGGGAAGGCTCTCGCAACGTCCGACGGGAACTAGGATGCTCACAGCATCGGACGGATGAGCCCGTTCCGCAGTTGAACTGACAGCTCGATGACGCAAGAATTATGCGAGCGTGAATTTGTGAACGAGTTTAACCGTTCACCCAGGAGGGCTCTCGCAGCATCCGACGGGAACTTATATGCTCACGGCATCGGACGGGTAAGCCTCGCCAGGTTGAACGGAGGGCGCCCGCTGGACTCGGTCGGGAGGGCTCGACCGGCGCTTCTACGGGGCTGGGGCACGGGAATAGCCCCTTCGCGGCCCGACGAATGGGGAGCCCACCTAGCGACACGAGCGCGGCCGTCCGTTGACGACTAAGACAGGCAGGCTCTCACTGCAATTCGAACGGGAGGGCTCGACCACCGCTTCGGAAGGGGGACTGAGCCCGGCCTACGAACGGGGAGCCGTCACTGCGTGCGAACAGGGGAGCCTGCAATTGTTTGTAAAAAAGATATATTTATTGAAGCGAGTGTAAATACGGCAAGCAAAATAGACGTATAAAGTGGGTTTGTACCGGTATTGGTGCGGAAAGTGACGAAGGATGTGGCGTCGCAGGTGATGGAAATGAATGATCTAATTAGTTAGGGCTTGGTGAGCGTTTCTGATGTGGAAGCGGCTGGATCTAATATAGGTTTTGAAAGCTTCAGATGACCAGCGACCGAGGGTTTGAATTTGTTGTTGGGAGAGACCTTTTTGTGCGGCTGTGGTATCTGCTCCGATACGGAATGAGTGCTGAGAAATTAGTCATGAGACAGGAGGTAAGGGAAGGCTTTATTTATACTGGCTATTTCTTGCGCTGATTGGATGATTACCTGAACATGCTCCTCCCGAACTTTGTTACATAAAACTTCATTTTGTGGTTTCTGATGAAATGCAGACATCTAAAAAATAGCTGCTAATTCTGTGCACTAAATAATGCTTGTATCTTATAGCTGCTGAAAGATGAATGGACTGAGGATGAGACTTCACAAGTATCCAACCTTAGTTTGGACTTTTACTTTGCAGTACCAAACAAGAGGAGCAACAAGATGCTGATCTTCCAACAGCTTCTCACTCATGCTTTAATATATTCTATATGTCCTCCTTTGTTTCTATTTTTTGTCCTCAACAACACTACAAAGTTAACAAATTTAATCAAAGAATTTTCTAGTTTATTATACATATTCATACTACTTATAATTGTTATTTATATTATATTATTATTTTTATAATACTGAAAATTATTTTAATTTACAGGTCATTGGCCGAGTTGGTGCTCAGCTAAAACAATTTAAAAAGGGGTTGAAGGACACTGGAGTCTGGCCACTTATCAGCTGTAGACCAGATGTGTTACCCCTGCTGTTCCCAAGAGAAAGTGAAGTTGCAAGAATTATAAATTCACTTGAAAAAATTGTAGCGATTGTACCAATTTGGTAGCGTGACTTGAACACTGAATTTATTTATTTTGGATTACAGATGATCCTGCAAGCCATCCAGTGGCCTCAACCACAGCATACAGAAGACAGTGACGACATACAGCCTGAGAAACTTAATCTCGTTACAGGCCTTTTGAGAACCTTTGTTAAACATGGTAATATTCTTGTATTACTAGATGGTACTAGATTTATTTCTGTTATATGTGAACATTAAACAATAACTTATTTCTTTCTCTTTTTTGTCTTGGCATCACCCAACAACCTGAGGAAACTTCTCAAATTCTGGGTTGGATGGGAAGTAGTGCCACGCACCCTCACGCTGGAAGTAGTTCAGTCCTGTGGACCAAACCAATTACCAAAGGCATACACTTGTCAAGAGTGCCTTCGCCTGCCAGATCACTATACCTCCCTCTCAGCTCTCTCAGCTGACATGATGGTATGTCTGCAGTCTGTGGACAGTGCTTTTGGCCTGGTGTAGATGTTTATGAATTTCTTAAACCGTTCTAGATCGAAAATGTTCTTTTTTTACTGTTGCTTGTCTATTAAATATGGCAATGTTATAATAATATACTAATGTGTAATTTGGGCCGTTCACCCATTTTGGGGTTTTACATTTTGTAGTTTAATGATATAGTTCAATGTGATATGGTCAATACAAATCTTATATTAAAAACTCAGTGTTGTTTATTTGAATTGATTAAATTACATCTTCTGGTAAAAAAGTATAATGGTTAGAAAAATCAACTAAAAAGCATAAAAAAATAAAGTGCAACACTATCTAATTTTCAACCAGCAAATTCTCAACATATTGAACTGTATTCAAATAAAAGTCCATGCCATTGGCCTCAGAGGGTTGTAGAGGATTGATATGTTCTCTCAGCATCTCCACTTGCTCAGGAGTTAGAGGGCTGTCGAACCGGGGAACATTCACCACAGTGTGTGGGTCCAAAATATACCCACTGTCCTCCCAGTCAATGTAGGGAATGTTCATCTCCTGAAATAAAACAACAGGGAAAGATTCACTAATAATGGTTAATTCAATTACAGTGTTATAATCATCTTGAAAATCAACTTGGTCTGTAATATTTGGATTAAAGGGATAGTTCACCCAAAAATGAAAATTGCCGTTTACTCACCCTCATGTTCCACACCTGTATGAGTTTCTTTATTTTGTTGAACAAAAAAGAAGATATTTTAAAGAATTTTGGTAATCAAACAGTTTGGCACCCATTGACTTCCATAATAGGAAGGAAATACTATAGAAGTAAATGGGTGCCACCAACTGTTTGATTCCCAAAATTCTATAATTATCTTCTTTTTTATTCAACAAAAGAAAAACTCATACAGGTTTGGAACAACTTGAGGGTGAGTAAATTACTACATTTAAATTTCTGTGTAACCTATCCCTGTAAAATGATCATTTCTTTGTTTAACTGCTTCAGTACCTCTGGGTTGTCAATGGGATTTTCCATCTGACCAACCACCCACAGTTGGTTTGGTTGGTGAGAGGTTTTGCTCTGTTCTCAATGGGTGGTTGTCCCATCCTTCACGAAACACATTGAGGTTTGCTTGCAGTCGGGGCAAAAATACATAATGGCAGCAAAACAGGTGAAGAGTGCTGCTCAAATCCAGCATGTCCTGTTCCTCTAGTGTGTGCAAGATTTGGTAGAACACGCTGGTGACTCCCATCCAGAGATCACGCCAGAGTCTCTCTACTCTTAATTTTACAAAAGACAAATTACAAAAAATAATTACAAGTCTTTCAAGTAGTAGTTAAAGACATTTAAATGATCTTAGATGAATCTATCTTGCCTCTGATTGTGCACACTTTTGCCTGCTATAAAGCAGTTACTGTCTGTCCCACGTACAGAAAACATCAGACGAGACACGCCAACATTCTCTCCTCCCTGATCAGCTCGCACTCTAAACAAGAATATAACATACATAATCAAGAGCCAACATTTTTTTGTGAATATTTTATCAAATGAATATTTATAAAATGTAATTAATATGTCAAATGTATTAAATGTACATTGTTTTTAACTTGCTAGTCTAGAGAAAGTTATTATAATTATAATTATTATTATTTATTTATTTTTTTACAGTATGCAATAAAAAGGAAAAGAAAAATGAATAGTTTTGCTTCAGTGGGTATCCAAATTCCTCAACAGCCTGACTGAAGAAGGATAGGGTTGTGTCAGATCGGTTGTTGTCTGCAGCTCCCAGGTACATTATCTATACAAAAGACAGAAGCATTTTAAGCACACATATCCAGTACGTACTGTACTTTTAGATAAAAACGTGTGCTCACCTTGCATGAAAAACCATCAATCCCAGCAAAGATCACTATATTGTACCTGTAGAAAAATGCAATGCTTTTGAACTGTAAACTCTTGAATAATGTTGGAAATATTAAAACAGTCTATTATAGAGCATATTACATTTATTGTTAAAGACATTCTCAAGTTACCTGATGAGTTTATGGTTTGTGTCTATATGTACTAAGTACTTTGGGCATGGCACTGAATATGTTCTTCTGATTACACATCCCAACTGAGTCATTCCTGAGAGAATCCCAAGACTATCCACCTGGTGCATTGATGCTTTTACTCTGTTCCACTGCAGACGGTGACCTTGCGCCTTAAGTGTCCCTTTAATCAATCTGTAGCCTGCATGTGGCATTCTTTCTTTGACTTGGGAAACAAGTCCATCAAGTTCTTCATCAGTACTGTACAGTTCCCTAACTGATAGATTGTTTTCGGCCATCCTCCTAAAGAGTGTAGCCCGGGAAACACCCAGCAAATTTGAAATAGTTGTAACAGGGAGTCCAGTCTCCAGAAGACAGGCAATGTGATCTGTAGGCACTTCAATCCTTGGACGCCCACTTGCACTTTGTCTTTCCACCTGAACAACTGATTGCGAAAATTGAGCGCGTCTGTGATTCTGGACTGCATTCTGGAGTTCAGTTAATCTCTCTGTCACATCCTGAGACACATGAACATGCTGTGCCACAGCATCGAGAAATACTACTTCCTGCCTACATACAAAATCCAAATAGTCAATGCTAATCTGAGGTTGCTGAAGAGCATGTGTAACCCGTGCAAGTAATCTCTCCAGAATGTGGTCATGAAGTAATTCCTAAAGAGACATGGAAAATTAAAAATTATGAATGATTTGTACTCACTATAAAGTAAACCATGTTTTACATATAAAAAGTTATACGGAGTAAACATTAACTTCATTACGATTAGGCTATGATGCTGGTAATGACGGAATTTGCGTACTGCTTGACTAACAATACGTTTGGGAAACGCACCATTCAAGTCATGTTCTAGTTAAGCATGAAGATTTGTCATCCAGTTATGTAGTTAAAATTTGTTTTACTCAACCAGTTTGTTGGTTTAAAATTATATTATCCATGTTTTAAAGGTTCTTCGGGAGAAAGCAAACAGTGTCCATTATCACCTGTTCTCAAACCAGGGCAGCCCACCTCTGTAATTCTGCGACTGCCATCTAGTGGAAGCTGCTTGCCTTGCCTGAAAACTGCGTGTGGATCGTCAGTGCTGAAAACTGCGGAAAGCAAGTCTCAAAATCCAAATGAACCGAACAGGATTGACTCGAACAAGGAATCAATAAATGCAGGCGTGTCGCCTGATCCAGAAATGCACAGATTCCTTTTTGCACACGGAAAGAGTCACAGTTTAATACAAAGTAGAACATTTATACTCACAAACATGACTTTATTTGTACAAATTGCTGCACATGTATGTAATTCTTAATTCTACAGACACCATTGAAAAGCATTTGTTTCATTGTATAGTGACACACATTTACGAATCGTGTTCACGTTAATGAATAGCACTGGCTTGTTCCTTAGTTGTGTGTGTGTGTGTGTGTGTGTGTAATGCTGAAAACTGCGAAAAGGAAGTCTCAAAATCCAAATGAACCTAACACGATCGAACAAGAAGTCAATAAATGCACACGTATCTGTGCACGGATGCACGGATTCATTTTTGCATGAGCTATTTTTGATTTATTAATGTAGAACAGAACATGTTTATTCGCAAACATGTCTGTATTTGTACAAATCGCTGCACAATCATTCAATCCCGAATTCAAAGATTCAAATTACACGGCATTTGTTTGTGGTTAGTAAAATACATTCACAACATTTATCTAGTACATGGATAATTGTGTGTGCATGTGAGAGGAGAGAACTGTCCGGCTTGCCTGCACTTTTTTCCCTCCTCCTCTCACTGCAGCGCCTACTCTCGCATACAGTCCAGGCGAGGCAAGGCGCATCTCAAACAAGCCTACTGTTTCGAAACACAACAGGCTGGCGACATCTGCTGGTCACACTGGTGTATAACAGCAGCGGAAACTCAACACAAACACACCTTTACATTTGTTGCAAATGTTTTCAGTGTAGGCTGATCTTTTAAATGTAGTCTAGAACCTGTAAAATGTGTGTTCTTGTATTAATGTGTAGTGCATGTTTTGTGTGTTATTAGACTGAGCTTGGGAGACTTTACCAATCAGAAGTTAAATATCATTCTCATTTTTGTGTTATACACAATAATAAACTTACATTACAAAAACTGACCCAAGATCAGGTAAATAATAAACTTACACTACAAAAGCTGACCCGAGATCAGGGGCTCGTTCTTCGTACGTTGCTTAAAACATCCGAGATCAAATGAGACATTCAAGATGATATCATCGTGCTAATCATGATCCGGCTAATTAGGTTCTTTGTACACACCTGCCGGATACATCAGAGCACACCTGCCGGATATGATTAGTATCGCTGGATTGAGTTATCTGAGATAATTGCGCGTTCATTGCTGGTTAAAAGGGGATATGTATCGATAGTAGAAACATTGATCAGCAACGCTGCTATTGGCTGTTTAGCGTGGCCAAAGAGCACGCTCAGTTTTTCTCCTCAGCAGAGCAAGAACTAATAGTCGAAGTTTATTCGGAATTTTAATGTTTAATCAAAACGCCAGGGAACACCTCAAAGTCTGCAAAAGCCAGGAGAGAGGGCTGGCAAAAAGTAGCAGACAATTTAAATCCGTTAGAAGTGGCCATGTTAGATGTTTTTATCACTTATTAGCCTATATATTTGTATTTTAATAATTGCATAATTACTTTGTTCATTGTAATGTCAGTCACCACACTAGAACATGGGAACAAATAAAACTGAAGTACAAAAATATTCTACATAATGGTAATTTTTAGATATATTATAGTCTCTTCTATAAAAGGCACTGTTAAATAAATGGTTGTCTGTTTATAAAAGCAACCAAGAAAAAGGCTGAGAAAAATAGAAAAGATCTTACTCTCCTACACTGTAAAATAATTTTTGCTGCATTAAATTAAGGCCGTATAGTCATTTCAACTGTTAAATCTTGAGTAATGATGAATTGCTTTGACTTGTGAAAGTGAAAACTGATAAACTTATGTTAATGTTAAAATATTTTGCCATGAGTTATTGATCACATTTTTCCCCAGTGTAGTTCATTGTAATGACATTGTGTTTTCCTCTTTTGTGCACTTTTACGTAATACACCAACACTTGTATCTGTTCCCAAGAAAGTGGTGCTGAAATATGTGCAGTAAGTGGACATTTTCTAACTTTCCAAAGGAAAGAAAGTATAAGACTTTGTAATGTTCATTTGTTTCCATTGCACTGGACAGTGAATAAACCCTCTCAGATAACTGTCATATGGAGGAACTAGCCTACCTGCAAGTGCATAAATAACTTTACTTCATTTATACTTGTATGCTTTATGGCTGCAATATAAGTTGCAGGATTCCACATCTACAGAAAGGCCTACAGAAGAGTCTGCACAGACAGAGGAGACATAGGCCTACAGGTGGGCAGTGTATAGCCAACTTTCCCTTTTTATTTGTTGCATGAGGCATGTGTCTAATATCTCTTGTTGCAGGCACTTGACCACTGGCTTTTCTTTACAAAGAACAATTGAAATAAAACTCAATGAACTAAGCATATTTGTCTTTTATTAACCCTCTGGGGTCTAAGGTGTTTTTGGGGCCCTTGGGATGTTCTGACATGCCCTGACATTTGTGCTTTTTTCAGTTATTTATAAACATGTTAATGGCAAAGGTGTAAATTCACTCTATATAGCACAAACAGGGCTACCATAATATGTGAGCAACTTGTATGTACATGTTTGTATTTTTAAGAGAATAATGTTTATGCGTGGTTATTGAAAAAAAATAAAAATGAAAGTTGCTGAAATAAGACCACAAAAAACATACTAAATATGTGTCCACAAGACTTTTGACTAATGGATGTTGTCGCTTCGAGTTCTGGCTTCAAAATTATGTGAAAATAGTCTTGCTTTATCGTTCACAATAAAACAATAAATTGATTTAAATTGTGTAAGACAGGTTTTGCTTGGAAAGCCAATATGCGAGGGGGGCGTAAAGGGGGAGTAGTTTACACCTGAGAATACAATGTCCCATCCACTCTGCATAATGAGCCATTCATTCAGGTGTGACACTGACTGAGCCACAATGCAAGGACAAAAGATATATTTAGAAGAAGACTTATGTTGACCATTTAAGATTTTGCTTACATCTATCTTGTAAATATGTTTTGCTATTTTATTAAAAAGGTTACAATTACAACAATAATTACAATTTCAACAATATTTCAAGTGTACTCTTTCTTTGTAAAAAAAAAGATTATAGGCCTACATTTTATCATATGTATTCATTAGTTTGAATATAGCTATATATATATATATATATAGAACATATGAGCCCAAATCTAGTCAACAAAATGTTCTTTCATATTTCGCCTGACTGTAACGTTGTTTTTATGAAATATTAGGGCATATAAATGTTAATTTGCAGTTTAATACGTTGCTTATACAAAGACATTTTATTTCAACATATTTCAGTCGATTTTTACTCATCTCAGTATAGCAAAGCATTTTAGTTGATTAAAGCGGTTTATTCTTTCACACACAGACACGCGATTCATATTTAGGCTAAACAGTCTTCACAAATATGTACCCTTCATTCATCTCACAGAAACGCGATTCATATTATAGAAACGCGATTCATCTTTTTGCGGTTTACATAGGCCTACACTAACGTTATTCCATAACGTTATTCCACATTAACACTTGAGAAAAGATAACTTAGCCTACCTCACTCCTCAGCGAGATCTATTGCTCCTCGTATCAGCACTGTTCTGAGGAAACTTTTCTCCAGGATTATTAGGTAGGCTATATTATGCCTCACTCGCGGCGCGCTGTGTTTACAGCTGATGTGGGCGTTTCACAGGTCTGAAATGGTTCTCAGAATTTGCATTTGAATAGCGTGCGCTCTCCGGGGCGTGGTCACATTACATTTGAATGAGCTCTAATGAGCTCGACTGGAATCGCTCTCTTTTAATACAGATTACACAAGATGAGAATATTTGTTTTTTATATAAATTACTTCATTTAAAAGAAGAGAATTCAAGCTTCATGCCTGTGTGTCTGTATGCCTGTTTGACTGAGTATTCGCTGAGTTATGGTTCATTTTCGGACGCGTTTCAGAATGGACTACACTGACAGAGAGAAGGCAGAACTCGCATCACGTTTATTTTTCTTTATTTGGCAAAAAGCACAACACTTTGTTTTTATTGTGAGCATACACAAAAATAATACACACTTAACAGGATCGATTGATGTATGAAACTTGTTTGTAATATCAAAGTCAACAGAGCAAAATGAATTTCTTTTGAACTGATAAGAAAAATAGCGAGCTGGTATCGTCGGCGATACCGCCGACCCCAGGGGGTTAAATGGCTGAAAAAGAAAAAAAAAACTTTATTTGGTTGAAAACTGTCTGAACGTGTGATAAATGACAACTGACACGCGCTGCTAAACGCACGCGCTCTCTGGCTCAATGCCAAACGTGCGAAAGCAGCGCTGTGATCATGCGTCAATGATACAGTGCTATACTACAGTGATTATTACAACTCTGATCTGTGGTTTTAGAAGGTAGGTCAAGTCTTTCCAAGTCACAGGGCTCAAGTCCGAGTCAAGTCGCGAGTCATTGTTGTCAGAGTCTAAGTCGAGTCGTAAGTCATCTTTGATTATGTCAAGTCAAATCCAAGTCATGCGACTCGAGTCCACAACCCTGCTTCATAGTTATTTTTCTTGACCCTTAATTAATAGATAATTAATAGTAGTTCTTCAGGAGGTATGACAGAATTCATTAGTTATTGATTAACTAACTGATACTTAACACAATCATAAAATTCTATTACATTCTGATTAGTTAACACATCTTCCTTAGTAGTTAACAGTAGTGACTTAAGTGTTATTGAAAAATTACCTATTAGTTCTTCAGTAATTCCTCATTAGTTATGCAGTAAGAAACAGTATTCTAAAGTGTTACCGAATCTTTCATGGTTAGTTCATGCTAACTAATGTAGTTAACTAGTGTGTAACAAATGAAACCTTATTGTAGTGTAAGCAAATTATAAATATTAACAAACTTGCTTACCATGTCATCAACTATCTTCTATTCCGATACGGTGAACTGGGAGAAGAATAGAGTAAACTGTATGACAAGCGTCTTTGGCTCAGCGCCAGCCATAGCGCGAACGCACAGTGTGGATCTGGCAGTGATGTCACGTCACTGTACATTCGCTCCTGTGGTCAGCTAATGCAGAGCGTGCCGTCATTATTACTGATGAGATGTAGAAGAAAATAACTAGTGGAAAATGAGAATGTTACGTCCCCCAGATGCAGGATACAGGGAAAAGTTTTTTTAAAGCACAAATGTTTGCTGTAAATCAACTCTCTTTGTAATGGTTGTGCAAACCGACCCTTGTAAAAGCATGAGCATTGCCTCAAAATGTGTGTGCAGCTGAAAAGAGGGAAGTGGTGTGTGTTTTAACCATAAATTGTTTTCACTTTAGATTAGGTCACAGAAAATCAGAAAAAATCAAAATGTCATTAAGTGCTTTAATACAGCCTTTATTGGACATTAATTACATCCTTTGTGAGTTGCCATCCTTATAGCATTAAGCTGGTTCAGATCATACTTATCTGACCGCTACCATTTTGTCTATTTAAATGGAGAAAAATCGATCATAACTCCAGTAAACTATGGAGTGCCGCAGGGATCTGTGTTAGGCCCTCTATTATTCTCATTATATATGATGCCACTTGGAAATATGATAAGGAAACATGGAATTAGTTTCCATTGTTATGCTGATGACACTCAAATATATATTTCGTCACGGCCAGATGAAAACGCAAAATTATCCAAATTGACAGAGTGTGTTAAAGATATAAAAGATTGGATGACGCGTAATTTTCTTTTATTAAATCCAGACAAGACAGAGGTACTAATCATCGGTTCAAAAAACCGCCCACAAAACCTCTCGCAATACAACTTTAATATAGTAGGATGTCCTGTTACTTTATCCTCTACAGTAAAAGACCTGGGTGTTATACTCGATTGCAACCTGTCTTTTGAAAATCATATTTCATATGTTACAAAAACCGCCTTTTTCCACCTTAGAAACATTGCTAAGCTACGTAATATGCTATCAGTTTCTGATGCAGAAAAGTTAGTTCATGCATTCATGACCTCGAGACTAGATTACTGTAATGCTTTATTAGCCGGTTGTCCTCAATTAACAAGCTACAGTTAGTCCAGAATGCCGCCGCTAGAGTTCTTACTAGATCAAGAAAATATGATCATATAACACCAATTTTATCATCACTGCATTGGTTACCTATAAAGTTCCGTATTAATTACAAGGTATTGCTACTGACTTATAAAGCCCTAAACGGCTTAGCTCCAGTCTATTTAACGGATCTTCTATCGCCCTATAATCCATCGCGCTCTTTAAGATCACTAAATTCAAGGCTTTTGGTCATACCTAGGATATCCAGATCCACCAAAGGAGGGAGAGCATTTTCAAATTTAGCTCCAAAACTCTGGAATAGCCTTCCTGATACTGTTCGTTGCTCAGACTCGCTCTCCCAGTTTAAAACTAGATTAAAGTCGCATCTCTTCAGTCAGGCATTCATATAATATTTTTAATCTTACAGTTCAAATTACAATCCGGCCTCTAGTTAATAAACGCCAGAGGAGAACTGGCCCCCGACTGAGCCTGGGTTCTCCCAAGGTTTTTTTTTTCTCCATTGGGTCACCTGATGGAGTTTTAGGACACTATTAGGTCACTTGATGGAGTTTTTCGGTTCCTTGCCACTGTTGCCTTTGGCTTGCTCAGTTGGGGATATTATGGGGATATTTAATTTGATTTTATCAATCAATAAATTCCACTAGAAACAAACCTTGTTGTATTATTTTAATTTAATACTGTGAAACTGCTTTGATACAATCTGTATTGTGAAAAGCGCTATACAAATATATTTGACTTGACTTGACTTATTTGCCCCCATAATGTAGGGTTTACCAGGCCACACACACACACACACACACACACACACACACACACACACATACACACACACACACACACACACGTTCCTTAAAATGTTTACAAATATATTAAGCACACTCTCTCTCACACACACACACACACACACACACACACACACACACACACACACACACACACACACATATATATATGTTCCTTAAAATGTTTACAAATATATTAAGCACACTCTCTCTCACACACACACACACACACACACACACACACACACACACACATATATATATGTTCCTTAAAATGTTTACAAATATATTAAGCACACTCTCTCTCTCTCTCTCTCACACACACACACACACACACACACATATATATGTTCCTTAAAATATTTACAAATATATTAAGCACACTCTCTCTCACACACACACACACACACACACACACACACACACACACACACACACACACACACACACACACACACACTCATACACACGTTCCTTAAAATGTTTACAAATACATTAAGCACACACACACACACACACACACACACACACACACACACGTTGGGTTTCCATGTTTTATGGGGACTTTCTACAGAAATAATAATCTCTTTAAGAACAATAAACTCTATAGTCAATCCCATAATCTTAATTGATGTATTTTCACAATGTGAACTAATGAGTATTTGTATATATTTAATATTGACAGCATTATGTTAATTATGGTCATGTTTATCTCTGGATATGGGCTTAATGTGCGTCATTGTTCTCTACAGGTTGGAGGATTGCGATATGACAGATGAAGGTTGTGCTGCTCTGGCTTCAGCTCTGAGATCAAACCCCTCACACCTGAGAACACTGGGTCTGTCATATAATAATCTAGGAGACTCAGGAGTGAAGCTGCTGAAGGATCTGAGGGATAATCCACATTATAAACTGGAGACACTAGTGTAAGAATAGTTTTTAACAATTTTCATCATCATATTTTAATTTAAAGTTCAAATGGCTGATTTACTCACTAGAAATATAAGTAAATTGTACCAGGTTCAGTAACACTGTGTGTGTGTGTGTGTGTGTGTGTGTGTGTGTGTGTGTGTGTGTGTGTGTGTGTGTGTGAATATTTTGTACAGATCATCAGATACTGAGTCTTAAATTCAGCTTCAGTTTCTGTAGGTCTCTGAACATTAAACTGTGTTTAATATGAGTTTAATTCTGCTCATGTTGTTGTGACTGATTGTGAAAATAATATTAATGTTATTTTCAGCTTTCCCCTTTAACTGTCTCTATAGGCATCTTTACACAGCGAGTTAAAGGATTAGTTCACTTTCAAAACAATTTTTACCTTTTTGAACCGGAGTACACAGACAAATAACTTAGATGACGTGACGCGTGACCTTTCCAACGTGATGCCGAGTTAAGGCTGCTCTAAAGCTGCTCTGTGTCTGCTCAAAGTTCTGTGTAAAGACACAATGCCGCATAAAAGCAGACTTAAAATATGACGGGTCTGACCCACCTCAGCCCCTAGTGTCAAAGATGACTCTGATATTGTTTTGTTCAGTGTAAATGAACGCGATCTTGTGCCGCTCTAAACTACGTCATTGTCATGACAACCAAACGCGCGGCGCGAGAATCAAGAAGCGGAAGACTCGGCCTAGCTCCATATTGTTTTAGCCAAATTAATGTCAGCCAACAAGGGACAATAAAGTAAAAGTGTCCTGTACTCACATCGTGAAGAAACCACCAAAATAACAGAGTCGTTGACGTGTGTAATCAATTGGTTTTCGCCATTTGTAATCTTCCTTTGAAGAGACTGGCAGATCAACAGCTACATTTCTCTCAGATACGCTAAATGCTTATTCGCCGTCACTGTGTTATATTATATTCCAAAAATCATCTTCTTGAGGACGATATTTCACCCACACACGACCTGCCTGAAACGCTGACGACAGCAGAATTGTTCTTTCTGGCTCTTTGAAAGAAAAAAAAAAGAATATAATCCTGTGGTGATCGACCCGGTGTAATAATTCATAATATATTTGTAGCATTTGTTCCATCTGGAACAATTTTATCAAGAAATAGAAAATAGCTATCAGTACCACAGAATTATGACAAACATCAGAGCGTGAGATCGCTATATCACACAGAGGAAATCTAAAATGATGTATTTTTATTTATCTTGAGTTTTATTTCTCTGTTTACTATTTAATTACTTTTAAATTCATTTTATAACACTTTGTTAAAACTGTAGTTTTAAAATAGTAATGTTCAAAGTATTATTTCCTGTGATTTTAATTGCTGTGTAAATACATTTATGTTCTCGGCGTCAGAGAAGCAATAAACATTCTGTGTAAATGCACATTTTGTGATTTTATGCCGCTTCAGATTTGGTTTCTGTGTAAAGACGCCTTATGTGTGTGATAATCTGAGATTTGGGTTGTTATTAACTGATATTAAATGTGTAGTGACTGTAATGATCATTTCTGCTGGTTCTGGATCAGCTGTCCGTTGTGTGAAAGTGACCTTTCATGTGCTTTTGATTTTGTAAAGTGACTTTGAGCATCAGATAGAAGCGATATGATCATGTTTGAGAATGAATTAATATAGATTATCTAGTTAGTTTTCTTATGAAAAGATGTGACAGATGTAATATCTCATTCTGCATATGTGACTGTGTGTGTGTTTTATTTTAGGTTATAGATGACAGTCTGATCTTCTGATGATCATCTGATGGTGAATAAGGATCCACTACAGAGACTCACAGTCAACAGAATCAACAGAGACTGAAGATACAGTGACTTCACTGTTATAAATTAAGACTTCATTTAGATTTCAGCGATCCTCTGACAGACCTGATGAGGCGGCAGTGAAACACCTTTTATTTCACAGCAAATTACAGTTTCTTATTCATAGATTAATCATTTTATGTGTATAAACGCACAGTAACTCAAAAAGCTCTGAGTTTTGTTACAGAGTAAATAAAGAGCCTGAATATCTCTGTGTTTGTGTTGTACCAGCAGAGGGAGACAAAGACTGATGAAATATTCATTTTTCAGTTCATGCTCACTTTTAGAAAACAATGGAAGCTTGAGTTTATACATCATGTTTTTAATAATAGTTGCATTACATTTGTATAAATGTATTAAAGGGGTCATATAATGCGTTTTCATGTTTTCTTTTTCTTTAGTGTGTTATCTAGATGTTTTTGCATGTATGAGATCTACAGACTTACAAAGCTCAAAGTCTCCTACAAAAAGATTTTGGTGCTCGAGCCCCTTTTTCAAAATGAATCAAAAGTGCCCCTCTCAAACAAATATCAATGATAATATTGTGGTCAATAAAACAAAATGCATTTGATTATAATTAACATGACAATGTGAACAAAACTAAAGTAGCCTATTTTTACGTATCTGTCAGTCTGAGGTGTCGTTGCCGTAACGCGTTGCTATGGGTTGCGTCACTTGCGTGTGTCTTGCTTCGGGCTTGACTGACGTGACCATAGATATAATAAATACTTATATTATTTATGTCTATGGATGTGACGGGGTCAGTCTGCGTGATTTCCCCCCAAACCAGTTAAGCGCAAACCACACCCCTTACGTGCAAACCACGCCCCTTACGCGCAAACCACGCCCTTTACATGCAAACCACACCCCTTATGCGCAAACCACGCCCCGCAGCGATTACTTGCATGTATGGCTCGATTTAGGTCAACTCTATCAAAGTGTTGATTGGCCTCACATCATCGCTGAAACAAGTGTGTATACAAAATTAAAAGTTACACAGAATATACAACTTATATATAAAAGAACATTAAAAAGGGCCCATAAGATGAATAAAAAACATGTCATAAAACTATGTAAATAAAAAGAGGTGCATTTTTTCCCTGTGCAGTTGCTAGTGTTAACAAGTGTCCAAAATAAATATAATTTTAAACGCATGCGCGCACTCACACACACACACACACACACACACACACACACACACACAAACCAAAAAAGTGCTTAACAATGAGAAAACTACACGCGTTACTGTATGGAACAAATCTACAAACACAAGAAAACGGTTTGTCAAAAACAAAAAACATTTTTTGATTCTTGTTTAATGTAGTTTTGCAAACAATATGAATTCATAACCTGCAGTCCTCCTATCTAGCATAAAATGTAAAAGTATTTGTCTGCATAAAGTTAATGATTACCAATGATCACAGAGCTGATTGGCCACACAAGGCTGAACGATCCTGACAACCCTTTTCCCTCCTTTTCCTGAATGTCTACTGTAGTCATGCTCTAAACCAGAAGTGCTGTTTCTGGGGCGTCCCGCTGTCAAACGCCGCCTCGAACCAGTCTCGGGTGATCTTCGGGCCACTGCTGTTGGCTGACAGCCAATAATGGACCTGGTCGTCTAGCAGCTCGTCTGAACATCCCTAAACAGTAAAATGCAGAGTCCAGTTGTGTTGGGTTGTGCTTCATCTTTTCAAGCTGCTTGGCCATTGTAGTCCTGGCATCACTAGCCGCGTTTCCACTGTCGGGCCAGGGCCGGGCCGTGCTAGTGCGTGCCAGGGCCAGTCGCGTTTCCACTGTCACTTCCGGGGCTTGATCGGGGCTTACTCTGGGCCAACGGCCAGGATTTCTGGCCCGTCGAATACCTTGGGCCAAAGCGGGCCAGCTCGGGCTAGAGGAGTGGTTACCAACAGAGGAGGAGTTTACCATTGGGAGACGGCAGCGCCGGATGATTCTGTCAGCATTTAAGACTTAAAAATAAAATAATTTAAATCGCGTTCATGTTTGAAAGCCTTCTGTTTGTGATGCAAAAGACTATGCGCGCTAGCCGTTACCATAGTAAACATAGTAAACGCTTGAAGATACGCATAGTAAAAAAAAACAACATAGCGAACGCTTGAAGAAATCAGACCAATCTTAAAGGCTATCACAGTCATGTTTTTATTTTATCTGTCATAGCCTACGTCTCGTCTCTTTAAAACGGACTATCAAAAAATAAAGTAACTTTTTTTTCGGGAGCTTCCTCTGTTTCTCTGACTGAAAATATCTGTATGGGAGTCAAGAGAGTGCTAAAGCTCCTCAGGTCGTATGGCATATATTTGTAGAAATGATCATTTTTTCTAAATGTGATGTAAATATGTCCTGTAACTAAGTTACCAGACAAAGAAACAGACGCGACTGAAAAAGTAAGTGTGTCCTCTTTCTTTTGTGAAATAGACCTAACGGTAATTTATTTCTGAGTGACTAATGTGCAATTTTTACATAAATTAATTCATTATGATCAATGTATCACTTTTTATTGTAAACCTGTGGTAAAACATCGATGCTTGGGTTTTTAAATATTCAAGTAACGTTAGCTGCTAAAAAAAAAAAAAAAAAACCTAGCAAACGGCCGCTTTTATTGTGTTTGTTTTCAACGCTGTTTTCAGTGAAATCTGATTAGTTTTCTGATAAAACTTCCATTTGTTGGTGAAATGATGGTTTAGTGTGACGTTGTCCCAGAGAGGCGTGTTACGGGCGTGTTTTAGTGAAGCGCTGTGGAGCTTCTGGCCCGACAGTGGAAACGCATGCCCGGTGCTATTGGCCCGAGGCTATTAGCCCGGCACGGCCCGTTTAAAGCCCTGGCCCGGCCCTGGCCCGACAGTGGAAACGCGGCTACTGTAGTTGCAGGTTTCAGCCGGTTCACTGAGTAGTTCAAGCATCCTCCTCACAGGAGACTGAGGTAGAGATGCGGTTTAACAAGAAAAACAATTCAGTTGCAACAACCGATAAAAATAAATAGCAACAAACACTTGGACCAGGAAACAAAACTATTCTGCTTCCATTCAATGCTTCTGCTCTATTTCCAATTTACATACTTCATTATTTGAAAAATAGCATAAAATATGTTTTATACAGAAATAAACGGTCCCTAATAAACATTTAGACCCAAAACTTGCAAAACCTCATCGCTTCGCCTCAGAATGCCTTTATTAACCCACTAGAGTCGTATGGATAACTTTTATGAAGGATAGATGCGCTTTTTGGAGCTTCAAAAACTCTGACACTATTCAATGCCATTACAAAGCTGGGAAGAGTCAGGATATGTTTTATAGGAACTCTGATTGTGTTCGGCTGAAAGAAGACAGTCAGATACATCTAGGATGGCTTGAGGAGAAGTAAATTATGGGATAATTTTTGGTTGAACTGTTCCTTTAACTCTTCTTAGCTTCATGAACTCTACAGGGTTGGTTGGATTTTGAGGTCTAGAGTAGATGAGCTGGGGAAGACCGGTCCAGCTGATGCAGGTCTACTGTTCACAACACACACATACACCATGAATATACTTCTACTACTACTACTACTAAACTACTTCGATGGAACCTCAACGTTTGTTGTTGAACACAAATGTGTTCCCACATTAAGTCCTTGAATTTGAAGTTAACCAAGGTGTGGGAACCCTGAATTAAGACATATTTTAAATCTACAGCGCAGCTGTTTAATGAAGCAGCAACATATGATAGATAGGTCAGAACAAGAAAGGCTATTAATAATCTTTCATTGTGCAAAAGTATTATGATATGAAAGGCTCCAATACAGTGCGGCACACAGCGCTTATGCGCATCCCGAGTGAATGATGCTCTCGAAGCAACATGAGTCACAGCGCTTCGCATTGAAAAGGGAGGGAAGAGTTTATGTGAATTTAACGACTTAAATGTTCATCTCTACCTCACATTATACTATAGAATGGCTTCAGAACACATATAACATAGTGCATGAAAACTTTATGGTGCTTTATATTTTTGTGGGGCTTAACAATAACACAGAATAGTATATACGCACAATATCGGATTTGGATCGGTCTCGTCTGACCAATACCTGATCCGGCCCAGAATGGCAGTATCAGAGCCGATACCGATACTAAGTGTCAGATCGGTGCATCCCTAATATCATGTTCTATCAATGAAGTATGAGAAGGAACATCAGAAAACAAATAACTGTACGTCTGAAAAACATGAGTCACGTCACCTCGTTTCGGTAACAGTCAACTGGGAAACAGAATTAAATACAGAAGTAAACTGTTACACCGGTTGAAATGGATGATTTCTCTGGATTTAAACATTGTTGGAAACATTTGGGATAATGTAAGTACACAAGTCAGCAAAATATATAAAATGGTTCTAGTGTTTTTTGGGCATTTTAATTCAAAAATCGGACATATTGTGCCTTTAAAGCCAGTCTGCACTTATAGGCAGTCACATTACTGTACTAGTTTTGACAACAGCTTCTAAATATGACAAGGTTCAAATTACAGGGCTTTGTCTAAAGGAACTTTAGGCATGAAATAATTCCTAATAGTAAACCAACACTTTTTTTTTTTTTTTACTGTTTTTGTCTCATATGATTTTCGTAATGCAGCGATGAGTGCAGAGATCGCTCTGTTATAATAATTATGATTATTTGTAATTATTATGAGATTTGACATGACAAGGAAAATAAATGTTGGCTTTTTACTGCAGCAGCCTCAGCAGTGAATGATTCAGTGCCCCAAAGGTTCATTTTCAATTTGCACAGTGAAAGGTTACCATTACAATTTGACCTCCAAATTGTATCTCCTTGCTAATGAACTATCATTTCATTTTGGCTCCTTTTGTCATTAAGATTGCTGTGACTACCATCTGTTTATTATTTAGCTCATACATGAATACACATTCTGAGTCAGTAAAGCTGTAAAGCAGCTCTAAAAGAAAATAGGGTCTGTGCAGAGGACAGGACTGGTTCTTGTGTCTCTGCTGAGGATCAGTGCCTGTCGTGTCGATGAGGCCTTCACAGGAGAGAGTCTAGCTAACACCGTCTCATGTCTAGGCGCAGGTCCTCCATCTGATCTGGATACGGCCCGGGTCCGGCTGACTACATCATGCGTTGTGGTCGTGTCTAGGCACAGGTCCTCCATCTGATCTGGATACGGCCCGGGTCCGGCTGACTACATCATGCGTTGTGGTCGTGTCTAGGCGCAGGTCCTCCATCTGATCTGGATACGGCCCAGATCCGGCTGACTACATCATGCGTTGTGGTCGTGTCTAGGCGCAGGTCCTCCATCTGATCTGGATACGGCCCAGATCCGGCTGACTACATCATGTGTTGTGGTCGTGTCTAGACGCAGGTCCTCCATCTGATCTGGATACGGCCCGGATCCAGCTGACTACATCATGAGTTGTGGTCGTGTCTAGGCGTAGGTCCACCATCTGATCTGGATACGGCCCGGGTCCAGCTGACTACATCATGCGTTGTGGTCGTGTCTAGACGCAGGTCCACCATCTGATCTGGATACGGCCCGGGTCCGGCTGACTACATCATGCGTTGTGGTCGTGTCTAGACGCAGGTCCTCCATCTGATCTGGATACGGCCCGGATCCAGCTGACTACATCATGAGTTGTGGTCGTGTCTAGGCGTAGGTCCACCATCTGATCTGGATACGGCCCGGGTCCAGCTGACTACATCATGCGTTGTGGTCGTGTCTAGACGCAGGTCCACCATCTGATCTGGATACGGCCCGGGTCCGGCTGACTACATCATGCGTTGTGGTCGTGTCTAGACGCAGGTCCACCATCTGATCTGGATACGGCCCGGGTCCGGCTGACTACATCATGCGTTGTGGTCGTGTCTAGACGCAGGTCCACCATCTGATCTGGATACGGCCCGGGTCCGGCTGACTACATCATGTGTTGTGGTCGTGTCTAGACGCAGGTCCTCCATCTGATCTGGATACGGCCCGGATCCAGCTGACTACATCATGAGTTGTGGTCGTGTCTAGGCGTAGGTCCACCATCTGATCTGGATACGGCCCGGGTCCAGCTGACTACATCATGCGTTGTGGTCGTGTCTAGACGCAGGTCCACCATCTGATCTGGATACGGCCCGGGTCCGGCTGACTACATCATGCGTTGTGGTCGTGTCTAGACGCAGGTCCACCATCTGATCTGGATACGGCCCGGGTCCGGCTGACTACATCATGCATTGTGGTCGTGTCTAGACGCAGGTCCACCATCTGATCTGGATACGGCCCGGGTCCGGCTGACTACATCATGCATTGTGGTCGTGTCTAGACGCAGGTCCTCCATCTGATATGGATACGGCCCGGATCCAGCTGACTACATCATGAGTTGTGGTCATGTCTAGGCGCAGGTCCACCATCTGATCTGGATACGGCCTGGATCCGGCTGACTACATCATGCGTTGTGGTCGTGTCTAGGAGCAGGTCCTCCATCTGATCTGGATACGGCCCAGATCCGGCTGACTACATCATGAGTTGTGGTCATGTCTAGGTGCAGGTCCACCATCTGATCTGGATACGGCCTGGATCCGGCTGACTACATCATGAGTTGTGGTCATGTCTAGACGCAGGTCCACCATCTGATCTGGATACGGCCCGGGTCCGGCTGACTACATCATGCATTGTGGTCGTGTCTAGACGCAGGTCCACCATCTGATCTGGATACGGCCCGGGTCCGGCTGACTACATCATGCATTGTGGTCGTGTCTAGACGCAGGTCCTCCATCTGATATGGATACGGCCCGGATCCAGCTGACTACATCATGAGTTGTGGTCATGTCTAGGCGCAGGTCCACCATCTGATCTGGATACGGCCTGGATCCGGCTGACTACATCATTCGTTGTGGTCGTGTCTAGGCGCAGGTCCTCCATCTGATCTGGATACGGCCTGGATCCAGCTGACTACATCATGAGTTGTGGTCATGTCTAGGCGCAGGTCCACCATCTGATCTGGATACGGCCTGGATCCGGCTGACTACATCATGCGTTGTGGTCATGTCTAGGCGCAGGTCCACCATCTGATCTGGATATGGCCCGGATCCGGCTGACTACATCATGCGTTGTGGTCATGTCTAGGCGCAGGTCCACCATCTGATCTGGATACGGCCTGGATCCAGCTGACTACATCATGAGTTGTGGTCATGTCTAGGCGCAGGTCCACCATCTGATCTGGATACGGCCTGGATCCGGCTGACTACATCATTCGTTGTGGTCGTGTCTAGGCGCAGGTCCTCCATCTGATCTGGATACGGCCTGGATCCAGCTGACTACATCATGAGTTG
Organism: Rutilus rutilus; assembly: GCF_951802725.1. Classification (NCBI taxonomy): domain Eukaryota; kingdom Metazoa; phylum Chordata; class Actinopteri; order Cypriniformes; family Leuciscidae; genus Rutilus; species Rutilus rutilus. Next base: position 514,577 of record NC_140230.1, on the reverse strand, counting down.
TGGTCATGTCTAGGCGCAGGTCCACCATCTGATCTGGATACGGCCTGGATCCGGCTGACTACATCATGCGTTGTGGTCATGTCTAGGCGCAGGTCCACCATCTGATCTGGATACGGCCCGGATCCGGCTGACTACATCATGCGTTGTGGTCATGTCTAGGCGCAGGTCCACCATCTGATCTGGATACGGCCCGGATCCGGCTGACTACATCATGCGTTGTGGTCATGTCTAGGCGCAGGTCCACCATCTGATCTGGATACGGCCTGGATCCGGCTGACTACATCATGCGTTGTGGTCATGTCTAGGCGCAGGTCCACCATCTGATCTGGATACGGCCCGGATCCGGCTGACTACATCATGAGTTGTGGTCGTGTCTAGGCACAGGTCCACCATCTGATCTGGATACGGCCCGGATCCGGCTGACTACATCATGAGTTGTGGTCGTGTCTAGGCGCAGGTCCACCATCTGATCTGGATACGGCCCGGATCCAGCTGACTACATCATGAGTTGTGGTCGTGTCTAGGCGCAGGTCCACCATCTGATCTGGATACGGCCCAGGTCCGGCTGACTACAGTAAACCTCGGGATAAACAGAAAGACTAACATTAGCGTAGATGCTATTCTTCTTATGATGTAACGAGTACATCGGGTGTTATGGGAAGTGTTCCCGGTTCCGGGTGACCTAATTTTTGCCGCCTAACAATCATTTAACTGATTTGAATAATATAAATTGATAATGTTCTATGTGTATGCCAGGTTAAAGAGATGTGTTTTTAGTCTAGATTTAAACTGACAGAGTGTGTCTGCTTCCCGGACAATGCTAGGAAGATTATTCCAAAGTTTCTGTGCTAAATTGGAGAAGGATCTACCGCCAGCAGTCGATTTTGATATTCTAGGTATTATCAACTTGCCAGAATTTTGAGATTGCAATAGACCTGAAGGACTATAATGCTTTAAGAGTAACAACTAACATGTAACAACAAAACTAGCATGCTTCCTAATGATATCTCCCAAGGGTAGCATGTACAGAGTGAAAAGCATTGGCCCTACTACTGAGCCTTGCAGTACTCCTACTGAAATTGTTAGAGGAGCGGATTTTGTTTGCAATTTTTTTTAAAGAATAGCATGATTATAGTTTAACTTATTGAAATTATGAGTAGCTTGTAACGTGACATGCTTCCCCAACAATGTTTAACTCTATTGGACCAACATAAACAGTATTTTATGTGGCATTACTTTATGAGTTTTTCTTGATTGGAGAGTAAAATAAGAATAACTTGAACAACAAAAACTACTATGAAAAATGTATATATAAGCCTACTTAAAGCTATCTCTGTAAGTGAGGGGAAAATGCACATGTGGGAGAAACGGGAAGAAAACAGTATTGATATTGGCTATATAAATGATTGTTAACTGTAAACAAAATCTATAGGTCATCTATCTTTCACACAGGGAGCAGTCAGGACTGTGATGGTTCATGTAAGTGACAATGATCCCTCCTCTCAAATGCATTGACAAACGCACATGATTAGTTGGGCTGGCTAAGCAGTTGCTGCAGCATTTATTGGCAGCAAGGGAATCTGCTGTGGTAATTTGAGTCATTGGTGCCACGATGCTCAATCACACTGACCTGTCACTGAAATTCAGACTGGATAATTTCATCTATTCATCCACACATCCATCCATCCATACTCAAACAATGTCTGTTCCTAACATTTCCCTTCTAAGCAGTGGCATGTATTGCACTAATGAAATAGAATTTGAGACAAAGTCCAATCTTCTACACACACACACACACACACTCATCACAAACACTTACCACATGCTCCATTTCTGTAAATCCGTTTTAATAAATGAATTACTGACTCTACTAACTGTTGCTTTGGTCTTTGTCAACACGCGCTTGCACCACCTGCTGGTGAGGTCGACTAACAGCAGATGGAGATTATGAATTGGTAATCTGCTGTTCTTTCAGTTCCCGGATGGGAATTGTTTAATTTTCTGGTGAATTTGAACCACTGAATTTGTGGAAACAAATGTTTCGAATACTATAGGTTGTATTTTTAAACAGAATGGATATTTTGGAAGTGAAATCTGAAAGGTGAATATGGATAATTGAATTTTTAATAATGAAAATGTGTGCGAAATGTTTTGAATTGAAATATTCACAGCTTAAAGTAGTCAATAATTGTATCCCTTAAAACTCATCTTTGATCAGCAAAATGACATTTAAACATAAAAAAATTCGTCATGCCTTAAAATATCTTGCATGTAACTCGACACCCTTACCTAATTTAGTATGCGCGGTTCTATGAATATGCAAATGAGCCCCGCCGCCAATCACCCACTCAGCTCAGAGATCCACTGGTTGACGATCACACGTTGATCTGATTGGTCACAAGGTAGTTTGTGACGTCACAAACACTAGCGATTTCAAAGCGTGTTTTTGAGACTGTCTTTGGTTCACTGCAGTTTTAAGGAGAAAATACTCAGCAATGGTGTCGACTTATGAATTTACACATGGTTTGCCTTAAAGCACATTAAAAACACCACATAGACATATAAACAACATTAAAAGCTGGATTTTCATCCCAGGAGGACTTCAGTCCGTTAAAATGCAAGCCCTAAAAATACAATGCATTAAAATGCAAGCCTGGTTAATGTAATGAAATGCATATTTTTTCCAAGTAGTGCAATTGAACAAGCTTTTTTGTTTCAAATACGTTTGCCATTATTTTACTTCCATATAGATGTAACAAAATACACTTTGTAATGTAATGCACTTTGTAACAATGTTAAAGGCTCAGGGAAGGAGGAGGCGGGAACCGGCGAACGTTCAAAACATTTTTATCATAAAATAAACAAACAACAAAACGAAAGTAAAATGGCAGCCCCTCACGGACAACTGCCACGTATAAACATAACAAAACACAACATAAATAGTCCAGGCTTGGTCCTCTCTGGTCCTTCACTGTCGTCACTCCTCCTTTTATTCTTTCGGAGCTCCTCCGTGAGACTCGAGGCTTCATTAACACTCGCGCCACAGGCCTCACTCCGTTCCCACAGCTCTCGGCCCCGCCCTGGTTGCCACATACTTTTGCATATTTCTCTGATGGACATTGATGAGTTACATCTATTTAGAATAGCTCTGTAAATATACAATGAATGAGACCATCTCCTGCAGTTGAACCCTGCTAATCTCCTATATCTCTGATATTTTAGAGGTGGCGAAAGCCGAGTTAAACGTAGGCAGATTGCACAGAAAGAAGTGTAAAGGTTTATTCCATCCACTCTGATCTCTCTGAAAACTGTAAAAGCCATTCAGTAACATAAAATGGCAAATATGGCATATATTCCCTGTACCAAATGTGTGTGTTCAGACAGCAGTGAGATGTTCATCATCCCCAGGCAGACACGTCTGCTTCTAAACACTAGCTCAGACAATGATATTTGAATGTATCGTTCCTCACAACTCTGGAAATCAGAGTCTTTTTACATCTGTGCTGTCTCTCATCCAGCTGTCACTCAGCACTGCAGTAAGAGCGGCTGGGGATGCAGTGGGAAAATAGGCGACACCTAGAACTCTATTCATGTCATACAGTAAAGAAAAAGGGGCAGTTTTTCATGTCCTCTCCATTGCAACAACCATCAATTTAGCTCTGTGGTGGCCGGATACAGGCCTGCCGGCCCAGCTGTGTTTGACACAGTTTATCTGCTCTACTGAAGCATATCATTTTTTTATTATTAACCTCACACTCCAAAAGAAAGTGTCTTTTCACAATAAAGATGTGAAAATACAGTGCAGCCGAGTTTGAAGCCAAGCGATCAGGCTCTTTGCCATTACTCTTGTCTCTCTGTTCCTTCATGACTTCTGTGAAGTCACCATCCAAAAACAAAAACAAAACAAATCTAGATGACACAACTCCGTTCAATATCTTCATTCCACACACTTCAGTGCTATTACGACTGCCTGTCCAATAAATTAAACCCATTTACTGATCTGTAGTATGTATGCAGATTGATGCTTGTATAATTTAATTTCACACAAATTTAATTTGAGATTATGTACTCAGTCACCAAGGATGGCTGCCAGGGGAGAGAAATAAAATTGGATTATAATGGATTTGAATTCTACATTACAGCGGGAATCAGGCAAAGATCAGGGTTCTCGTGTATACATTGCATATTTGGAAACAGTTTGCATAAAAAAAAAAAAAAGTGTACACCATTTCTCATGCACACATCCAGATTTGTAGTTGTAAATTTGTCAAGAAAACATCTAGGTTATATGTAACCCTAGGTCCCTGAGTGTGAAGTAGATGCAGTGTAACCACGCAGTGGGAACACGTCAGTCTGAAACCCTTTAGAATCAGCGTCTCATTTCCACTTTTTGACCTATACGTTTCCAATTCCAATTCCAATTCCAATTCCAATGTATTTATAAAGCATACAAAGAAACAACAATGTTAAAAATCCTAAAAAACAGGTATATCTACAGCAGCAATACCTCATCACTCATGTGTGCTACGCTAACATAAAAAACATATATTTTTAAACTTCTACAGACTGCAATGTTTCCATACAGTTCACAATGAAGTCCACATGTGTTTTGAATTTATCAAACAAACTCTTAATAGGGCAGACTTTCTTCAGCTGATCAGAAGGGGCAATAGTAAAAAGAATGTGATTATTATCAGCTACCAAGAAATCATCTATGATAATCAAGACCATGAATATGGTAGAACCATTAACCAATTACTAAAGACCAAAGGAGTCAATATGATTGAGAAAATCTTTTGACAAAGGGCTTGTCAGTGAACATACATGTATATTAAATTCCCCCAACATTAATACTTTGACATATTTTCAAGACAATATCCCCAAGAAAAAAATGGACAGCTCAGAAATAAAGCCCTTATTAGCTTTTGGTGGTCGATAAATAACAGCACATAGCACAGCACATACAGCTGTTTTTCAAAAGCTTGAAGTTCAAGGCTTGAAAATAGTGTTGTTTTTGGCGGCCTGTTTTAATTTGAGTTTTAGTCTAGTCTTTGTGTCAAGCTGTCATTTTAGTTTTGATTAGTTTTAGTCACGTTCATACTCTGTTTAGTCTAGTCAAGTTTTAGTTGACGAAAACTGATGACATTTTAGTCTAGTTTTAGTCAATGAAAATTGTATTTTAGTCTCTTTTTAGTAATGCAATTCTATTTAACCCAGTCAATATAGTATTTCAAACAAGGTTATCTTATTATATTTAGGGCTGTGACGGTGGCAGTTTTTTTTTTACCACCGCGGTGGTAATGGACCAACTTTTATGGGGGTTGTTTAAAAAAATAAAAAATCGTTTTATATTTCCACACAAAGACGCGTGATATAGCCTACCGCTCTGCGCTTTGAGAGGGATGTGGGACACGAGCAGGAAAGAGACCATTGATCTCTTTTCTGATATCTTCATGTTTTCTACTTGATGTAAATTGGTCTGAAGAGCGAATTTTATCCTCCACAAGGGCGAGATATTTAGGCTATGTTTGAGATTGCGCTGCCAGAGAAAGTGAAACTAAAAATCACCCGTGCGTGTGAAACGCGCTTTACAAATAAACTTGTCACAGTGTCTGGTTTGTGTTTCCCTGGGTAACCACTAGAGGTCCTCTTCCCCCACGGTGTCTTTCACTCATACTACATTTCCCATCATCCTGTTCTGTCACTCATTGATCATTGCACACAGCTGTTTCCCGTCACCTTGTTAGTATCTGTGTGTATATATACCCTGTTTGTTTCTGTGAATGTTGTGGATTCCTTGTTTAATGGCACACCACTTCCTGAGGTCTGTTCTTGTTTTGTTCTTGTTTTGTTCTTGTTTTGTTCTTGTTTTGTTCTTGTTTTGTTCTTGTTTTGTTCTTGTTTTGTTCTTGTTTTTGGATTGCCTGTATGGATTTTGACCCTTGCCTGGACTGGATTACGAATACGGATTACCCAATAAATATTACTGCAATTGGATCTGTGATCACATGTGTGAGCACATGAGGATCACATGAGTTCTGCCGATCCAGAGACTGTTCACGTCACGTCTGCAGATCCCGAGACTGTTCACGTCACGTCTGCCGATCCAGAGACCTGCCACGGCCAAGAGGGCTGTCTTCACTTTTTATATGGTTGCTGTCCTGCGTGCCTGGACTGCACACACCACCAAGATGGCAGCCTCCAGTTCGGTTGGAACCCCGGACACTGTGCTGGAGCCAGTGTCTGTTCCTGTTCCTGAGCCGGTGTCTGTTCCTGAGCCTCCACCGTGGCCGCCCGAGGGAAAGTCTCCGCCTGTCGTCTCCGCCCTGGCCGCCTGCACGACCTACTCCACCCTGGCCGCCCGATCGACTGATGTCTTCTCCCTGGCCGTCCGATGGACGGTCGTCTCCGCCCAGGCCACCCGATGGACTGTCGTCTCCGCCCTGGCCGCCCGATGGACTGTCTGTTTCGCCCTGGCCGCCGGCTAAGCCGTCACCCCCTGTTCCTGTTCCCCTTCATGGACCTGGCCCCCCATCCCTCCCCCTGATCCTCCACCGTTCCACCTCCCTCCTGGACTCGTTTTGTTTTGTAGTTGTGTCTTGGAGCGTCTGGTAGCCGCTCCGTAGAGGGGGGGGGGTATTGTCACAGTGTCTGGTTTGTGTTTCCCTGGGTAACCACTAGAGGTCCTCTTCCCCCACGGTGTCTTTCACTCATACTACATTTCCCATCATCCTGTTCTGTCACTCATTGATCATTGCACACAGCTGTTTCCCGTCACCTTGTTAGTATCTGTGTGTATATATACCCTGTTTGTTTCTGTGATTGTTGTTGATTCCTTGTTTAATGTCACACCACTTCCTGAGGTCTGTTCTTGCTTGTTTCTCGTCTGTTTCTTGTTTTGTTCTTGTTTTTGGATTGCCTGTATGGATTTTGACCCTTGCCTGGACTGGATTACGAATACGGATTACCCAATAAATATTACTGCAATTTGATCTGTCTTTCTCATGTGTGTGTCGTGACAAAACTGTGTTAAAAAGAATTTGACATGCAAGTACAAATGTAGGCTATCTGTCCTACAGCGTTTTTCTACTTTACCTACTTTACTTTCTACTTTTCTACTTTACTTTTTCTAGATTATTCTCTAAAATATTCTCTGATCCAAGATGGCGCCGCGGATGGCTGCCTCGGTGTGGAGCTCTCCAGTCATTGTGTTGTTTTTGTTCGTTTGTTCTGCGTTTAGTCATTCTTTTCCTATCAGTTTCACCAAAGACGAACTTCTGGACATTAGGAAACACACACCAGACAAGTTTTTTACAGATTTTGATTACTCAGACGTTTTACTGGACATTCTCGTTGGAGGGGCAGCGGTGTTGTTAAAACGCGCGGTCAGACGCAAACGCGGGAAGCGCGCCGGCGCGCTGGTTAAACTCCGCGAGCGCGGCCTCCGCACTGCACTACCCAGTATTCATCTTGCGAATCTCCGATCTCTTCCTAACAAAATGGACGAACTTCTTCTCCTCACCGGCACTAACAAGGATTTTTTAAACTCCGCTGCTCTGTGCTTCACTGAAACCTGGCTGAGTGAAGCCATACCGGACAACGCACTACATCTGCCGGGCTTCCAGCTGTTCCGAGCGGATCGCATCGCGGAACTAACGGGGAAAACGAGAGGTGGTGGATTGTGTTTCTACATTAACGAAAGTTGGTGTTCAGATGTAACAACACTGAAGAAGATGTGCTCTCCTAATTTAGAGGTGCATTTCATAAACTGTAAACCTTTCTACTCGCCGCGGGAGTTTTCCTCATTCATTCTCGCGAATGTTTACATTCCTCCAGACGCGTGTGTGAGCGCGGCGCTACAACAGCTGGCTGAACATATAGCTGAAATGGAACAAAGGTACCCAGACTCTCTTTTAATCATTCTTGGGGATTTTAACAAAGCAAATCTCTCCCGTGAACTGCCAAAATACAGACAGCATGTTACATGTCCTACCAGAGACAGTAATATATTGGACCACTGTTACACCACGATAAAGAATGCGTATCACTCCGTCCCACGGGCAGCTTTGGGGCTCTCTGATCACTGTTTGGTTCATCTTATACCGACCTACAGGCAGAAACTGAAATCAGCTAAACCTGTATTAAGGACTGTAAAAAGATGGACCAACGAAGCAGAGCAGGATCTCCAGGCCTGCTTCGATTGCACTGATTGGACTGTTTTTGAAGCTGCAGCCACCGATCTGGATGAGCTCACAGATACTGTAACATCATATATCAGTTTCTGTGAGGATACATGCATTCCTACCAGGACATTCTTATCATTCACTAATGATAAACCATGGTTTACTGGGAAACTCAAACAGCTTCGTCATGCCAAAGAGGATGCTTACAGAAGTGGGGATAAAATCTTGTATAACCAGGCCAGAAACAAACTGACAAAGGAGATCAGAGTTGCTAAAAGAAGCTACTCTGAAAAGCTGAAAAAACAGTTTTCAGCCAACGACCCGGCATCAGTCTGGAGAGGCCTGAGGAACATCACCAACTACAAATCACCATCCCCCCCATCTGTGGAGAATCAACAACTGGCTGACACTCTCAATGCATTCTATTGCAGGTTTGAGAAGCCCAGACTCACACCTCACACCCGCCCTGATGTGCACTTCACACATCCACCATCACCTCCTGCAACCCCTCTCCTCCCCCCTTCTGCCATCCAACCTGAGCTTAAGGTCTGTGTGGAGGACGTGAGCAGAGTCTTCAAAAAACAGAAGACTAGGAAAGCTTCAGGCCCAGACGGCATCTCATCTGCTTGTCTAAAAGCCTGTGCTGACCAACTGGCTCCAGTCTTCACGCAGATCTTCAACAGATCATTGGAGCAGTGTGAAGTTCCCTGCTGCTTCAAACGCTCCACTATCATTCCGGTTCCCAAAAAAACTAAAATCACTGGACTTAATGACTACAGACCTGTCGCTCTCACGTCTGTGGTCATGAAGTCGTTTGAAAGACTGGTGTTGGCCTATCTGAAGGACATCACCGGACCCCTGATGGATCCCCTTCAGTTTGCTTACAGAGCAAACAGGTCTGTGGATGATGCAGTCAACATGGGACTGCACTATATCCTGCAACATCTTGACAGACCTGGGACTTATGCACGGATCTTATTTGTGGACTTCAGTTCGGCCTTCAATACCATCATCCCTGATCTTCTCACAGCCAAACTGACTCAGCTCTCCATGCCATCCACAATCTGTCAGTGGATCTCCAGCTTCCTGACGGACCGGCAGCAGCTAGTGAGACTGGGGAAACTCACATCCAGGACCCTCACCATCAGCACTGGCGCCCCCCAAGGGTGCGTTCTCTCCCCACTGCTCTTCTCCCTGTACACTAATGACTGCACTTCTAAAGACCCCTCTGTCAAGCTCCTGAAATTTGCAGACGACACCACTGTCATCGGTCTCATCCAAAATGGTGACGAGTCTGCTTACAGACTGGGGGTTGAACAGCTGGCTGTCTGGTGCAGCTAAAACAACCTTGAGCTGAACACACTCAAAACAGTGGAGATGATCGTGGACTTCAGGAGAAAACCCCCAGCACTCCCTCCTCTCACCATCATGAACAGCACTGTGGAAGCAGTGGAGTCATTCAGGTTCCTGGGCTCTACCATCTCCCAGGACCTGAAGTGGGCAAATCACATTGACTCCATTGTGAAAAAGGCCCAGCAGAGACTGTACTTCCTTCGCCAGCTGAAGAAGTTCAATCTGCCACAGGAGCTGCTGATCCAGTTCTACTCAGCCGTCATTGAGTCTGTCTTAAGCACTTCCATCACTGTCTGGTTTGGTTCAGCTACCAAATCGGACATCAGGAGACTACAACGGACAGTCCGGACTGCAGAGAGGATTATTGGTGCCCCCCTGCCAACCCTCCAGGACCTGTACTCTTCCAGAGTGAGGAAGAGAGCAGGTAAAATCATCACAGACTCCACTCACCCTGGACATCCCCTGTTTGAACTGTTACCGTCAGGACGGCGACACAGATCACTGGCCACAAGAACTTCCAGGCACAGGAACAGTTTCTTTCCACAGGCCATTTCCCTTCTGAACACTTAACATGCCCCCCAAAGCATATGCCTGTAAGTGCAATACTCCCACTGTCTAGTGCAATAAACTCAGGTGATATTTATATCTATATTATTCATACTACTCAAATACTGTAAATATGTTTATAATCTGTAACATGCGCTAGACTCCCACTGTCTAGTGTAATATTCTCTAATTCAGGTGATATTTATATTATTCATACTACTCAAATACTGTAAATATGTTCATAATCTGTAAATGTTTATTCAGACTAAACCCAACTGTGACCCTACTTTTTTACTTTTATACTATTTTTATTTATTTTTTATATATTTTCATTCTTAGAATTTGTATTACTATGTTCTTGTTGTATTTGTATTTGTATATGTGCACTGGAAGCTTCAGTACCAAGAAAAATTCCTTGTGGGTGCAAGCACACTTGGCAATAAAGCTCTTTCTGATTCTGATTCTGATTCTGATAAATGTTCTGGTGCTGATGCAGTGGTGATGCATTTATGTAACCAGAGGGTGATCTGCCAATAACACACATAACAGCTGTCACAAAGAACCGGCAAAAGTAATTATTATGAATGTGTCAAATATATCAATGAGACATTTTAATGGAATAACTAATGGAATAATATTGTTAAATTCGCTGATAATCGGGTGACCAGATCGCAAACCAGAATTTAAAGCCGACAAAGCTATGGGTTCACGCACAACTCTCTCATTTGCGTGACGTTATAACATTTCGTCTCGTCTCGTTTTCGTCAACGAAAATGAAGAGACATTTTATTTTAGTCATTGTCACATGACCAGCATTTACGTTGCGTCTCGTCTCGTTTTCGTCAGGTGATAAAGGTTCGTTGACGACAATATTTCATCATAATTTTCGTTGACGAAAGCAACACTACTTGGAAAAAAAGATTAAACTTGAGCAAGGTGTGAGTAAAAATTTAAGCTAGTCCTCCTCCCCTTTCAGTATCCCATGGAAAATTAAAAATGTAAAAAGTACTAGGACCAAGTTCTCCAAGAGCATACCACCAATGGTAGGTCAGGTCTTTGAGATAAATAAAAAGTCAATATTCAAAGCCCTAGTGAACTCATTTAAAATAAAGGTCTTATTTTTTAAAGAACGCACTTTTATCAAGGCCAACTTGGTGGCTGTTTTATGGTCCTCCAAAATGGCATCATGACACCGCTGAAAGCAAAACGGTACAGGGCGAAGATTCTGCAAGTTTACTCCAATCCATTGGAGATGCAGTGGATCTCATAGCAGCACATTCACTGGTCACAGCAATCTCACGAGAGAGACTAAGCTTTTAGTTTCACCAGTTTTCCTCCTCGCTTTCCACGGCAGTGGCGTTTCTTCGGCAAAGGGGTCCTTGGCTCATGTTGCAGCCATGTTGGAATAAGTAGCGGCGGTGCCGTAGCAAAGGGCCGAAGTTCACCTTGTCCTTCTTTAAAATTCTCCTAGTATGAGCTTCAAATATTTAAAAGGACCAGAGCAGACCAGAGCAGAGGTAGAGTCGCGTTTTAACCAAGTCCATTAAAGGAATAGTTTACCCAAAAATGAAAATTCTGTCATCATTTACTCTCCCTCAAGTTGTTCCAAACCTGTATGACTTTCTTTTTTCTGCTGAACACAAAAGAAGATATTTTGAAGAAAGTCGGTAACCAAACGACTGATGGACCCCATTGACTTCCATAGTAGGAAAAAAAAATACTATGGATGTCAATGGGGACCAGCAACTGTTTAATTACCAACCTTCTTTAAAATATCTTCTTTTGTGTTTAGCAGAAGAAAGAAAGTCATACAGGTTTGGAACAACTTGAGGGAGAGTAAATGATGACAGAATTTTCATTTTTGGGTGAACTATCCCTTTAAACGTACACCGGCACCATCTTCCAAGCAAAAATGTTCCTTTTGTAGAAAACACAACACTGCATAATCACACAATGGGAACAGTATTCCATCACGACATGTAAACTGTAGCTGCCAATACTCAGTCTGTGTTGCAAGACAATAGTTGCACACTAGACAAAACGAATCAAATCCATGCAAAGATTGATAAACCCTGTGCAGCAAGAGCCAAACCTTCATCCAGGTTATAAAATCTGACAAAAGTATGCAGAGAAGACCAACTTTCCGCCATACAAACGTCTTACAAAGAGGCCCTTTTACCATGGCTTACATAGATGCCACACTCAGAGGAGAATGTGCCAAATACCCAGAGGCAAAGGCAAACCATGCGCCCCACAGGCTCCTGAAATCATACTGGACAGCTGTTGAGAAATTCTCTGCTTAGCAACCGTAGTTCATCTGTTAGAACCTCCAAAACATCAAGACGATGGTCAAACATATGCCACTGCACTGTACAGTAAGCATAAGTCTTTAAGGTCCTAACTGGATCATAACCTGTATTTCCCATTCCTCCAACTTAAATGGGGGAGGAGTAAAAGCTTGCAAGGGAATAAGTTAAGATCAGAAAGGTGTAGAGATAACCTTAGCCATGTAAACAAAGCGAGGTCTCAATACAACATTCAACAGGCCCAGTGCAAAGTCCATATACACTGATCCGACTGAAAATGCATGCAAATCACTGACTCTCTTAAAAGATGCCAATGCCAACAGCAGTGCCGTCGTAAGAGATTAAGCGTCAAAATGCTCTTGCATGTAAACTAACACTGAACCAAAGGTGCAATGTACAGGATCCACATTCCTCACAGCAGACCAAGACATAAAACCGCACCACTTAAGCCAGGGGTTTCTAATCCTGCTCCATGTTGGAGCTGAACTCTGCAGAACAGTGGACACCCCTGACTTGACCTCTGAGCAAATACAATTGTACATTGCCATGTGCCCACAGGAGGGGGCTACGCATCAACATTAACATGGGTCACAACCCTCTTGAGGATTCAGATTTCATGAATTTCATCCACAGCTGAAAGGCTCTCACATGCAGCACGGTCAGTGGCGTAACTTTGTTTTAAAAAGTGGGTGGGACGGGTTTTTAAAAAAAAAAAACGGGGGGGGGGGGGGATTTATGAATGCTAAATCATAAATCGATGTATGTACAATAACATTACGATGTCCAGCAATCGATTGAAATAGTGCATGGGTTTAATTTGTCGTTTAATGAGGTCTGATATATGTTGGTTTGGGTAAATCCGTTATAGAAATGTGTATATTGAAATGGTCCAGTGGTAGAACTTTTACCAAGCATGTCAGAGGTTGTGGGTTCTAATCCGCACTCGTAGGCTATATTTTTATATCGTTGACTCGTAGTTTTTTTTTTTTTTTTTTTTTTCATTAAAACCGATTATGTTTATCATCAGTGGTTGTATATCAGGCAAGCATTTTGTTTTGTAATTTCACCGGAACGAATAGAGAGTCTCCACAACGGATTGAAGCACGCGTCCGAGTGAAGACTGTGCGCGAGCCACAAGAGAACACAGTATCCGCGCCTGTGTCTGTATCTGTATCTGATCGCAGCGGCAACGAGCACTTTGATCACTTGATTTCAAAAACAACACATTTCAGTGCTAGATCGCCTCCTACAAACGAACTAAATGAATGCTCTGCTAGTTAACTGGAGATGTTTTATTTATTTGTATTTGTACATTCGTGCCGCGAGATGTTTCAAAAGTGGTGGGGACAATATCGACCTTAGCAAAAAGTGGTGGGGACATGTCCCACCCGTCCCACCCGCAAATTATGCCTATGAGCACGGTTATTCTGCAACCATCATCAGGGTAAATCAGGGTAATTCTGCAACCATCCTGTGAAATGCTCTTTCAGAAGGAAAATGCCTGACCATGATCATCTGTACACACTGCCATAGTCATCACAATTTCAGATGATGCCAGACACACTTACACATTCACACAAAGTCCAACTCCAGAACCAAAAAACTTGTCTGCTGCTGTGACAACAGAACACTCTTATCCCAGTTCACTCACAGCCCCAAGTCTTTCAAAAGCTTGAGGACAAAATCCTGATGCTGTGCTGCCAGACACTCCGAGTGGGCCAGCCAATCGATAAGATAAATCATGAGATAAATCATGATGTGAATATTCTGAAGCCTTAACATTATCAGAGCCACACTCCGAAAAAGTCTGAGGAGCCAGGGACAACCTGAACAGGAGGACGCGAAACTGATACGCTACAAAGAGAAGTAAAGAAAACACCCAATCATCTTGCAGTTGTGACATTTTATACTTCTGTGTCAATTTTCTGAAGGGTTGTTTTATTTATATAAAATTCTTGCTGTCCTTCTCGAGCATTAGAAAATAGAGGCTGTAAAACCCTGAGAAACCTCTTCTATTGCTTTTTTCCAAAACAGAATACATTTCTTGAATTATAAGGGGCTTTTCTGAACAGAAACTACTGTGGGAATTTGAAACTCTGAAGTGCCCATCTGAACTGGATGACAACCATGTTTTATGGTGTGATACGTCATCATAAAGAGGGCAAACTGGGGAGTTTCAATGGTCCATGGTCATCCACTGAATGGGAACTTGCCGCCGAGCTGGCACACAAGGCTCTCTTTTGCTGCCCAAGTGGTTGCTTGGCAGAAACGGACTTCTCTAAATGTCTACATGTGTGTGTTCGCTGAGGTGGCTGTGAACAAGGTCTTTAGTCCTGAGGGGAGCCAAGCTCAAACCCACTCCTTACAAGCCTCTCTGGTGGGACAATGAAAAGAAGAAACTCAAACGCATCACCATAAAGTCCTGATTGAGACACAAACACTGTCAAGAGACAGGCTTAAATCTTGGTTAATGTGACGCCCAAATGGCGTTTCACAGCAACCATTCCTTACATGCTGCATCTCTCTGAGCATGCGATGTGCTTGGTAGTCCTTTGCTGCAAGTCTGATGCTCTGCACAGCTCACAAACAGCCTCTGCATCCAATGGAGCAGCGTCATCCAAGTCTCTCATAAAGTGTGCTTGTTAGGCTTGGAAGACGTGCCAGGGTGTGCGGGCTGACACTGCATGACCAGAAGCCATGTACGCATGTAGATCCAGGGAGAACAGAATCGATGCAAACTTCATTAAACATGAGACAAATTCAAAGTGAAGGAGCTCTAAAAAGACAATAGTATCATTATTTAGCTCTAGTCAGTTCAATGTTGATTCAGTTCAGTTCAATAACACTGACACTGTGTGACCAGAAGCCATGTCCACATGTAGATCGGGGACGAAAGGAGGCATGCAAGGTGAGGTCATGTAGTTGCTCGCCAAGAAACAGACATCTAGGATGAACTAGCAGTCCTTAGACTGGGACTCATCTGGTCATTTGAGGTGCAGTTTTTCCACCAATGGGGTGTGTGTGCAAGGAGGAAGACATTTCCTAAATGTCATTTGCCACTCCAAACTAGAGGAAACGACTTGAAAAAATAAGTTTCTAGACAAACACGCTGAGACTATCATACATTGAAGAAATAAACAATCTAAAATGCATGAAGCTAGAATAAAATGTTTTGTTGTTGTTAAAACCTGAGGCTCTGTTCTTTCTTTTGATGTATTATTTTCTTTTTGATATTATTTTGACTGTTTAAAAAAAAAGTGAAGTGAAGGCGGAGTATGACAACGCTTACTTGGAATTTGTCCTCAGCATTTAAGCCATCCAAGTTAGTGCACACAAATTAGGAGTAGTGAGAAGTGAACACACACACACACACACACACGGAGCAGTGGGCAGCCATTGACTGCGGCGCACAGGGAAGGAAGGGGGTTAGTCTTGATCAAGGACACCTCAGTCATTGAGAATCAAACCCAATGACCTGTCTGGTGACCAGTCTGACTCTCTAACCATTAGAAAGTTAACCATGGAAGTTGTGTTATTATGATGAAAAATGCTGGTACTGGCTGGCAACTTTTTTTGAAAACACTGGCAGGGAATAAGTGACTTTTTAAACCCCAACTAAGCAAGAAAAGAGGTGACAGTGGCAAGGAACCCAAACTCCATCAGGTGGCAGAAAAGGAGAAGAATCCTTAGGAGAAACCAGGCTCAGTCGGGGACCAGTTCTCCTCTGGACCGGCTCTCTCTAATCACTGGAAATCTACTGGATTCTCATTCCTAAGACTCAGATGTTAATTCAGCAATCCGCTGACATCAGCTGTCTCCACACCTGCAAACTTTTTGGAATTAAACACACATAAAGTTTTATGAATGAGGCCCTATAACATGTCTTCCTCTGTGCTCGCTCTATGTTGTGGTGAGACATCTCTCTAGTCAGCACTGGCATAATGTGCAGTTTGTGTTCCTTCTGCCACACTCTGTCCATCCTGTTCCCAATATGCACCAGTTGAAGCAGTGTAATAACTGGAATTAAGCTCTTGCTGATGATTCTGATGTGCTGCACGAAATGTCAGCCAAACCCAATGCCTCCACACCATAATCTTCCACAACAGCTTCTACATCTGACGCCACCTTCATTTCACATTCGTCACTGTTTATCACAACATGTGCAAAATGCCACACGTGTGAATATTCTCTAAATGTGTCAGTACAATAATTCTGCCATACTGTACTAATGTTGCCAGCCAGCGCCAGCATTTTTGATCAATTTCAACAACTCTCATGGCCCCTAGAATGTTTTGTTGAATGAATATCTGAATATACCATATGTTCAAAGATAGCAGACAGGAAAATAGAGCCTCTGCTTTTGAACAAACAAAATTTTTAACAAAAAGCTGAGAAAATCACATTTTTGTCAAGGACTTTGTCCGGATCGGATTCAGAACAGCGATCCAAACAGTCCTAAATGTCTTCGTGGGTTAGACATTTAATCCGGTAACGTTAGGCAGCTTTGATTTATATGCTATTGTTACGATCACCAGCTGGAGTGCCCTTGAGAGCCACCAGAGGGCGCTCCACAACAGACTATTGTCATTCCCTCTCAAACTACATCCCCCATAATCCACTGCCTGGACTCATCAGCACTCATTGTTTTCACCTGTGTCTCATCTTCTTGAATCCGCCCACCTCTGTATCGTACTGCTCTGAGACACAAAGGTTGAGGATCTAAATGCAGTTAGATGGTAATCCAAAATCGTAATGCAAAAAAACAGACAAGAGGTCATAAACACCGGGTAATCAGTCCAAACACTAGCAGGGTCACAGGGACACGGGCAAAAGGGAAAATCCAAGGACAGGCAGAGATCAAAACCAAGAACACAGGAATAACAGACAGAATGCTCAGAACTGCAGTACAAACACTAAACAAGACTTTGCAGGGAATGACAGAAAGAACCAGGCTTATATAGGGTGAGCAAACAAGAAGATGAGACAGATGAAAACAATGAGTGCTGATGAGTCCAGGCAGAGAATTATGGGGGATGTAGTTTGTGAAGGAATGACAATAGTCTGATGTGGAGCGCTCTCTGGTGGCTCTCCAGGGCACTCCAGCTGGTGATCGTAACAGCTATTGAATGTTTGATGATCCCGTTTGTTTACTTGTGCATAATGCTGGGTACACACCAAAAGATAATCGGGCTGATTTTGGGCCGATTTCCCCCCTTCCGACAATCCTAGCTGTGTCCCGATTATCTTGATGGTTCTACAGATTATCTCATCAGATATTCCCTTGGTGTGAGTTGTGTTAAGAGTGTCCGAACCTGATCGGAAGAACGTCAGAGCCGCCCCGATCGCGAATCGTAAATATTCAACATGTTTAATATTTACGATCAGAAATCCTGATGTGTGGGGGAACCCCGAGGACAATTGTCAATTGAGATTGTCATGTGAAACGAAACAATATCCAATCAGAAAGCGAAATGATGGAAGACGGAAGCATAACAAACGCAGTCATGGCGCAGCACAAAGTGAAATTTATGTGGGCAGCAGAGATGGAGGATCAGCTTGTTGATAATTCCAACAAGTATTGTTGTTCCAACAACAAAATCATTCCAAACACTATCGCAATTTTTACCTGCATATCGTTCAGCATGCTTATTCTGAACACATTTCCTGTGTTCACAGTCGAGACTGTGGTTTAACATCTGTTTGTGTGTGGTGTGCTGTCTTTGTCACATCATGGCACACCACACACTATAGGAGCAAAAATCTAGGATTTTTTGTCCTCATGTGTGTGGTCTATCACATTTTGAAAATCTTATAAGATGTAAAAAATCTTTTGGTGTGTACCCAGCATTAGCAATCTTCATTCGCTTGTTTTTGCTTCTTCTGCGCTTGCTTTTGGATCCGGAGATGCTGTACTCTTTCAGAAGATGCGTAATAGCTCCTGTTCCACATTGTCCTGCAAAATCACCAGAGCAATAACCCGGTGGTCACTGTATCCATAAGGTACCTTTTAAGTGTCTTTTGCTTTATCTTTAACTATTTTTTGTGTTTTACACAGGTCTTATTTGCTACTGGGAAATAATTGGGAATTGTGATAACGGAGCATCTTTTCTGGCATGGTGGAAAATAAACCGCTGTAAATAAACTTCAGCCCCTCTACAGCCAGTGGAACATGGGGGAAACGGGAGGTAGAGGTCATAAACTGACGGAGAACGATCTCTTGAGTCATTCACAGCTGGTTCTCTTCATCTCCATACAGCCACAGATCCACCACACACGCAACCTCTTTAAACAGTTCAACAGAGCTTTCACAATTTCCCCTGTTTTGGTAAAAATAAAGGAATATGATGATGATGTTAACAATGATATTCTTTGTTATAATTGTTTGTTATTATGGCAGGAATAACAATCTCAACAAATACTAAACAAATACTGGAATGTCCAATATTTGTGTAAATCTCTGACAAAACGTTTACAAGGGAAAACAAAACAAAAGCAGCACAAAAATAAGCTGTAACTGAAGGCACATCAGACCATGCCACATTACCTTCCTCTCTGACTCACCGCTGACTCACTTCCAGTGATATTTGCTGTGATACCTAATGTCCTAAACTATCTGGGATCAGTGAGGGGTTTTCTTTTTGGAAGGAATTAATACTTTTAATTCAACAACGATGCATTAAATGAATCAAAATTGACAGCAAAGACATTTATCAAATAAATGCTGTTCTTTTAAACATATACAGTATGTTGCCACATATACATATTCTTAAAAAAATATGTAAATCGACATATTCAATTTAAATGATCAGATTTCTGTAGAACAGTGGTGGAAAGAGTACTAAAAATGTACTTAAGTAAAAGTATTGCTACTTAAGTAATAATTTACTTCAGTACAAGTAGAAGTACTGAAAAATAATATGACTCAATTAAGAGTAAATAAGTAGTTTGCTTAAAAACTACTCAAGTAACTACGTTACAAAGTACTTTAGTATTATTTTTCTATTTTTACCCAAAATGGGGAGATGATAGCGATATGGAGCGCTAAACACTCTCATGTCATCTGTTTCATTCATACTGGAAGCCCAGTACTGATTCATACCTCGCGCAGAAAGTCCACAAGTGTCTGTGATTGGCTGAAGTGCATCAGACCTGTCTGTTATTGGCTGAAGTGCATCAGACCTGTCTGTGATTAGCTGAAGCGCTTCAGACCTGTCTGTCATTGGATGAAGCACATCAGACCTGTCTGTGATTGGCTGAAGCACATCAGACCTGTCTGTTATCGGCTGAAGCGCATCAGACCTGTCTGTGATTGGCTGAAGCGCATCAGACCTGTCTGTTATTGGCTGAAGTAAGTGCATCAGACCTGTCTGTGATTAGCTGAAGTAAGTGCATCAGACCTGTCTGTCATTGGATGAAGCACATCAGACCTGTCTGTGATTGGCTGAAGCACATCAGACCTGTCTGTGATTGGCTGAAGTGCATCAGACCTGTCTGTTATTGGCTGAAGTGCATCAGACCTGTCTGTGATTAGCTGAAGCGCTTCAGACCTGTCTGTCATTGGATGAAGCACATCAGACCTGTCTGTGATTGGCTGAAGCACATCAGACCTGTCTGTTATCGGCTGAAGCGCATCAGACCTGTCTGTGATTGGCTGAAGTGCATCAGACCTGTCTGTTATTGGCTGAAGTAAGTGCATCAGACCTGTCTGTGATTAGCTGAAGCGCTTCAGACCTGTCTGTCATTGGATGAAGCACATCAGACCTGTCTGTGATTGGCTGAAGCGCATCAGACCTGTCTGTTATTGGCTGAAGCACATCAGACCTGTCTGTTATCGGCTGAAGCGCATCAGACCTGTCTGTGATTGGCTGAAGCGCATCAGA
The DNA here is from genome assembly GCF_951802725.1 of Rutilus rutilus. Classification (NCBI taxonomy): domain Eukaryota; kingdom Metazoa; phylum Chordata; class Actinopteri; order Cypriniformes; family Leuciscidae; genus Rutilus; species Rutilus rutilus. The sequence continues at coordinate 494,309 of NC_140230.1, read as the reverse complement.
CCTGTCTGTGATTGGCTGAACGCATCAGACCTGTCTGTGATTGGCTGAAGCGCATCAGACCTGTCTGTTATCGGCTGAAGCGCATCAGACCTGTCTGTGATTGGCTGAAGCGCATCAGACCTGTCTGTGATTGGCTGAACGCATCAGACCTGTCTGTGATTGGCTGAAGCGCTTCAGACCTGTCTGTGATTGGCTGAAGCGCATCAGACCTGTCTGTGATTAGCTGAAGCGCTTCAGAACTGTCTGTTATTGGCTGAAGCGCATCAGACCTGTCTGTGATTGGCTGAAGCGCATCAGACCTGTCTGTGATTGGCTGAAGCGCATCAGACCTGTCTGTGATTGGCTGAAGCTCATCAGACCTGTCTGTGATTGGCTGAAGCGCATCAGACCTGTCTGTGATTGGCTGAAGCGCATCAGACCTGTCTGTGATTGGCTGAAGTGCATCAGACCTGTTTGTCATTGGCTGAAGTGCTTCAGACATCAGACCTGTCTGTGATTGGCTGAAGCACATCAGACCTGTCTGTGATTGGCTGAAGTGCATCAGACCTGTCTGTGATTGATTGAAGCGCATCAGACCTGTCTGTTATTGGCTGAAGTGCTTCAGAACTGTCTGTGATTGGCTGAAGCGCTTCAGAACTGTCTGTTATTGGCTGAAGCGCATCAGACCTGTCTGTTATCGGCTGAAGCGCATCAGAGCTGTCTGTGATTGGCTGAAGCGCATCAGACATGTCTGTGATTGGCTGAAGCGCATCAGACCTGTCTGTGATTGGCTGAAGCGCTTCAGACCTGTCTGTGATTGGCTGAAGCGCATCAGACTTGTCTGTGATTGGCTGAAGCGCATCAGACTTGTCTGTGATTGGCTGAAGCGCATCAGAGCTGTCTGTTATTGGTTGAAGCGCATCAGACCTGTCTGTGATTGGCTGAAGCTCATCAGACCTGTCTGTGATTGGCTGAAGCGCATCAGAACTGTCTGTGATTGGCTGAAGCACATCAGACCTGTCTGTGATTGGCTGAAGCGCATCAGACCTGTCTGTGATTGGCTGAAGCGCATCAGACCTGTCTGTGATTGGCTGAAGCGCATCAGAACTGTCTGTGATTGACTGAAGCGCATCAGACCTGTCTGTTATCGGCTGAAGCGCATCAGACCTGTCTGTGATTGGCTGAAGCGCATCAGACCTGTCTGTTATCGGCTGAAGCGCATCAGACCTGTCTGTGATTGGCTGAAGCGCATCAGACCTGTCTGTGATTGGCTGAACGCATCAGACCTGTCTGTGATTGGCTGAAGCGCATCAGACCTGTCTGTGATTGGCTGAACGCATCAGACCTGTCTGTGATTGGCTGAAGCGCTTCAGACCTGTCTGTGATTGGCTGAAGCGCATCAGACCTGTCTGTGATTAGCTGAAGCGCTTCAGAACTGTCTGTTATTGGCTGAAGCGCATCAGACCTGTCTGTGATTGGCTGAAGCGCATCAGACCTGTCTGTGATTGGCTGAAGCGCATCAGACCTGTCTGTGGTTGGCTGAAGCGCATCAGACTTGTCTGTGATTGGCTGAAGCACATCAGAGCTGTCTGTTATTGGTTGAAGCGCATCAGACCTGTCTGTGATTGGCTGAAGCGCATCAGACCTGTCTGTGATTGGCTGAAGCTCATCAGACCTGTCTGTGATTGGCTGAAGCGCATCAGACCTGTCTGTGATTGGCTGAAGCGCATCAGACCTGTCTGTGATTGGCTGAAGTGCATCAGACCTGTTTGTCATTGGCTGAAGTGCTTCAGACATCAGACCTGTCTGTGATTGGCTGAAGCACATCAGACCTGTCTGTGATTGGCTGAAGTGCATCAGACCTGTCTGTGATTGATTGAAGCGCATCAGACCTGTCTGTTATTGGCTGAAGTGCTTCAGAACTGTCTGTGATTGGCTGAAGCGCTTCAGAACTGTCTGTTATTGGCTGAAGCGCATCAGACCTGTCTGTTATCGGCTGAAGCGCATCAGAGCTGTCTGTGATTGGCTGAAGTGCATCAGACATGTCTGTGATTGGCTGAAGCGCATCAGACCTGTCTGTGATTGGCTGAAGCGCTTCAGACCTGTCTGTGATTGGCTGAAGCGCATCAGACTTGTCTGTGATTGGCTGAAGCGCATCAGACTTGTCTGTGATTGGCTGAAGCGCATCAGAGCTGTCTGTTATTGGTTGAAGCGCATCAGACCTGTCTGTGATTGGCTGAAGCTCATCAGACCTGTCTGTGATTGGCTGAAGCGCATCAGAACTGTCTGTGATTGGCTGAAGCACATCAGACCTGTCTGTGATTGGCTGAAGCGCATCAGACCTGTCTGTGATTGACTGAAGCGCATCAGACCTGTCTGTGATTGGCTGAAGCGCATCAGAACTGTCTGTTATTGGCTGAAGCGCATCAGACCTGTCTGTGATTGGCTGAAGCGCTTCAGAACTGTCTGTTATTGGCTGAAGCGCATCAGACCTGTCTGTGATTGGCTGAAGCGCTTCAGAACTGTCTGTGATTGGCTGAAGGGCATCAGACCTGTCTGTAATTGGCTGAAGCGCTTCAGAACTGTCTGTTATTGGCTGAAGCGCATCAGACCTGTCTGTTATTGGCTGAAGCGCATCAGACCTGTCTGTGATTGGCTGAAGCGCTTCAGACCTGTCTGTGATTGGCTGAATGGCATCAGACCTGTCTGTGATTGGCTGAAGCGCTTCAGACCTGTCTGTGATTGGCTGAAGCGCTTCAGACCTGTCTGTGATTGGCTGAAGCGCAGGGCTCCACCGCAGTAGTTTGAGAAGTGTCTGTCAAATGTCAGCTCGCCCTGTTGCTCCGTCGGCACCTTTGTCAAAGTACTTTGTACTTTTGGTGAAAAATAATGTAGCGAAGTTGAATACTTCATTTTTATTCTACTCAAGTAAAAGTAAAAGTACCACAATTTAATTATACATTTAATTATACTCAAGAAAGTAGAAAATCTAAAAAATCTACTCAAGTACTGTAATGAAAGTATTTGTAATTAGTTACTTTCCACCTCTGCTCAAGGATCATGTGACACTGAAGACTGGAGTAATGATGCTAAAAAATGCAGCTTTGATCACGGGAATAAATGACACTTTACTACATCATATTACTGTTTTTACTGTAATTTTGATCTAATAAATATAGCCTTGGTGAGCAGAAGAGACTTTTACCGACCCAAACTTTTGAATGGAAGTGTTCATTTTCATGATTAATTCTTGTCGTGACAGGGATCGCAGAGAGTTCACATGAGAATGGTGTGGCCTGGGAAGAACTGTAGGGGATGCCTCAGGAGGAGCAGGAGAAGTGTGCAGTGTGTGCAGCCCAAACACACAAGATGGTGTTTGCCATCACTGGAAGAGCAGCCGACGGTGAAAGGAAATCCAGGACCACCGGATTTGAGACCACTGGACTTGGAAGTGCTGAGACCACTGGACTTGAGACCACTGGACTTGGGAAAGCTGGGCTTGAGAGTGAGACTGCCAGGCTCATTAGCACTGCTCGTAGGGCTGGGCGATAAAACGGTATCAGTATATATCAACGGTACACTATTTTCGGTAACGATATAAAACATTTTCGATATAGCAATCGATATTTTCAAAATGCGAGCACATCTCCCGTAGATCTTAGATTAGATTAAAAATGTGTGGAAAGCGTGGCTGTGCCTGTGCCGCTTTCTCCTCCTTTACAAAGCACTTGCGCTCCCGTTATCGACAGTACATAGCGTCTGTCGTTGCTATGCAACCATGAACTGCACTCTCCACATCATGTTGACTGAAGGTGCATTCCATTCAACCGTAAGTGGACTGCGAAGTTAAAGATGGCGCGACCACCACAGCGTTGCCCAACATCAAATGGCAAACGTAATGAAAGCGGAACGAAACCGCGCTACTCATTATTTTGTGCTCTGACCAATGTCAGTGCAGCGCGAGCCGATCCTGATCAATCGACACTGTTACTACCTGTTACTACAGTACACAGCGCTAAAGAGATCCAGTAAAGGAAGCATTTGAGCATTGGAATTCACCACTGAAGTGATAACATCCCTGCAAGATCTAGTGAGAAGCATTCACATTTCTCCGTTATTAACCCTCTGGGGACCAAGTTGTTTTTGGGGTCCTTGAGATGTTCTGACATGCTCTGACATTTGTGCTTTTTTCTGTTATTTATAAACATGTTAATGGCAAAGGTGTAAATTCACTCTATATAGCACAAACAGGGCTACCATAATATGCGAGCAACGTGTATGTAGATGTTTGTATTTTTAAGAGAATAATGTTTATGCGTGGTTATTGGAAAAAATTTAAATGAAAGTTGCTGAATTAAGACCACAAAACACATATTAAATATGTGTCCACAAGACTTTTGACTAATGGATGTTGTCCCTTTGAGTTCTAGCTTCAAAATTATGTGAAAATAGTCTTGCTTTATCGTTCACAAAAAAAAAAAATACATTGATTTAAATGGTGTAAAACAGGTTTTGCTTGGAAAGGCAATATGCGAGGGGGAGGAGTAGTTTACACCTTACAATTACAATGTCCCACCCACTCTGCATAATGACTCTGCATAATTAGCCATTCATTCAGGTGTGACACTGACTGAGCCACAATGCAAGGACAAAAGATGTATTTAGAAGAAGACTTATATTGACCATTTAAGATTTTGCTTACATCTATCTTGTAAATATGTTTTGCTATTTTATTAAAAATGTTACAATTACAACAATAATTACAATTTCAACAATATTTCAAGTGTACTCTTTCTTTGTAAAAAAGAAAAAGAAAAAAGATTATAGGCCTACATTTTATCATATGTAGGCTATTCATTAGTTTGAATATAGCAAATATATATATATATATATATATATATATATATATATATATATATACAGTATATATAATATATATAAATATATATAATATACACTCACCTAAAGGATTATTAGGAACACCTGTTCAATTTCTAATCTAATCTAATCAACCAATCACATGGCAGTTGCTTCAATGCATTTAGGAGTGTGGTCCTGGTCAAGACAATCTCCTGAACTCCAAACTGAATGTCAGAATGGGAAAGAAAGGTGATTTAAGCAATTTTGAGCGTGGCATAGTTGTTGGTGCCAGACGGGCCGGTCTGAGTATTTCACAATCTGCTCAGTTACTGGGATTTTCACGCACAACCATTTCTAGGGTTTACAAAGAATGGTGTGAAAAGGGAAAAACATCCAGTATGCGGCAGTCCTGTGGGCGAAAAAGCCTTGTTGATGCTAGAGGTCAGAGGAGAATGGGCCTACTGATTCAAGCTGATAGAAGAGCAACTTTGACTGAAATAACCACTCGTTACAACCGAGGTATGCAGCAAAGCATTTGTGAAGCCACAACACGCACAACCTTGAGGCGGATGGGCTACAACAGCAGAAGACCCCACCGGGTACCACTCATCTCCACTACAAATAGGAAAAAGAGGCTACAATTTGCACGAGCTCACCAAAATTGGACAGTTGAAGACTGGAAAAATGTTACCTGGTCTGATAAGTCTCGATTTCTGTTGAGACATTCAGATGGTAGAGTCAGAATTTGGCGTAAACAGAATGAGAACATGGATCCATCATGCCTTGTTACCACTGTGCAGGCTGGTGGTGGTGGTGTAATGGTGTGGGGGATGTTTTCTTGGCACACTTTAGGCCCCTTAGTGCCAATTGGGCATCGTTTAAATGCCACGGCCTACCTGAGCATTGTTTCTGACCATGTCCATCCCTTTATGACCACCATGTACCCATCCTCTGATGGCTACTTCCAGCAGGATAATGCACCATGTCACAAAGCTCGAATCATTTCAAATTGGTTTCTTGAACATGACAATGAGTTCACTGTACTAAAATGGCCCCCACAGTCACCAGATCTCAACCCAATAGAGCATCTTTGGGATGTGGTGGAACGGGAGCTTCGTGCCCTGGATGTGCATCCCACAAATCTCCATCAACTGCAAGGTGCTATCCTATCAATATGGGCCAACATTTCTAAAGAATGCTTTCAGCACCTTGTTGAATCAATGCCACGTAGAATTAAGGCAGTTCTGAAGGCGAAAGGGGGTCAAACACAGTATTAGTATGGTGTTCCTAATAATCCTTTAGGTGAGTGTATATAAATAATATAGTTATATATATATAGATATGTTAGATATTACATAACGTTAGATATGAGCAGAAATTGCTAAACAAAAGCTTGTGGCAGTATATTCTACAGTAGCCTAAAAACTGTACCCAAATCTAGTCAACAAGTGACTGACTGTAACGTTGTTTTTATGAAATATAAGGGCATATAAATACTAATTTGCAGTTTAATACGTTGCTTATACAAATACATTTTATTTCAACATATTCCAGTCGATTTTTACTCATCTCAGTAGGCTATAGCAAAGCAGTTCATTCTTTCACACACAGACGCGCGATTCATATTTAGGCTAAACAGTCTTTACAAATATGTACCCTTCATTCATCTCACAGAAAGGCGAGTCATATTATAGAAATGCGATTCATCTTTTTGCGGTTTGCATAGGCCTACACTAACGTTATTCCATAACGTTATTCCACATCAACACTTGAGAAAAGAAAACAGCCTACCTCACTCCTCAGCGGGATCTGCTCCTCATATCAGGAGATATTGCTCCTCATATCAGCACTGTTCTGAGGAAACTTTTCTCCATAAGGTAGGCTATATTATGCCTCACTCGATTGCGACGCGCTTTGTTTACAGCTGATGTGGGGGCGTTTCACAGACTGAAATGGTTCTCAGAATTTGCATTTGAATAGCACACGCTCTCCGGGGAGTGGTCAAATTACTTTTGAATGGCTCGTAATGAGCTCGACTGGAGTCGCTCTCTTTTTAAGCAGATTACAGAAGCTGAGAATATTTGTTTTTTATATAAATTACTTCATTTAAAAGATGCGATCTCAAGCTTTATGCCCGTGGGTCTGTTTGCCTGTTTGACTGAATTTTCGCGGAGTTATAGATCATTTTCGAACGCGTTTCAAATGGGAGTTTACTGACAGAGAGAAGGCAGAAATCGCATCATGTTAATTTTTCTTTATTTGTCAAAAAGCAAAACACTTTATTTTTATTGTGAGTATACAGAAAAAAAATAGAAACTGAACAGGATCGATTGATGTATTACACGAAAATGAAAGATCAAAATTAACAGAGCATTTAGTGTTTATTTTCATTGCTAAAAAAAAAAAACGAGCAAAACGCGCGGGCGCGTTTTTGGTCCCCAGAGGGTTAACAGATCAAACAGCGCTGACGTGCAAACCAGGAGAAACATTGTGCCATGAATGAACTAGTCATAGGCTTTACGTCCTCAGATCAGCAACATTCACCATGGATTTACTGTAGTAACACTCACTGTAGTCATGGAAGTGTGGCAGGAATAGTAAAATGCTTTCAAGTATGTCACACATCTTTTTCCAGCGCTTCAAAACTCAAATATTTAAATGTTATTTTTAATGTGATGACCAAAACATTATTTTTTCATCCTTCAAATATTACCCCAATTAATAAAACTAAAAGTTTCAAGATGTAGAACTCAAACTTAATTTAATTTATTTTTTTGTTTTTGTTTTAAATCAAGGAAATTTATCTGGCATTTCTTTCTTTTTGCTGTATTGAAAACGAACCTAACGTGACGCCTGTCCCAGAGTCAGCCACACCGTCACAGCCCCAATCATCCCTCAATCACCAGAGTACTGACTCGCTGCACCCTCATGCCTCATCAACACACCCTGTATATGCCCCGTTCACCTTCACTCCTTGTCTGGTCTCGTTGCTGTATACACTGCTTTACTGATCTACTCACCCGAGATCGTCTCATCCTGTATCCAGTCTCCTATCTGTCATCCTGATCCAGATATAAAAAATGTCAATAATTATCGATACCAAACGGTATGAAACATTATATTGTGATACATTTTTTTAGCTATATCGCACAGCCCTAGCTGCTCGTACCGACATCATCTGTGGATCAGCAACCTTTGATGCCGCTAACAACCGCCTCGGATGTGCATATAACGGCGGCGCACACTCCAGAACCACGGAGCTTGTGGTGATCCCTCTGGTGTGGTCATGGGAGTTGGTATGTGAGTGGTGATCCAAGTTAAAGTCCTTTTCAAGGAGAGTCTGTTCACTTGGCGGCCATATTTGTAATGCCTCTAGGTAGCTATTTTGGGCATCTAAGATCAAGCCCTATGTATCTGAATGGGGGAATCCTGAAATCGGTCATCGTTCTGTTACAGCAGAGAAGAGGAGAGGATCTAATTGCAGCAATTTTATTAAACAAACACTCAAAGATAATCCAAACGGGGATGAAGAAGCTAATAATCCAAACAAGAAACAAGGTAACACTTTACGGTAAGGGTACATGAATTAACATGAATTCATGTATAAATTCATGCATGAATTATGCATTCATTCATGCATTAATATCTCATGAATCATCAGGAACTAACACGAGTTCAACGTTTTTCATTCATGACTTCATGGATGAACAACACCTTAATTAAAACATTAACTAAGAGGAGTACATCATCATGAATTATGATTTATTACGCATGATCATGATGTTTTCTTTGGTCACAGTTATGCCACCATTAATATCACATTGTTCATCAGTGTTTCAAAGGACGTAGTCAACACTTTAGTTGAGGGGCCACACACATGATGAAGTCATTGATAGATAATGCTTAGTTAATGATGACTACTGTTATGCATTAATATGACTATTAATGCATGAATGAATGCATAATTCATGCATGAATTTATACATGAATTCATGATAATTCATGTACCCTTACCGTAAAGTGTTACCAGAAACAAAAATCCGAACCGGAAAGAAGAAAATAATAAACCAATGGGGAACAGAAATGCAACAACTTACAAAAACACATGTAAAGACAATGACCAACATATGAAAGCTGAAACACAGGATAACAATAGGCTTGACCAGGAACAGGTGTGGGTAATGAATCACTATGGAGACTAGCAAGGGTAACTATGGAAACAAAATAAAACAGGAATTAAACACAGGAAGAGAAACAGCAGAACAATAGGAACAAAAATACACTTCAAAATAAAAGTTCTAGAACACACAAAACAAAGGGAAATCATGACAACATGTTATTACAAGTTTGATAGTTACTACATTAACTTTTAGGGGTAAACTAATTCAATCAGGCTCTATAAGAATAAATAAGAAATCATCTGACTTTGAATTATACATGATTTAATAACATCATTTTAAACTGTTAATCTGCAGCTTTGTGACATAAATAATTGGAATGGCCCATGATTATTTTGCCATTATTTACAATGATCTACAATGGTCTAATTTAACATGGAAAAACAGACTAATAATTACCACTTGTCAGAGAAGGATGGCTGTACAAAGTGTACAACGCAGGAGTTTAACACAAACAGTCTTTAATCCAAAAATTCAACAAATCATAGGTCATAGAAACACATGGAAACAAGAAAACAATCCCTTTACATTGACGAGACCAGGCAAAGAACTGAACACAACAAGGAGTATATACAGTATACACAACCACATGAGGGGAATTAATGAGTTAATTTATGAACAACCTGAATCAAACTGACACATACTTGGAAACTAGGTCAATAGGCAAGGAAGGAACAGGAACAAAGAAAGAACAAAACATAATTCTGACACCGCTAAGGGAGCGTTTACACGACAACGATATGCTTAAAAAGTTTTTCCTTTAAGTTTTCCACGTACAGACGACGCCATTGTCAAAACAATGTCCATTCACACGGATCCACAAAAACAGCTAAAAACGCAGTAGGCCAGTAGATGGTGATGAAACACTACAGACTGAACTCGTAATACGCATGTGAATGACGTCCTCGTTTTCAGAGATTCACGTTTTTGTTGTTTACACGGAGACCGTTTTCAAAAACTTGTACTTTGAAACCCGTTTTCAAAAGTTTGCTTTTTCAGGCATCATTTCAAACGCATCATTGTTTTTATGGTTTTAGTTAAAAATCTGTGTCGTGTAAACAGCCCCTAATATTGATCTCTAAATTTGATCTCAACCAATAGAATGGTGTGTAAAATAAATTCATAAAGAAAAAAACTATAAATAATAAATCAGCTCCATAGCGGATTCAAAGTGATCAAGGGCTTAGGGCGTTCCATTTAAACACATTTCAAGGGTTCTGCCAGTGGTGTCCACTCGTGCAACGCCAGCAATGACGTACATCCGTGCGAGCGAGCGAGACAGAGGGAAGTTAGCGATGGAAGGATGTAAAAAAAGTGCACTTTAACACAGCCCTGGTAATGCTGGCCTTTTACTCTAATAAATGTTGTCTGCAACACCTTTACATGTGTGTTGTATTGGGATTTTTCACAAAGTCAAGTACAACAATAAAAAAAAATTGTGGTTTGAATTGATATGGTTTGCTTATGGATTTATGGACTTATGGACACTCCATATTTTACATGTAAACGTGCTTTATGTGTGTCTTCACAGGTATGTTTGGGGTTTCTTTTTATATCATTTTCTATTGTAATTGTCATAACCCATTGGCAGGTGGTTTTGCAATAAATCATTAATCTCACAAGATTTTGATACATTTCTCTAAAAGCAATGATTAAATTTATAATTTATAAGTATAATAAAGTATAATATTTATAACATCTTTATATATTAATAAGAAAATATATCTTCATATCTTCATTTAAATATTTAAAGGTTAATATACTGAGGATGATAATGGTCACCGGGATTTTGCCAGGTAAGACATGATCCTGGAACAACATTCCTGTTTGAAAATGTAGCCCTAACCCCTACACCTAACCCTGTATCCATAAGTAATCCCTACAGTCAGAGGGAAATGATTGTGAACAACACTGATGTAGAAGCACCTAACCCTAGTTGTAAGCCTAAACTTGACATAAATTGTAAACTTGTCCCTCAAATCTGATTGGTTGATTAGAATGTTGTTCCAGGATCAAGTAAGATGTTTATCCAGGAACATGTTGTACTTGGTGAAATCATGTTCACTATGAAACCGTAGGTAGGAGGGCCCTTTTAAAAAATGTGCTTAGGGCCCCCAAAATGCTCGGGCCGGCCCTGTTAACTACCCATTCACTAACATCCACTCATGCCTTGTGAATGCATTATTTTGTTATGAGTTCACTTGAGGGGACACATCATAATTAACTCAGTTCATTTTAGTTAATTAACTCAGTTCATACTTAGTAAATTCAGCTTAAGATTTAGTACACATGTGCTTATCACATACACATGTTCTATCTAGTACACAGTATTGAGCCCAGTTAAGTGTGGAGGAACAGTATCATAACGGCCTGCGTCTGGAGAGAGAGTGAACTGTAAAGATATCAAGCAAACACAGACTTGGAATATATAGTCTAATGGACGACCTTTAATACGCTTTCACGGTGTAGTTTTTGGATCTTAACAGCCTCTGTCCTAAGAGCAGCCTGAACGTTCTGCCAAACATCATATGCTACATGACTGTGGTGTGTCTTTGGCAAGAAATGAGTAGAGGAGAAATCAGCAAAAGCCTCATTAGCCGGCTCATCGCAGCGGGCTCTTCTCTGTGTGTCAGTGTCAACTCAATACCCTTGGCATGTGTGCGGTTAACAGATGCCTTCTGCTGTCAGACAAACGCCTTCTTTAGATTTTACACACCACTGGTTACAGACGCATGTCGCTATGGAAACATTGTCCATCTCTACATCACACCAGAAATACGTTCCCTTGTCAAACTAATTATAGCATATTGCTTTTCTTGTCAAACAGAAGAGGGGTGGAAGTGCTTTGGTGTAATTATGGGGACACACTGTTTGTCGTTCTGTGTGGCGAAATTAAAGAGCACCGTGATGGACTTTGCATGTCAAAATATGTATTGATGAAAAGACCCATTCTGCAGTCATAGGGCCTGTGATGGAGGATTAATAAGGCTATGGGATGAGGACGAGAAGATATACATGAAGTATTAAGGTAGTGCGCATCTAAAATGGTCATGTAACTCAACAAAAGAAACTCTTTCCCAACAGTCCTGTGCATCCTTCTTCAGCTGAAGATAAAGCCGTTATATGAATTGCATTTTAGATATACTTCTCTTTATTTTGAAATTACAATTCTTCCTTTTCTCTCCTTTTTGGCTACAACAAGAATTGTACTGGAATTTAAAATCCATTCGTAATTAAATCTTAATAAGTGCAAACCACTGGTTAGTATGTGAATTATAATGTGTAACATTTAATACTAACAGCTCTTGTTCACTTATGTCCTAACAACACACTCTACATAGACACATGCATATTTAAATTAAAAAGAAAACTTTTCATTTCTGGGTAACTTTCTGGGTACTTTTATTCATAATTACGTGCTTCCATTCATGCAGCATATATCAGAATCCGATAAAAGTGATAGATAAGACACTTCAGAAGAAACATCATATGAATGTCATTTTATTAGACTATTTCACCAGTATTTTAAGCAACTGAGATGTTGAAGACAGGCAGAGAGGGAAAGAGAGGAAGACAAAAATAAGAGAGAGATGTGCTGCAGGAGAACGAAACAGTGTGATTATACTCTAAAGCGAAAATTACTACCCATCAGAAAACTAAAGGCAGTTGACACTCTACAATAAGGCAAATAATTTCCAGTTGAAATCCCTGAAAATGTTAATATGAGGCTTGAAAATAGGAGTGAAGATCTCTGGGAAAGGAAGTGGCTAATAAGGTTTAATGATCCGTGTCAGGAAGCCACAGTATGGAGGGAAACACAGCTGCTTTCATTTTGTAAACTACTTGAAATACACCTCCATCTAGAGAATAGATGTCTGTGGCCCCAGGGCAAGTAGGGACGGTTTAGGCGGTGATCGACCTGGATAAACAGAAAATACATTAATATAATCTCACTATAATGACAGGTGCACATGAGTCTATGGGCTAAAGGAACTGAATTTATGTTCTCAGTTAGACGTTCTGGATATTGTTGAGCCCAGAGGAGATGATCAAGGATCAAGTGGGGCTGCCCCGCCACAAGAATCAATGGCAATCTTATTTCAAGCTAATATCTCCTCATGTTTTCCTATAGTGCCATAATGAATACGTATCACTGCTGCTATTGTATTTGATGGCTCAATGTAACTGATTTGTTGTTTGCTGTAATCCACAACATGACTGTCCTGATAAGTATCGCAACATTTCATTTTCTCTGTGTATTAAAAAAAAAATTGCTCAAAGCATATAAGACAGCAGCACCTACATACCCAGACACTGTACAGAGACACACACAGATACACACACTGAACAGAACAGGCTGAGCAGCAGATGGCCACACAGTCTTTGATTGTGTTTCTGTGTGATAGAGTTTATTTGGCTATAGACCTTATTCACAGCAGCACCATCTTTGATTTTGATTTAATGTGTTTTTAAATTTTTCTTCTGACGAAACACTGCAGAAATATTTTCCAAGAAATTACAGTGGACAGAAAACTCCAGACAACATGAGCTGTGAAAAATAATAAGTGATCTAGAAGCTTTATACAGCTTTTTTTTTTTTTTTTTTTTTTTACTCAGTACATTTATCTTTGGAGATATAAATATGAGGACATATTTACTTCTGAGGCAAACTTTTAAGATTTTCAAAATATAATAATTTTTAGAAATGTGTCATATTTTAGTGAGATTAATGCTTCAACCAAGCACAAATCTTATTTTTATTACCATATTGGAAGAAGGTTTTGTTTGTTTTAAGCATAAATCTTATAAAATTCTGATACATTTCTCTGAAACATCATCTTACAGTGGATATAAAAACTGTACACACCCCTACTGTTTTTTGTTGTAATGTGGCTGTTATAGACAATAGCACGTTGGATCTGTAAGCAGTTTATGAGTTTATTTAAACAAAACAACAGAGGTAAATCCAGGCAGAGAACACAAGAGTCTAGGCAATGAACAAGATACTCCACACAAGGGAAAAACAGGAACTGGAACGCACACGATACATCCGAGTAGGACAACACCAGACAAAGAACATGAGAAACACTGGGTATTTATACACAGGGCATAACAAGCTAAACAAGGTAATGAGGGAGCGTGGTAAATTGAATTGGGAACACACGAGGGTAACCAAGGGAACTAACAAGAAACACCTGGGGAGACTAATCAACATGAAAAACTACAATGAACTACAAAACATGGCACCAGACAGGAAAAAAACAAAAGTCTTCACACAAGACAGGGGAACACAGGCTGGGATCATGACAGAAAAACAACAGTCCAGGAGAGTGGTGGAACAGAAGCGGAACAGGGGGATGGATGGGTCAGGCCAGTGTGGTGGATCTAGAGACTCAGGAGGATGGAGTGAAGTGTGAGTACCCCAGAGTAGAGTAGACAGAGCCAGAGAGGTGGAGGATCTGGAGTCTCAGGAGGATGGAGTGAAGTGTGAGTACCCCAGAGTAGAGTAGACAGAGCCAGAGAGGTGGTGGATCTGGAGACTCAGGAGGATGGAGTGAAGCGTGAGTACCCCAGAGTAGAGTAGACAGAGCCAGAAAGGTGGAGGATCTGGAGTCTCAGGAGGATGGAGTGAAGTGTGAGTACCCCAGAGTAGAGTAGACAGAGCCAGAGAGGTGGAGGATCTGGAGACTCAGGAGGATGGAGTGAAGTGTGAGTACCCCAGAGTAGAGTAGACAGAGCCAGAGAGGTGGTGGATCTGGAGACTCAGGAGGATGGAGTGAAGTGTGAGTACCCCAGAGTAGAGTAGACAGAGCCAGAGAGGTGGAGGATCTGGAGTCTCAGGAGGATGGAGTGAAGTGTGAGTACCCCAGAGTAGAGTAGACAGAGCCAGAGAGGTGGTGGATCTGGAGACTCAGGAGGATGGATTGAAGTGTGAGTACCCCAGAGTAGAGTAGACAGAGCCAGAGAGGTGGAGGATCTGGAGTCTCAGGAGGATGGAGTGAAGTGTGAGTACCCCAGAGTAGAGTAGACAGAGCCAGAGAGGTGGTGGATCTGGAGACTCAGGAGGATGGAGTGAAGTGTGAGTACCCCAGAGTAGAGTAGACAGAGCCAGAGAGGTGGAGGATCTGGAGTCTCAGGAGGATGGAGTGAAGTGTGAGTACCCCAGAGTAGAGTAGACAGAGCCAGAGAGGTGGAGGATCTGGAGTCTCAGGAGGATGGAGTGAAGTGTGATGTGAGTATCCCAGAGTAGAGTAGACAGAGCCAGAGAGGTGGAGGATCTGGAGTCTAATGAGGATGGAGTGAAGTGTGAGTACCCCAGAGTAGAGTAGACAGAGCCAGAGAGGTGGTGGATCTGGAGACTCAGGAGGATGGAGTGAAGTGTGAGTACCCCAGAGTAGAGTAGACAGAGCCAGAGAGGTGGTGGATCTGGAGTCTCAGGAGGATGGAGTGAAGTGTGATGTGAGTACCCCAGAGTAGAGTAGACAGAGCCAGAGAGGTGGAGGATCTGGAGTCTCAGGAGGATGGAGTGAAGTGTGATGTGAGTACCCCAGAGTAGAGTAGACAGAGCCAGAGAGGTGGAGGACCTGGAGTCTCAGGAGGATGGAGTGAAGTGTGAGTACCCCAGAGTAGAGTAGACAGAGCCAGAGAGGTGGAGGATCTGGAGTCTCAGGAGGATGGAGTGAAGCGTGAGTACCCCAGAGTAGAGTAGACAGAGCCAGAGAGGTGGAGGATCTGGAGTCTCAGGAGGATGGAGTGAAGTGTGAGTACCCCAGAGTAGAGTAGACAGAGCCAGAGAGGTGGAGGATCTGGAGACTCAGGAGGATGGAGTGAAGTGTGATGTGAGTACCCCAGAGTAGAGTAGACAGAGCCAGAGAGGTGGTGGATCTGGAGTCTCAGGAGGATGGAGTGAAGTGTGAGTACCCCAGAGTCGAGTAGACAGAGCCAGAGAGGTGGAGGATCTGGAGTCTCAGGAGGATGGAGTGAAGTGTGAGTACCCCAGAGTAGAGTAGACAGAGCCAGAGAGGTGGAGGATCTGGAGTCTCAGGAGGATGGAGTGAAGTGTGAGTACCCCAGAGTAGAGTAGACAGAGCCAGAGAGGTGGAGGATCTGGAGTCTCGGGAGGATGGAGTGAAGTGTGAGTACCCCAGAGTAGAGTAGACAGAGCCAGAGAGGTGGAGGATCTGGAGTCTCAGGAGGATGGAGTGAAGTGTGAGCACCCCAGAGTAGAGTAGACAGAGCCAGAGAGGTGGAGGATCTGGAGTCTCAGGAGGATGGAGTGAAGCGTGAGTACCCCAGAGTAGAGTAGACAGAGCCAGAGAGGTGGAGGATCTGGAGACTCAGGAGGATGGAGTGAAGTGTGAGTACCCCAGAGTAGAGTAGACAGAGCCAGAGAGGTGGTGGATCTGGAGACTCAGGAGGATGGAGTGAAGCGTGAGTACCCCAGAGTAGAGTAGACAGAGGCAGAGAGGTGGAGGATCTGGAGACTCAGGAGGATGGAGTGAAGTGTGATGTGAGTACCCCAGAGTAGAGTAGACAGAGCCAGAGAGGTGGAGGATCTGGAGTCTCAGGAGGATGGAGTGAAGTGTGAGTACCCCAGAGTAGAGTAGACAGAGCCAGAGAGGTGGAGGATCTGGAGTCTCAGGAGGATGGAGTGAAGTGTGAGTACCCCAGAGTAGAGTAGACAGAGCCAGAGAGGTGGAGGATCTGGAGACTCAGGAGGATGGAGTGAAGTGTGAGTACCCCAGAGTAGAGTAGACAGAGCCAGAGAGGTGGTGGATCTGGCATGGCTGACGGAACAACAACAGAGAACACAGACAGGTTAGCCATGGCACCTGAGACCAGACAGAGACAGGCAGGGGGTTAAAAGTCTGCCTCCTTGGCCATAGCAGTAGGGAGTTCAAGAGTGCCCTCCGTGGGCATATCAAGACAGACAGGAAGTTCAGGGGTGATCTTCGTGGTCATATCAAGGCAAACAGGAAGTTCATAGGTCACGAGGCTGGGCTCAGGGACAGGAGCGAACTCTGGAGTGGACTCATGGACTGAAGCGCAGTGCACGGCCCAAACACACCAAATGGTAATTGCCGTGATGGGATGTACAGAGGACAAGGGGACCACCTCTGGGACGGACAGCGCAGGCACCAGCAGGCTTGAGAGCGCTGAAGCTGGTGGAGAGATGGCGCAGGTCTAGGGATGCCGGCTGCACGGTGTGTCCTCCAAGCTGGATGCCAGTCTCACTCACATAGAGGCCATGTTAATGGCTCTGGTAGGGCGGCCATCTTGGCTGAAGACTCAGGCGTGACGGCCATGATGGGACGAGCCTCTTGGGTGGAGGCTACTGTGGGATTTGTGAAATTACAGTCTAAAAGAAAGATTTAAAATTATTGTTATTATTTCCAACATTATAAGCACAGAGCTTACGGTAAAATTCTGCACAATATTTGCAATCCCAAGCCAAAACTCAGTCCCCGAAAAAAATGTGTACTTGGCATCCAATTATCGATACAATATCCTCATGTGAAATATTGCAATACTATGTTTTATTGACTTCTTCCCCCATCCCTACAGATTAGCCAAATGATAGACCTACAAATAAAGGCCTAATATACTCATGACAAAGTTATTTTTCCATTCTTCACTTAGGGGTAAAAAGAGGTTTGATGTTTAGATGATTACGTAAATATGTTCTGTGCGCTTTCCTCTTAAAAACAAAATAAACACACAACAGATATATCAGCGGTGGGAAACAGCAGTTCAGAAAGCATCTGATCATAGTGATGTGGATGTAAACTTTCTGTATTTCTTTCACATAGAACCTCATCAGGATGCACAGTGTTTCTCATTTAAAATCATTAAACCTTTTTCCAAATTTTAAAGTGCTTTTTAGTCATTTTTAAATAAATGTGTAACACTTTAGAATAAAGTTCCTTCGTTAATGAATAACTACACAGGAACATATGAGTAACAAAATATTAACAATCTAGTAACTACTATTAACTAACAAGAAACTCTGATTAACGAATTAGTAAGTAATAGCACACAGATGAAAGTGTTAGTTCACTATTAACTAATCAATAACTACTATTTGTTTAATGCTTCCCAGAGAACTACTGAAAAAATAATTCATGCAAAACTAATCAATAACTAATGCAGGACAAATGACTATCACTACATTAACATTTTATCTGCTATTGTAAACAAATACACAAGATTATTTACATTATCAATATTTAATAGCATAGCAGACTTATGATTTGAGAAAGCTGTCAATAATTAGCTTATGCAAATTTTTTTGTTTTGTTCCTGTGTAGTTATTCATTAACGAAGGAACCTTATCCTAAAGTGTTACCAATAAATGTTGTGACTACATTTATCTTTATACATTACATATGCCTGTTACATTACTTATATTGTTTAGGTTAGGAGCTCAGAAATATGTTGTGAAACCAAATGTCATTGCCATATCTCAACATATCATGCCATGATGACAAAATGAAAAAGTGATACAATCTTTAAACCTGGAATCTGATTGGCTGAGATTGACTATTCACCGTTTGTATCCCTCCACTTGTCTCTGCTGGGTCTAGACTGGCAGCATTTCTGCCAGCGTGTGGCAATGGCGAAGGAGAAAACACAATATTTTTCTAAATATTGCTATTATTGCATCACGGAATGTAGTTTTAAGAGTTTTTCAGGGACAATGTGGTTGTTTAGACCTCAAATATGCAGTTTATTTATAAAGAAAGTGCTTATTTGAACCTTTGCTGGGATGTTTTGTGAGGTCTGGGCCATCGCTGGGCACTCCGCCTAGAGCTGCCGGCTCTAATGTCTCTGTAGTGCTTAAACATCAGATATGATTGGTCTTAGGGGTGTCTAACAGGAAATCTTTGGTCTCATGAATATGTTATTTCTTCCCAGGTAAATCATTTTGGCTGAGGGCAAAGTTAAAGGTGAAGTATGTAGTTTCTAAGATAGGGATAGGGAGATATTGCGGTGCACAGCCTTACCCAATCTTCACAAATCTGAAATAATAATTATAAAAATAATAATAATGTTTGGGCTAAGATAGCTAGCTAGTCTAGTGGTGTACTATAGCTTTAATAACATGAACCCTTTGGGTGGGCAATATGCAATAAGCAAACCACAGCAAAACACTTGCCATATAACAAATACTTGCATATAAGTAAAAAGTTCTCAAGTAATTTAGTAATCAAGTAAACAGTCAGTAATAAAATAAGAACAAAGAAGAAAGAAAAAACAGACAAACTTGTGTGAGTGAACGATTTGTTCACTTAAGCTATATCTACCAATATGGACATTTTGACATAATAATGTGTCTCATTTAGAAATTATATTTCCCCAACTTATTTTAATTATTTGCACATTTTTGCTTTCTAACATATATTTGTGAATCTTTGTAGATCTTTTTGTCGATCTCATTCTATCTTAATCTTGATTTATATATGTGAGAATCAAGTATCTGTTGGTGAATTTCTGTTTTAGTTGGGAATATGAAACTATTCTAGCCCTATCCCTCTAGGAAAAGGGTTGGGAACCGCTGGTCTAAAAGAGAGACCGATAATACATGAATTAAGAATAATAAACAAATGAGACTGCGAACAAACTGTAATACTACTAAATCAGTCGTCATTTGTTTTATGGTGTATGGAATCACTCAGTTCTTGTAGTTTTACAGTAATACAAGTTGTAATATTCTTCAACAGGCAATCATAAGATAAATAATATGATGCTGTCCAGATGGAGTGAACGTGAGTAATGGCCAAGACACGGAAAGAATGACCAGCTGGTGATGCCAGTGGCGGCAGGAAGCCGTGGAGACATTTCCATCATATCTCTATGTTGAAATTTGCATCTATCATGCTTGTAAGGACTCCCAAATGGTTTCATAATTTGGTTTTATTATAAGCAACTCTGGCCCATGTTGAAATATGAAGGTAAAGAACAACACAGCGGCTCTGGCGGTCATCCGAGAGGACCACACACAGAGCATGAGCAAAGCATTTCAAAGCACATTTAAGCAATCACTAATTCTTCAAATAACTTTTATAATGTTTGCTTTGTATTGTTTTTTTGTTTGTTTGTTTTTTGTTATTGGTTTTTTTTTTCCACCACGGAATTTCTTAAACATCCTGCTCTCATATGTGCGTGTCCACAAATGTTTCAGGAGCCGAATAAACTGGAAAACTGGAAAAATTCTGTATCATCACAACTTAATAAACAAACACTGTTTAGAATGTATTTACATTTTCTGTTTGGTATAAATAAAATGAAACCACAGTAATGTAGCTATTAAATCTAGAAGTGACACTCTGTTGATACCTTACCCACGATGTGCATATTCACAGCCTGTGCAGAAACTTAGAGAAGGAGAGTAAAAATACGAGTCAGCGTAATGTTGCCCTATTGGCAAAGGCTGGGTCAAACACAGATGAGCAATGGACTCTTGCCTGGGCTTCATGGCTTCCAGTGTGGAGGAATGTGATTCGCTAGTGTCCGGTAATCTATATTTTTGAAACACCACTTCAAAATGAGTGCTCACACAAGAAGACTTTAAAATCTGAGCAGTTTTTCAGTGACAAGAAGAAGAAATGTTCTGAGCATACAGTGTACAGCCTCTTCTAATTTCAGTCAACCATTACGTTTTAAAAGCTTTAATCCAGCCCAAGTAGATCAGAGAAAGCAGTGGTTCATAAACACTGCTAAACATTCATGGATTTCCCATCATCCTCCCTGGCATTTAACCATGCACACTGATATATATGGTTATGCTGGCATTGTTGTTCCTACAATACTTTCATAGTGTCACTAAAGAGACATTTTCATATTGCATTCCTGCAAAGATGAAAGAATATTTACTCACAAATGCTGTCCGTCGGGAAAACATGCTGACAATTGAATTTTAGACCATGTGATTTTGCGTGCAGCCTGGACGCAACACTGAGTGGTGAGTGTTTTATTTAGCTAATAAAATGATCATGCCAGAAGAATAGCATTAGACCTATATTATGTCTGCTCTCTCTCTATCATATCTTGAGCTCTAAGTATATTTTATGCATGCGCAGTACAGTGCTTTAAGCATTTTCAGACGTTTCAGAGTGGATGAGCAACTTTTGGAAATGTATCTGGTTTAATGTAGATTTAGCCTGTACTTGTAAAATCATCTTCCAAACACTCATTTTACGAAGCCATTCAGGAATCAGGCAAAAGGGCACGCTGTAAACACGTATAACTTGGAAACTAAAAGGCTGTTTTATTTCAAAGCGGAAGAACATCATGAAGCTGCAGGAGCTTTTCTTTGAGCATGTGTCGAGCCATGGATGTGTTGTGGGTGAGGCGGGGCAAAACTGAGGCAAAGCTGAATCTGCGGTTACTCGATAGGCCTTTTTCACATGAATCAGAAATTATATTAGCGCAGAACAAGGCTAGTTCTGCTACAGGTCTGCGCCTATTATAATAACACATCTTACCTTTTATTTTATGTCTGTTTTCTAAGTTGTTATATAATCTATTGACATAATATTTCACTAATCTTTTATTTCCGTTTTTCACTTAGGGGTAAAACGAAGTTCGAAATACGTGACCAGCGATATTGTCACCATTATGTTCAGTTTAGCTGTCACAGTCACCAGCTAACTACCATCGTCACTGTCATCCGTTAGCCTCCGTCTGCATTACATTTCCCAGCATCCTCCTTGGCCCACACCTGCACCTCCTTCACCATTACCCACACCTACCAGAAGTCATCATCGTCTTCACTCATCGTCTTCAGCTGGTGTCTCCATTGTTCATCTGTGTATTTAAGTTCCTCCTTGTTCGACGTTCATTGTTGGTTATTGTTTGTAGTTAGTGCACACTGTTTGTGTCTCACACATACTGTTTCACATCTTGGATTATAATCGTGATCATCTTGTTATTTGTATCCTCGTTGCCTTCGTTGTCCACCTTAAAAAGAGAAAAGAAAAGTAGTATGGGCGTTCTCCTCACCCCGTCTGATCCCGTTTCTCCACTGGTGACCTGCTTCCAGGAGGGTCGCCAGATCGAGGAGTATGTCACAGAGTTCCTGGAGCTGTCTAATGGGGTAAGCTGGGCGGATGACGTCCCAAAAATTGTCTTCTGACAAGGGCTTGATGATCATCTGCACTAGCAAGCTCCAGCAGCAGCGATCCCGGGGGCGTTCGCTCAATATCTGGACCACGTTAAAAGCCAGAGCAAAAGTTAAGTGCTCCAAAATATCTATGAAAGTATAAATATTTATAAAAACATTGCTACTTTTACAAATGCATGATAATAATTAAATGTGTCTTGATCTGACACATAAGGCAAACAACTGAAAGCAATGAAGTACCCTGCACGTCAAAGGGGTTCCCTGTGCCTTAAAATCCTGACCAAGCGTTCATACTATCTGAATGAAACTAGCATTTGTGACGGCCCAAACGGACTCAAAAAGTGAATATATTGCAGGATCATAGTTGTGATATGTTCAAAGTTTGAAGAGTAAAAGCACTGGTAGTTCAAGCATTTTCACAATATTTAATTTGTAAAAAGACTCCCAAAGTTGTTTGACACTGCAGTTGTTGCCATGGAAAACCGTTCACAGAAACACAAGTATGAAAAGGGCCATCGACTGCACTTATATTCGCTTGTTATGGTGATGGACAGGATTGAATGATCAAGCTGCTTCCCAACTTTTTTTTAAGGCTACTGTGACTAAAAATGCTAAAGTGATGAAGAGTGAAATCATAAGTTTTTGGTTAAATCATTTGTGCAGGATTATTGCAAATGACAGCAGATTTGTATAATGGCTCAAATGAATCATTAAAGCTGTTTATTAAGACAGTATTTCAGTGATAGAAATGGGATTTCTCAGTATAAATCCACACAGGCAGTTGCAGACTCGAGCCAAACCTCTCACCACACAGGCTGAGACTGGCACAAATAATTAATGCTGCTCCCTGTGAGAGGAGGTGTCCAGTATCGCTTCACCTGCCCAGAGGATTCACGACTGAATTATACTATACAGGGATAAAGCTTCTCGCTGTCACATTTCAAGACACATTTGCAAACATACATTATATCTAAAAAAAAAAAAAAAAAAAAAAAAAAGTGTATGAACACGAACACAAACTCATTAGAAATGGATTTTTGCTGATTGTCAGTTGCAAGTTGAAATCACGTCTACAGCAGCGATCCCTACTGCTGTCAATATTCCCATGAGTGTTGGCTGAGAGTGTGGCTTAAAATTGATTGTAAGTGTTACATTATTTAGGCAGGTTCTTACAGTTTAAGAGAGTTTCTTTGGTTACATTAGAAATGCTTTGATAGCAAAACAAGGGAATATTAGACCTCGCAGGGCCCCTGTGGACAGACCGATATCTTTCAGCCGAAAGACAGAGAGGGATCAGTATGCTGCGTGAAAACACAAACACAAGTCCGATGCAAGCAGAGACGGGAAGATATATAACGAGTGGCCACTTGATATCAGTATACGCATATACACATGTATTGAAGTGTATTCTGGCCATTCAGTTGTTCATATTTCAGAAGCTCTTCAAAAGCATTTGGTCATGGCGGATGGGGGTATTTGGGAAGGGGGAGGATTTCGTCCGGCGGAACTGATTTTAAGTTTAATTTTTGAATCATTCACTTAATCAATTAGTTAAAAAACAAGGATTAATTCATGCATAAATACCACTGCTTTGTGTTGCTCTGAAACACTTGATTCACATCTCACGGTAGTAAATAACAAAAAAATATTGCCTCTCCGGGACTAAATCTTGCAACACGGATTGTTGTATAATAAGTTCCGCTCATCTCCCAGACATGCACATACAAAGCACACACCTCCACCTTTACAACCTCATCATCACCTGATATAGACCTAGACTATCCAGGCTGAAGACTTCATGTCATTGAGGACAATGATGGCTTAGATTCCAAAAGTATTTATCCACTAAGGATCGATTGTCCATCTTCACACCTCACACACATAGGCCAGAAGCATAATGATCAAACACTGTACCTCTGCCATTGGGCTGATGACTTGCGGGGTTCGACCTGAACAGACAGGACCAGTGGCAGGGTTCCAGAGTCATTTGATGTTGATGCTGTTTGTTCATTAGCAGATTTCCCGTGTTTTATTGATGGCGATGGCTCAAGCTCATTAGAAGGAGGATGAGGTTCATTAGCAGCTGCATGTGGTCTTGTTCCACCTGTTTTTTGTTTTGTTGTTTTTGTATATATTCTTTTAAAATATATTAATAATTTTATGCGAGTCCCAGAAAAAAAAATGTGAGAAAAAGAATGTGACAGGGGATGTGATCGCAGGGGTTTGCATCTTTGGGTAGACAGAAAAATCAATTGTCTTAGATTTGATTCAAGTATGATTCTATTCAATTCAGGTCAGTCTAAGGTAAGAAAAAGAAAATGTCAAACTTAAGGTGGTTTACTGAAAGGGATAGTTCACCCAAAAAAGATTTTTTTTTTTTTCTTCATTTACTCACCCTCAAACGTGATGCGTAACACGAGAATGAACCTCATTGGTTCTTTCAGATGCTCAAACGTGCTGCGTAACACGAGAATGAACCTCATTGGTTCAAGTTTAATAATTGCCTTGATACTGCCGTGTTGTCATTGCTCAAATAAAGTACTGCGTTATCACTTATCCACCTCTCTCGAGTCTGCTTTATCCTGACATCAACTTCATAATCAGTCCTGAAACTACAGTAAAAGAAGTTGTTTAAATCACTTTAATGCAGTCATATGACTGTCATTAAAGCAGTCGTGTTGATATGCTATATCGATCGCTTTCTGTATCTATGCAAAAATGTTCTCTGAAAACACCTGATATTGCTGAAAGAGAAATAAAGTAACACAAGTCAAGGGTCAAGAGTCCAACAAAATCTAACACTGATCACCATAATGGTGACTTCAAACTAAACTTATTTTCTACCAAACATCAACATCTAAACCTCTATTATTCTCAATAAGAACTTGTGTAGACGTATGACAGAAATAAAGTCAAACTGGTTAAGTAATAAGTGAAGCTGGTAATGCAGTTTTTGGAGTTGTTTAATACTCAGATTAAATCAACTGAAGATAAATGACATTCAGTCTTTCAAGATCTCAGCAAAGGCTGTGGCTGGAAGTGAGTTATAGTTCTTGTGTTTCTGCTTGTCTCTTCTATTTTTCTGTTCTTGTTTCTCTTTTCTTCAGTGATTCTGCTTGTTAACAGCAGGTGTTCGAATGTTTTCTGAAAGCTTTTTTTCTTCTGAAAAAGATGACACCTTGCACATTAAGATAGCACATTGTTTTAGAATTTTACAGTCAAAAAATATGTAAAAAACACCTATTGTAGCTTCAGGTTCTAAAGGGTTAAAGAATGTTTCATGGACATCATCCTAACCTTTAAATTACATTTTATAAATGATAAGGAAACTGGATTCACACATTTTTATGTACTTGGAATGTTACAAATCAACGTTACTGTCAAGTGTTGTAGCTTTCCTGCACAATTTCCCACACTTGAAAAGGAAAACCTCGCCTCTGAATATGAAAAGAACAGGATTCCACTCAGCAAAGTCCTTTTGGATCCATTTGGTCCGTTTATTTTGACTTTTCTTTCTTTTTAAAGTAGCAGGTGAAAAACCTTCAAAATAGAAAAAGGAGAATTCACCAGTGTACAAATTTTTTTTTTTTTTTTTTTTTTTTTTAAAACCCATTATTATCCACACTTGTACAAAAAAACATATTCAATGCAAACATTCTAAATCATCATTATACAAATCCTATATATAAATACTATAAACAGTTAGGGCATGCACCACCCACATAAACAGTTACTGTAGCAATGTAGCGTTCTCTTTAAAACAAACACCGCTTCAGAACAGCATTGGCTTTAACGGCAGGAGTCTATGAGGTAAGCAGATCAGTTTTTCTTACCGGCAGTCTTCCAGAGTTTTTTACGAGTTTGTTGTTTTGTGCAGTGCAACCTGTAGAGTTTCCAAACTGTTTGTGGGCTCGTTTTCCCTTACTGAACACTGACAGCACATATCAGGAAGAAGCAGATGCACGCGCTCAGCTAATTACAGATTAATCTCACCTGAGCGCATGTGAAAATGCGTACTACCGCCAGCGGGCGGCGATGAACGGCAGTCAACGCAACACCTCCCACTCAAGCTTTTTGTGCACACAGAACAGAAAAGGTTGTGAACCACACGTCACTTAGGAGAGGCTACCTGCTCCTCAGCAGGCAAAAGAACGACTAGCCGCCGAACATCTCTCCGCAGCACGATACCGGGACTTCCTTTCCGGTCACAGGATGCTGAGGACCGTGGTGCTGGCTTTGGTTGGGGTACTCGAGCACAATAGCTAGTGACCAGGACCTCTGCATCCCGTACAACACCCTTTTGGTCTGAAGCCACTGCGACAACTCTTCCCAGCCGGAATTGGCCTCTCAAAGCATTCTGGTCGCAAAGCCAGACCACGTCCCCTACAGCAACATTCCTTTCCTGGGTGTGCCACTTAGGTCGAATAAAGAGATTCGGGCCGGCGAGCTGACTCCAGGCCCTCCAGAAGTCGTTGACCTGGCTTTGAATGTCTTGAAGGCGCTTGAAGGGGTAGTTGGCAAAATCAAACATTCTGACGTCACCATCTTGCGATGCTCGTCCCAGAAGAAGAGCGTTTGGCGTCACGTATTGAACCCGGCCTTCTCTACTCTGCACCCTTGCGTCAATAGGCCGCTCATTTGCCAGATTTGCAGCCAACTGAAGTGCTGTGAGGAACTCACTAAATGTAAGAGTTGTCGACCCGCCCAAACTTTGCAGAGCTCTTTTAGCGATGCGAACGGCAGCTTCAGCAGCCCCATTCCGATGCGGTGAATCAGCAGGAAGCACGTTCCACACCCAGCTCGTCCCATTTCTTGCAGCAAGGTCTTCCAGGCCAATCAGGTCTTGACTCTGTAAGAATGCATTTAGATCTTTCAGCACCGACCTTGCTCCAATAAAGTTGGTTCCTGGGTCTGACCAGATTTTGAGGGGGTGGCCTCGGATGGCAGCAAACCTCTGGTAGGCCATCAGGAAGCTCTCTGTGGACAGACTGCTGGCTAATTCAATGTGGATGGCTCTGCTTGCCATACAGCAAAATACTACACCCCAGGCCTTCATGGATGTTCTCCTCTTGATATCATCCCTCACCAGGTATGGGCCAAACAAGTCAATGGAGGTAAACTGAAATGGCAAAGCAGGCCTTGATCTTTCCACAGGTAGAGCTCCCATGACTTGCTGGCATGCCCGAGCCTTGGCCTTCTTGCAGGGGACACACTGGTTGACCACCTTTTCAGCCAATCTCCTTCCTTGCACGACCCAAGCCCTCTGCCGCATCCTCAGCACTGTTCCAGCGATCCCTTCATGCCCTTCCTGATGACCTTGATATGCCAGCAAAGTCCCTAGCCAACTACTGAAGGGAAGTAGCGGAACAGCCAAGCGATCCTCTTTAAAGTACTGGATCCTCCCTCCGCACAACATCAGCCCGCTCGTTGCATCCTTAAACACAACCAGCCGATCCGTCGTGGTGGTGGGGAAGTTTGCTCCTTCTTGGGCAGCCAGGCAGAGATCTCTGAAGGCATCCTCCCTCTCTGTTGCAGTGACAATGCCAGACGATGGTATAGCCTCCCACTTTGCCATCCCCATGGCTCTGGTGTGCAGGAACTGTTTAGCTGCCCTCCAGGTCAGTGCAAGTGTCTTTAGTAGGCATGTTAGGTTGCTGAACCTCTTGATGTCCAGCAGTTTGGAAGATGCAACAGATGGTGGTCTGTGTGAACACTTCGGGATCAGAGGGGGGCTCTTATCAAGCTTTTCCTTCCCACCAGAGCGGGTAAGAACAGCGCTAAAAGCCTTCTTCTGCATACGCATGATATTCTCTCTTGCTTGAACAGCGACATCCTTTGCAGACTTTACTGGCCACTCACACTCGGGGAGACTCAAGAACTCAGGACCTAGCTGCCACTTTGAGCCTCCGTCCAAGTCCCTGGGGTCTGCTCCTCTGGAGATGATGTCCGCTATGTTAACAGATCCCGGAATCCACCACCAGTCTTGGACATTCGTGCTGCCTTGGATTTCCCCAATCCTATTGGCGAAAAAGGTCTGGTAACCATAGCTTTCTCTCTGGATTGCACTCAGGACGGTCTGGCTATCAACCAGATGATACCATCTCCCCACACGAATTCTGCAGTGCTTCTGGAAATACTTTTTCAGGCGAGAAGCGTACACAGCTCCACAGACTTCGGCCTTTACAGCGTCCCCTTTGTGGTCCAGTGGTGTCAGCTTGGCTTTAGCTTCAACCAGCCGTATAGTCACTCCTCGAAGGCATTTCCACCGCAGGTATAAGATGGCACCATAGGAGCTCTCGCTGCCGTCAGAGAATGTAATGCCACAGGGCTCATCATCTGGGTCAGGTGGTGTAAGGCCTCTGATGAACCTCAACTGGTTGAGTGCAGCATAATCCTCTAGCAGGCGAATGGCATCTTCCCGAAGATCATCAGATAAAGGCATGTCCCAGGTACCTTCTGAGTCATTGTGTTTTGTTTTTGCCTCTTGAAAGGCCCTTCTCACTAATATGGCCCCCTTTTGTTTGACCGGTGTCACAAGGCCGAGGGGATCATAAAGTCCAGAGACTTGGCTTAAGAGCTCTCTGCGGGTGAGTGGGTTGGGGGCCGCTGCCCTTACCTCCTCTTTTGACAGGTTTTCGCCCAGCCTCATCTTCCTTTTCTTTTTGGAAAAATTCACAGCCACCATCAAGTGAAGTTTATCCTCTTCAGGATCATAGCCAAGACCCAGTGCTTTATTTTCTCCCTCAGAGAGCTGGTTCGGAAGGACTATTGTTGGGGGCTTCTGCGGCTCCTTGCAATTGGGCTTCTGCGGCTCCTTGCAATTTTGCTTCCCACTTTGACCCGAGTAGATCCATGGCTTCATGTGAAATCCTCCCGCTTTCAGGATCCCCTCAATGTTGGCTGTTAAAACCTTGAGTTGACCCAGATCGTTGTGAGATGTAAGGATGTCGTCAACGTATGCATCTTCTTCCAGTACGCGACACTCCTCCTTAAGGTGCTTGAACCTTGGCAGCTTCGCAGTCTCACGCATGGCCACCTGAGCAATGCAGCCGGCTGGCTTATCGCCAATGTTTACCCGTGTGATTGCATATTCCTGCACGTCCCCATCCTCAGAGTCCCTCCAAAGGAATCGGTGGAGGTGTACTTCTTGGTCCTCGAGCCAGACTGAATTATACATCTTTTTAATGTCCCCAAGTGCGGCGAAGACACCTTTTCGAAAGCGAAGGAGGACGGCGCGGATGCTGTTGAGGACATCCGGGCCCTTTACAAGGACATCATTCAGGCTCTGGCCCTGGAACTTTTGACTGCTGTTCCATACGAGGCGGACTGGCGTGGTGAATGAATGGGGGTTGGGAGCAACCAGGTGGCTAATATACCATACAGGACCAATCCAGTTTCTCAGTACGTCTTTGGATAGTTTGACAGCAGCATTTCTCTCAAGCATGTCATGGACTTGTGTTTTGTAGGCCTCTTTCCACTCCTGCTCCTTCGACAGTTGCTTTTCAGTTCTGAAGAACGTAGCTTCTACAGCTCTTCGATTGTTTGGCAGAGTGGCCGGATCTTCCGTCCAGGGGTATTTTGCGTGCCAATGTGGCTCGTCACTGTGCTGATCTCTGACTACATATGTCAAGCCACTCTTTATTTGCTCCAGTTCTCGCTCCTCAGAAAGAGTCATCTCTTTTCCTCCTGGCTGGCAGTTTCCACACCTGCAACCCCCACACCTTGGCTCACAGACGGCCCCAATGCTGTCCCACTTCCACCAGGCCATAAAGTCCCGGACAGCAGATGATGTGGTGGCGTAGACAGGCTGAGGGGGCAGAACTGGGCTCTTGGCTCTGACCTCTCTGTACTCAGCGGCAGCTGTTCGCATGGAACGTGCGAAATGTGTCCTGGACCCATAGGCTGTGACCATTACTTCTTCAAGAAGATCGGGATGAGAACCTCCGACTGTTTTCCCCAGGGGGCCATCCCACAACACAAGGTTCCCAACGGAGCACACCTTTTGAGGCACGAGCTGGCCTTCCTTGTGACTGACGAGGAGCTTGATTTGCGAAGGCCGGACCAGTTCATGGATAGGAACCTCAGGAAATATTTTCTGCAGTTTCTTGGGTGACACATGACGACTCACCTCTGCAATACTATCAAGCCCATAACAGACAAGCTGATGAGATCTCAGGGTGCCCTTTGAGGTTGCGACCCGGATCTTTAAGAGGTATCGCTTTGTTTCAACGGTGACCTGCATACCACCGACACCATGGACTGTGAGTGTCACCCCTTCGCTTCTCAGATTTAGCTCGTCTGCAGCCTGATGGGTAATGTAGTTTGTGTCGGAAGCAAGGTCTATCAAGGTTCCGATTTTTTGCCCAGCATTTGCTGTGACCTCGAGGATCATCATTATGACCGGGAACTCATTGAGCCCACTCTCTGCCAACAGACCGCGCTCTGGCGCAGCTGAGCTGAAGGTCTTTGAGACTGAGTTACAGAAGACATTTCTGCACTGCTGAGCTAATTCAGGAGGCAACTTGGTCAGGAAGTCTTCCTGGGCATCAGTGTATTTCTTCCCTCCGCCTCTTGCTGGACTAAGCCTTGAGCTCTTCTGCCCACTTCCCTTGCTTACAAAGTTAGGACAGAGGCAGTAATGATGCGCCACGCTCTGAGTGTCCTTGCATGCTTCGTTTCTGCACAGGAAGTTGGTTTTGCATTCTCCATCATCACCATGAACCTCTAGACATTTCCCACAGGCACCGAGCCGTCTTGCTGCTTCTTTCTTTTCTGCCAACTTGAGTGTTTTAAACTTCTTACAGTAGAAGAGCTTCCTTCTATGGCCATTTTCCCCACAGACACCACAGGCTGTTGAAAGGCTAGCAGTTTTGGTGGCCTTTGTCCGGGCATGCTTCTGTGGGATTTTTTCCTCCCTTTTCCCAGACTCATCATCTCTTAATTGCTCCAGCTGTTCATAAATCTTTTCCTGGCTCCTGAGAAATTTGAGCAGCATGTCAAATCTGTCGACCAACGATACATTCTCTTCTTCCGCCATGTAAATCAGCCACTCCTTTTTCAGGCCCTCTGGCAACTTGCTTTCCAGGGACATTGTCACAAGTGGGTTCTTTAAGGCGCCTATGTTTCCCAACACACTGAGGTCATGCAATGCCTTCTCAATGACTTGAATCAAGTCCACAATCTTTCTTGGTTGGTAACTTTTCACTGGGGGCAGTGCCTGCAATTCCTCCACAATCTCTAAAGCGATAGCAGTCTTGTTTCCAAAGCGATTTTCCAGGACGCGAAAAATTTCATCCGCTGTTCCATAAGTTGACAGGCGGAGATCCCTTGCCACCCTTTCCTCGAGACTGTCCAGCAGCTGGAACTTTCTTACCTCCTTGGAACCTGTGGGTTCTCCTTGTTTCTGGAGTGCTTCCCAATCCTTTTTCCAGAGATAGAAGTTCCGCTTTCTTCCATCAAATTTTGGTAGTGCTGTTGGCCTCAATTTAATGGCAGGGACTTGTGAACTGGTAGTTTCTTGGAATGCCCGTTGGGGTTCTACTTTTGCCTGTATAAACAGGGCTTTCCCTGACACTCGCTCTAGCAGGCAGGCTTCGACATTTCTCACCCGCTGCTGAAAGTCTTTCCGCTCCTCATCCGGGATCCAGCGATTCCACTGGCAGGTCGCTTCTTTTGCTGCCTTGATCAGCTCATCGAGATTTTTGAGCATAAATTCATACGCCTCCAACTTCAAGTCAGCCCGAACTGAAGAAAAACGTTCACACTCCTTTTCAGCTGAAATCATTGCTAAGGAGAGTTCAGGGTTGCCAAAGTTATTCCATAGGACCTTCTGAATGATCCCTTCAACTTCCTCTAGTTTCCCTTCACATTCCTCTCCTGTCCTTTTGATGTCTGCAACCACCTCGTCCTTGGAAGCAACTTCCTCTTCTTTCTCCCCTTCTTCCTCATAAGCGGCTTCCAACTCGTCATTTGCTTCCATCACTTTGTCAGCATCCTGTGAGACTTTACAGAAGGCGTCCATGATCTCCTTTGCAGACTTTTTCCTGCATGACTTGACGAGGGAATTTGCTGACCGGGAGAAACGCTGTTTGGCAACAGTCCTCTCTTTCTTTAGCTGCTGCAAAGGTTTCAAATCGGCCATGTTTAGCTGGGATTGCTGAGCTAGAACGTCAGATTGGAGCGTCGGCGCTGGGACTACAGCAGGGGGCTGGAGCTTTGGTGTTGAGCTGGGCGCAGCGCGAGAGTTTTGGTGCTGCTGGGCTGGGCAGGAGCTTCGCTCTGAACCAAGCTGGGCCGGGATTTGACGCTGAGTGTTAACTTCAACCACTAGTCGCGGTTTTTCACTGTCAAGTGTTGTAGCTTTCCTGCACAATTTCCCACACTTGAAAAGGAAAACCTCGCCTCTGAATATGAAAAGAACAGGATTCCACTCAGCAAAGTCCTTTTGGATCCATTTGGTCCGTTTATTTTGACTTTTCTTTCTTTTTAAAGTAGCAGGTGAAAAACCTTCAAAATAGAAAAAGGAGAATTCACCAGTGTACAAATTTTTTTTTTTTTTTTTTTTTTTTTTAAAACCCATTATTATCCACACTTGTACAAAAAAACATATTCAATGCAAACATTCTAAATCATCATTATACAAATCCTATATATAAATACTATAAACAGTTAGGGCATGCACCACCCACATAAACAGTTACTGTAGCAATGTAGCGTTCTCTTTAAAACAAACACCGCTTCAGAACAGCATTGGCTTTAACGGCAGGAGTCTATGAGGTAAGCAGATCAGTTTTTCTTACCGGCAGTCTTCCAGAGTTTTTTACGAGTTTGTTGTTTTGTGCAGTGCAACCTGTAGAGTTTCCAAACTGTTTGTGGGCTCGTTTTCCCTTACTGAACACTGACAGCACATATCAGGAAGAAGCAGATGCACGCGCTCAGCTAATTACAGATTAATCTCACCTGAGCGCATGTGAAAATGCGTACTACCGCCAGCGGGCGGCGATGAACGGCAGTCAACGCAACAGTTACTATTGTCATGGAACAGAAGATTGCAAACACAGGAAAAATCTGAATAGAGTTTATTGAATGACACACAGGTTAAAGGCAGTCGATTCCCTGGATAGCAGATCATTCTGGTGATACTGGCATAGGAATGAATAGTCTTATCTTGTGTGAAGAAGAAGACAACAGTTAAATGCACAGATAAGTATCCGAAGATAAGTGGCCAGGTTGTGGTTCAGCATAGAACGACGAGACCAGACAATTGCGGTATGGAAGGTGACTGCTTATGAAGGGTGAGATGAGAGGTGCAGATGAGGGCAAACACAGACAGGAGTGGTGAAGTGAGTGCAGGAGATGACCAAGGAGGATTGTGGGAGATGTAGTGCACAGAGGTGATAGACTGGTGACTGAGGATGTGACAATGTTTAGTTGTTAAATGTAAGTAGAATCTTTCAGCTAACCTTTTAAAAAATGTTCCACTAAAATTAAGACAACTGGACATTTTAACATTCTCATAACCAAAACGAAACGTTTGGAAACCGTTCTTAGAACAAAAGTTAGCTGTTAGCTGGGCTCCGGTTTCCCCCCACAATCCAAAAAATAAATAGAAAAAGAAGAATCCTTGGGGGAAACAATAGAGCTCTGTGCAATCTTACGGTGCATGGTAGTAATATCTGACATTAATGTACTAACATGAACCTTTTAGGGGTAAATAAGGTGCAAAGCTGTCCCTTTAAGGGTCCT
This sequence comes from Rutilus rutilus, assembly GCF_951802725.1. NCBI lineage: Eukaryota > Metazoa > Chordata > Actinopteri > Cypriniformes > Leuciscidae > Rutilus > Rutilus rutilus. The sequence goes on along the minus strand of NC_140230.1, from coordinate 460,424 downwards.
GCTCAGAGTAAGCTGTTATACCCCTTAAGATACAATGTGTGCCCATTTCTGTTTTATTTGATATTCTGAAACCAGATTGAAGGAGTTCCCATGTGTGCAGAACATTTGTTTGGCTTATTTTCCACCTCAATGTTTAATATGTAGTAGCTGTTTTATAAAAGCAATAAGACAATCATAGCTGTGCTACTGTATTTTGTGAGTACATGGCCACAGAAACCCAAAACCTGCATCTTGCATCCCGAGACCCAGGTTGTCACTAAATGATGTGTTGAAAATTTAATTCTCTGATCACATTAAGTGCTCTGAGAAGACAAAATCTGAACAGAAGATCTTGGCAGTGTCATCTTTTTTTCTGGAGTGAGATAGGCAGTGGCCCTGTAAAGTCTGTGTTATTGTGGTGTCTTGTTTCACCCTGCACATTTAGATGATGAAGGTTGATGAATCCATTCATCAGGAAAACGTATACACCACCAAACGTTTTACTAGACGCTCTCAGTACCAGCAATGAAACATCATCAAAATGCATAATTAAAATAAGATTTGGTATTTTCTATTGTACTATTTTTTTTAATTACTAGTTGTTCTGTGTAAGACATTTTCTTAGTTCTGAATTTAACATTTTAAAGATAGGGCACGATAGGCCTTCTTTCTGAGAAACTTACTGAAACTTAGCATTGCAGCTAGCAGGCACTCAAGGTTGAGCAGACAGCAGCATTCAGTTGTTTGTGCAGCCGAGCCCAGCACTCTGATAGTGTGCTTCATAATCAGAAACACTCGTAGCAGGACTACAACTACATGCTATTTTCCTCAAACAGCCGTTTCTGCTGTAAACAGGGAAATGAAAGCTTTAGCGTTCTGCCGGGAAGACTCAATTGTTACTTCACTTATTACCTTCTCATCTATCAAATCGTGTTCTAATACTTGTAGTATAAAAGATTGGTACTACACATGTCTGAGTTCACAGAACCCTACATTCAATTGGCAGAAACCGACTCCGGCGTTAGCTCACCCCCGTCTCGATTGCAGTCATAACAACACAAAATCATATCGTGGATTTTGATCCCACCAACTCTGGTGGCTGCGCCAGAGCAAGAGCGAGACCGTGTGTAGGAAACCAGCGCGTGGAGGTTCTAAAAAAAACAGCAATCTCATGAGAGTCGATCTCCTCACACTGTTGTTCAAGTTCAATTCTGTTGTGTTCTAGTGTCCTTTTATGTTTAATTGTGTCTTATCACTATATTTAATAACACACCATGAGACCAAAACTCTGAGCGCTGCATCCTTCTTTACTGAACTCTCATACAAGACACAGACATGAGCAACCAACAGATGATCAGTCTAACACATAAGTCAACTTAAAGCTGCATTCAGTAACTTCGGGATTTCTTCGCTGTATTCTCGCTTTTTGCTCGCAGGTTTCTCTCTAGAGCTCCCCCACAGCTTCGGAATAGATATTTGACAACACTGTTGTAAAAACTCGTTGGCTATTCTCAGACACCAGAGGCTAGCAGATCAACGACATCAAAGCAGATGGGACATTCTTTAAAACGTCTTCTTCATTCGGGTTCGAACAGCGTGAGGGAGCGCAATAATGATGGCATTTTAGCAGATTTCTTTTGGCCGTAAAGCAATTGTTGGTAACACTTTAGAATACTGTTCCTTCATTAATGAATAACTACACAGGAACAAATGAGTAATGCACTATTAACATTGTAGTAACTACTATTAACTAACAAGAAACTCTGATTAACGAATTAGTAAGTCATAGCGTTCAGTCGAATGTGGTAGTTCACTATTAGCTAATCAGTAACTACTATTTTTCATACCTCACTGAAGACTACTAAGAACTACTATATACAAGGTCATAATTAATATTAATAATGCATAATATATAATAAGGTAATGGTAACTCATTAGTAATTAATCAAGTGTTATTACATCCTTCTAAAGGAACTACTAATAATTTGGATGTGAAAAACATGATAAATACCTAATATTGACTAAAGTCATTGTAAGCTTTAAGGCTTTTGTAAGGTTTTGGATAGTAATGACTCAAGTGTTACTACATCCTTCTAAAGGAACTACTAATTATTTGGATCAGTATTCTAAAGTGAAGATCATGGGAACACACAAGTAATGACTAAAGTGTTACCAAATCCATCTGAAGGAATAACTATTCAAAATCTTACAAAAATCTCAAAAGCTTACAATGACTTCAGTCAATATTTGGTAGTTATCATGTTTTTCACTTTAGATACTGATCCAAATAATTAGTAGTTCTTTTAGAATGATGTAGTAATACTTGAGTCATTACTAGTGGGTTACCATTACCTTTTATTATAAATTATGCATTATTCATGTTAATTATGAACCTGAAGATAGTAGTTCTCTGGGAGGTATGAAAAAAATAGTAGTTACTGATTAGCTAATAATGAACTACTACATTCATCTGAGCGCTATTACTTACTAATTTGTAAATCAGAGTTTCTTGTTAGTTAATAGTAGTTATTAGAATGTTAATAATGCGTTACTCTATTGTTCCTGTGTAATTATTCATTAATGAAGGAACAGTATTCTAAAGTGTTACCCAATTGTTTACATCGCGAGACTTCCTGACGCGGCGGCCGGCGGTCCGCCACCCCAAAGTTGCAAGTGCGTATTTTCCGCTCAGGGGCACCAGAGGGGTGCGAAACGACCACCATTCAACCTGAAATAAGTATTATAACCATTCCAATGACTCCGAAGCTGTTCAGTTAAGGTAAAAAAGTTACTTAGTTCACCTTTAATCAGACACAGAGAGTGTCAAACCAAATCCACCACAAGTTCCACTTCCAAGACTTTCAAGTTGGTTTTCAAGTTTTTTTGTAGGCGCTTCTAACATCCACTGTTAACATGTACTCTCTACCATGATCAAACTTCATTCAGGTAAGTATATTAACTTGGCTACTCTGCTGCTGTGGTGACTTTGCAGTTTTCTTAAAAACTGCTGATACAGACTGTAACGCTTTAAATAGTAGGACCGGATAGCTTACCTGAATGGTTGGAGCAAAGTTTAAGCAAAGATTCACGTAACTGATATTCCACAGTGCAGTGGTAATTTATTTGTAGCGTCGTCTATCCCATGCACATGTAACCCCTCCACCCGGGTCCTACTCGCCCTGCTCTGTGCGGGCCTCGAACCTGGGTTTCCAGCGTGAGAGTCAGGCGCTCTAACAAGGAGGCTAAAGACTGCAGCCTCTTGCATCTGTCGCTAGAGCACCTATTGAGATCAGAGGAGTGAGGTTTACTCGCACAGCGACTACTAGTCCGATACACACACATGGGCAGTTTTGCAAATATTTCACTAACAACTGCATTACTGAATAGAAATAAAACAAGCACAAAAGCAACAGAAATATTAAACCGGCTTTACACATATATGCTATATTCACGGCTCGCGCTCCTCATACCTCTACCCACTCACCAGAGAGTGCGCTCCACCTTAAAGGAGCAGTACCTAATTCAACTTGTTACATGCCCTTCTCTGAATTCGTTATTGCTTCTGCATTTACAGAGATGTTATTTGCCAATCACTTCCCGATCGCCGGGAAGATCTCGATTTATACTTAGTGATATTGCATGACTTTAACCAAGCACAGCAAAAAAAAACAAAAAAAACAAAAAAAAAGCTTAGTCAAAATTCTGAAATGGGCAAATTAGTTCAAATTAAAATACCCAAACATACAAGAACAGCCATCAGTAACGTTAAAATATATAAAAGTTTACAAAACAAACTAAATTAATGAAAAATTCTGAAAATTTTACATGTAATTATATGGATCATATCTGAAAAAGGAAGAAGCTGAGCTAAAAGAGAGCAAATTGGTCTTTGGCTGCTATGCACATGCTGTAGTAGATGTATAATACAATGGCAGTAAATGACTCATTTACAAAAGTGCTGAAATTACACAAACAACTGTATTACACAATATTTACTTTTAAGATCTTTTAATGCTTAAAATTAAAGGGTAACTAAAGCCCTGGTCAGAGCCTGACTCCACCCACTGGCAATGTTTGAAAAATGCTGGAAAAGTAGGCAGAGCCCAGCGGAGGGGTGGCGGGCATCTGAGACGCGTCTCTCTGTAGGCAAGGGCGTGGTTAGCTGGTACCCTCTGACGTCACAGGGTACCACAACTTTCAATAATAAAATTCAACTGCAGTAGCCACCGTTCAACCTGAAGAGGGCAGCACTCAGACGTTTTTACACCATATTTTGTAGAATTAAAACACTTTAAACACAAATGTCAAAAAAATTACTTGAATCAATGAACAGCATTAATAAAGCCCCAGTCTTACAGATCATTAACTAAAAAAAAGTTGTTTGATGGCTAGTTCACACTACAGGATTTTAAGCCCGATTTGCAAGTTAACGAGCTCGCCGACAGGTCGGCTGTAATCGCGTGCAAATCTGCGGGTGATCCGCGCTCGCCAATCTTTAAGTGTGAAATACTTAACGCTGACGCGTCGGTGACGCCAGACAAATATCTAGCATGCCAAATATCTGGAGCTGTCAGCCGACTCGATAGCCTGTGGTGTCACGTGTCGCAACGAGCAACAGCCAATGATCAGCTTGTTATGACATTACAAAAGCCTTTTGTATTTGTAACCATCGTTGCCAAACCACAAAAGGCAGCCGCTTTTTCATTATAATGTTTTACTCACCTCCAACTCTCTCTGACAGACAATCCCTGCTGCCCGCGTGTGCTTATCCATCCGTTCACCCATATTCTTTGTTTTTTCTTTTTTTTGGGTGGGGGGGGGGTTATAAACAGATCATTGCGCAAACAATATATATATATATATATATATATATTATTTTATTTTATTTTTTTACCACCAATTTTGTGCCGCCGTCCATTTTCAAATAGACAATGCGCCATTGGAATGCGCCATTTCCCATTCCACTTCTTGCGCATGTTTTCATGACAAAATGTGGTTTTGGGACCAAGGTCGTTGAGTGACAGAGTTGTTGTCAGCTCGTGTAGTGTGTAACCCCCTGTTGTAGATCATTTACGTAGTGTCACATAGTGTGAACACCACAACGACTTCAAGACTCCAGAGCAAGTCATGTAGTCTAAACAGCACAGCGATCTGCCGACGTTTAAAGTTGTGTAGTGTGATCTAGGCATTAGGGTTTAGTTACCCTTTAAGATCTAGAATAATAGGAAACGTAGTACAATCGCTGCAACACACAACCTTTTTCTGGTGACCTATACTTAATCCACTGATATGTTTTATAACTTTTAAAAAGGGCCCAAATATTGTCCAGAATCAACTAACTGGCCGGGTTGATTCACTACCGTTCATAAGTTGGGGTCTGCAAGATAATGTGAGATGATTTTATCAGTTTTTATGCTCGCATGAATTTTTGGTCAAACACCGTAAACAGTAATATTCAAAAATAATAAAATGTTAAACAATTTAAAACCAATTAAATATTACAATAGAAGGTTGTAGGGTAGAGTGGGGGAAAACGCCCCCCTGGGGTAAAACGCCCCCCACCTGTTTTTCCCAAAATAACCACTAAAAGTAGTCAATATAGGTTTTTACTGTTGCTATGCACTACGTTGATAACGGGGATATACAAATCTCTATGGAGAAGCTGACACCAGCGACACATTTGAAGAGAAGAGGATTACATGGTAAATGCTATAATTTTCAGATATTAGTAAATAAGTGTTTAAGATAATATTGTTCTGCAGGATATCGCAGTGATGTATGATAGATGAATAGTGAAGTCTGTAGTTTGAGATCATATATTATTTATAAGGAATATAATTATATTTTAAAAATTAAACATTATTTTAAAAAACTCATAGCTTGTGGGGTAAAACGCCCCCTACGCTGAGGGGTAAAACGCCATAGTTTTATAGTTAGTTTCTCTATCATAATTACTATAATAAAATATTTCTGTCTATCAAATCCTTTGTTTTACACTTAATGCAGTATAACTAGGTGGTAAAATCTAAATATTTGAACAAAACATGAAAAAAATACCTCAAGTGAGCATTAACTAGCTAGCTTGCTAGCACAGTTAGCTCACTGATGGAAGGTAGTTAATTTTGCCTATTTTGAACATTTCTGAAATAAATATTAATATTTATACACGTTGATACATTACTTGCCTTTTACCTTTAGAGATTAAAAACTATTGTCTGTTAATTTTGCTGTTTATCTATGAAGCAAACTGGTTGGTAAGAAAGGGGGCATTTTACCCCACCTTGGGGGGCGTTTTACCCCACCGCTGGGGCAAAACGCCCCCTTTGTACAAAAATATTTTCAGTGGAAATACTAATTAATTATGAAGGCTGAGCAATTTTAATATTTGGTGAATAACTCCTGCCATAGTCACTCAAAACCGGGATGGCAATTCTAGTCACATTTATGTTTTGTTTCACTGTAATGTCACATTTTCCTTAAGGGGGGCGTTTTCCCCCACTCTACCCTACATTTAAAGCGTGATATGCTTCTCTGCTCGGTCACCTAAATTTCGCTATGAGTATTATTCCTCAAGGCAGGGCATTTATCTCGTCTGTTAACGATGGCCCACTCCATGCCTAATTTAAGGGACCGGCTCCAGCTAAACAAAGAGTGCATGTCCGATCTCAGATTTGGATACTTGGAATGGCAAAGGCCAGATGAATTTCCAAGCTCGCTCAGGCTTCGGTTCGTCCGTGTTTCACGAAAATGATCCTATAGTGGTCGCTAGCGTTCTTTGGGGTTTGACGTGGTCGCAAAACATATTATATTGTTTGAGCTAACGAAGCACGGTTGCCATCATTAAGACAGATCTTATTGTCAGGCGATCATGCCATTCCTGAGACGTTAATCTGGCTATCAGTCGTCTTTAATTTTATAATTAAGGTCACGCACATTCATTCCCGGCCACTGCAATGCCATAGCTACGCGCTTTCCCGCTTTTGTTTTCAGGCTTTCAGACGGCTTTTCCCTTCAGCAACCCGGATCCATCACCCTGCCCTCCTCTAACAGAGATAATGTTAAAGTAGTTGCTCTGCTCAATCCAGCTAGACCATACATCACTAAAGGCATACCTCCATACACTTTAAAAGCTTATACAGTACTTCTGCAGTCTTTGTTTATAATGTTTTGCTTTTCTTTTCAGATTCCTCTATTTCCCATCCTGATCACGGCTGGTTGTTCCTTCTTCGTCAACAATTACGAAAATCATAATTAAATATTTCTTCCATTCGTAGATTGCTCGCAGGCATTCAAATTTACGCAAGTATTTTAATCCTAATTAGTCTTTTCACCGTACTTTCTGTTCACTTGCTACTCAAAGGCATAGCCAAGTCCTCTAATAAACCTCTGATAGACGCCTGCCAATCACATTGTATACATTACAAAGATAAAAAGGGGTGGTCCCGGCACAGAGGCTGGAGTTTCAACAGCTCGGTTTGCAGTTTTGATTACCTCTCACAGACAAATTTCAAAACTTTTAGCTTTTATGTTCAAACTGGAGTCAGACAAAGATGGAGAGACTCAAAAAGTGTCAACATGTAGACAACATTTTTGAATGGTTTGTTGATAAATTATGTAGCTTATGCGTAGTTATCTTCTATTCATTGATTAGCATATTCTGTCTTGATAATGTGTAAATCCTGTTCCGGGGGCAGGATTTATGAAAATTTTAGGGTTTGTGATGTCACTAACGCAGGAGGAATGTCACGTAGTCCCTACCAGTGTTTGTTGTAGTCCTTAAAAAGCAATTTCTTGAAATGAAAATCTCCCATTGCTTGACCTTTGAGCGTTGTAACTTGTTTATGCTTAAACAGCAACATTACACACTAACTACAGTTAGAAAAGTGAAATCCATTCAACCACCCCATTAATTACCTCCCGTCCGCAATGGTCTCTTCTCTTCCTATTTTCATATTCAGATTGTAGCTGTTTTTTACAGCATTTCGTGGCTCATGCATCCAGGGGAATTTACTTCAGAATCTAAACACTCCGATTTTGCCCGTGGTCTTTCTTTTTCTGATTTACGTTTCTCACTTAATTTCTTTACTCTCTTTTTTAAGCACTCTAAGAATGACTCAAGGATCTGGTTGTCACATTAGCAATTTCTTAAATTAACAATAGTTTCTGTCCCTTCTCATCCATGATTAAATTCCTGAAAATTCATCCTAGAACTTCAGATCAGTCCCCCCTATTTATCTTATCTAACAGAGCACCTCTCTCTAAGGCCTGGTTCAGGACTCATTTAGCTACTGTCCTCAAAAGCTGCCGTCTATCTCCCTCTCTTTATACCGGACAGTCCTTCGGGATCGGGGCAGCCACTGAACTCTGTGTTTCTACGTCAGCAATCAAGATCTTGGGCAGATGGTCTTCCTCTGCATTCGAATTCTATATAAGACTCGATTCCAAAATCATCCACGAAGCTCAGCAAGCTCTTTCCAGCAACGATTAAGGTTATCCTCATGCAAATACTGGTGGTGGTGTCATGCTCACACATATTACTCATCTATCCTGTTCGATAGTCTTTAGCTTGCATTACTAGTCTGAGTGGACATTGTCTCTGTGTGGCTTAGTGACCGTTTTCTCTGTGTGACCCTCGTGGCCTATCGTGGTATTGTCCTGTGTAGCCTATTGTGGCCTTGTGGCCCTCGTGGCTTCAGTTCTGTGTGGTCTATCATGGCCTTGTGGCCTATCGTGGCCTTGTCCTTTGTGCCTATCGTGGCAGTGCGGCCCTTCAGGGCATAGGTTCTGTGTGGCTATGTGTCTCTGTGTCTCTGAGTGGTTTGTCTCTGTGTGGCATTAGTGGCCTTGTGGTCTATCGTGGCCTTGTCTCTGTGTGGCCCATCGTGGCCTTACTCTGTGTGGTCTATCACGGCCTTGTCATTGTGTGGCCCATTGTGCCCTGGCTCTGTGTGGCTCATCATGGCTTTCTCTGTGTGGCCTATCATGGCTTGTGGCTTATAGTGGCCTTGTCTTTATGTAGCTATGTTAGCCTCTCATTTTCAGTTTAAATGTTCCACTCTTCCCCAGCTCCCTTGCTTTCCTTTCAACACGTCTTCATATAGTACCTTACAGGTTCACTGTTTCTCACAATGATGAAAGTGGCCCTCTTTACTAATTAAGCTATTGGTCTATGAAGTCTTCCACATTTCTATGTTTCGTCATGCTTATTTCATGTTAACTAATTTTTTACTTTCTATGTTTTAGGAACCACAAGATACATGGCTGGTGGGTATACTGTTTCTTTACAGTTCTTTGGGCGTGGGCTCTGTCCCGGTGGAATTATTTTCTCAACCTATTTTTGGGGGTCTGCTGCCGCTGCCTTCGTCTTCAGGCAGGAAATGCAGATTCCGAACCCTCAGATTGCGAGCTACGGACTGGGCCTACGCCAATAAACTTTATAACACAGTCATTTCTTGCTGGGCTGGTAATAAATGTAAGCTTGTTACGTTATTTTGCCTCTTGAGTCTTTCTGGTAGAACTTCTGAACATTCTCACGAAGCTTAAAGGTGAACTAAGTAACTTTTTTACCTTAACCCTCTGGGGACCAAGGTGTTTTTGGAGCCCTTGAGATGTTCTGACATGCCTTGAAATTTGTGCTTTTTTCAGTTATTTATAAACATGTTAATGGCAAAGGTGTAAAATCACTCTATATAGCACAAACAGGGCTACCAAAATATGCGGGCAACGTGTATGTAGATGTTTGTATTTTTAAGAGAATAATGTTTATGCGTGGTTATTGGAAAAAATAAAAATGAAAGTGGCTGAATTAAGACCACAAAACACATATTAAATATGTGTCCACAAGACTTTTGTCTAATTGATGTTGTACCTTTGAGTACTGGCTTCAAAATTATGTGAAAATAGTCTTGCTTTATCGTTCACAAAAAAAAAAATAATTGATTTAAATGGTGTAAAACAGGTTTTGCTTGGAAAGCCAATATGCGAGGGGGGCGTGAAGGAGTAGTTTACACCTGGGTTGTCCCACCCACTCTGCATAATGACTCTGCATAATTAGCCATTCATTCAGGTGTGACACTGACTGAGCCACAATGCAAGGACAATGTATTTAGAAGAATACTTATATTGACCATTTAAGATTTCGCTTACTTCTATCTTGTAAATATGTTTAGCTATTTTATTAAAAATGTTACAATTACAACAATAATTACAATTTCAACAATATTTCAAGTGTACTCTTTCTTTGTAAAAAAAAAAAAGAAAGAAAAAAAAGATTATAGGCCTACATTTTATCATATGTATTCATTAGTTTGAATATAGCCAACATTGGAACATCTAACATCTTAGTCTATGACTTTATTTTTGACAAAAATAGTGTGACTAACGCCTGACTAACGTTGTTTTATTGAAATATCAGGGCATATAAATGTTAATTTACGTTGCTTATACAAATACATTTTATTTCAACATATTCCAGTCGATTTTTACTCATCTCAGTAGGCTATGGCAAAGCAGTTTATTCTTTCACACACAGACACGCGATTCATATTTAGGCTAAACACTCACAAATATGTACCCTTCATTCATCTCACAGAAACGCGAGTCATATTATAGAAATGCGATTCATCTTTTTGCGGTTTATAGGCCTACACTAACGTTATTCCATAACGTTATTCCACACTTGAGAAAAGAAAACAGCCTACCTCATTCCTCAGCGCGATCTGCTGCTCATATCAGGATATTTCTCCTCATCAGCACTGTGGAAACTTTTCTACATAAAGGCTATAATGTCTCACTCGCGACGACGCGCTTTGTTTACAGCTGATGTGGGGGCGTTTCACAGACTGAAATGGTTCTCAGAATTTGCATTTGAATAGCGCGCGCTCTCCGGGGAGTGGTCAAATTACTGTGAATCATCTCGTAATGAGGTCGACTGGAGTCGCTCTCTTTGTATACAGATTACAGAAACTAAGAATATTTGTTTTTTATATAAATAACTTCATTTAAAAGCTGCGATCTCAAGCTTTATGCCCGTGGGTCTGTTTGCCTGTTTGACTGAATTTTCGCGGAGTTATAGATCATTTTCGAACGCGTTTCAAACGGGAGTTTACTGACAGAGAGAAGGCAGAAATCGCATCATCTTAATTTTTCTTTATTTGTCAAAAAGCAAAACACTTTATTTTTATTGTGAGTATACAGAAAAAAATTTAAACTGAACAGGATCGATTGATGTATTACACGAAAATGAAAGATCAAAATTAACAGAGCATTTAGTGTTTATTTTCATTGCTAAAAAAAAAAAAACGAGCAAAACGCGCAGGCGCGTTTTTGGTCCCCAGAGGGTTAACTGAACAGCTTCGGAGTCATTGGAATGGTTATATTACTTATTTCGGGTTGAATGGTGGTCGTTTCGCACCCCCCTGGTGCCCGTGAGCGGAAAATTCGCACTTGCAACTTTGAGACGGCGGGCCGCCGGCCGCCGCGTCAGGAAGTATCGCGTGATATCAGGTCTCGCGATGTAAACAATTGCTTTACGGCCAAAAGAAATCTGCTAAAATACTGTCATTATTGCGCTCCCTCACGCTGTCCGAACCCGAAGGAAGAAGACGTTTTAAAGAATGTCCCATCTGCTTTGATGTCGTTGATCTACTAGCCTCTGGTGTCTGAGAATCACCAGAGTTTTTACAACAGTGTTGTCAAATATCTATTCCGAACCTGTGGGGGGAGGTCTAGAGAGAAACCTGCGAGCAAAAAGCGAGAATACAGCAAAGAAATCCCGAAGCTACTGAGTGCTGCTTTAAGACAGCAAATCTGGTTATTTTTCATGTGGAAAAGAGTGATATTCAGAGGGATTTCACGGTCACTTGGTCTTAATACATGGCTAAAAAAAAAAAAAAAAAAAACTGCAACATGAGAGGGCTGACCTTCAGTCTTCTCTGGAGTCACAGACAACTGTTTAAATCACATGTTATTCACATTGAAAGTGACCAGCAAGCAAACAGGATGACAACCCCTTTCCACACCACATGTGGAAAAGTTTCATTTCAATGTGTTCAGAATTCTGTTGACCACACAGATGATGTCTTTTGCCTCAGAGAAGACAACACCATCTATTGTGAAGAACAAACAGGTGTGGGGGTTAACATTAACATACAGCCCAATCACAGGAACTGCTTTTTTCTCCCTCATTCTTACCCACAAGTGTGAATGATCTCCAAGGGAAAAAAAAGTTTTGCAAGGACAGTTCTTCACATTATACAAAATGGACAGAATAGAACTAATCCTCTCCATATCTATTTTAATATCTATATTTGCTTAATGAGTGCTGTTTATGACACAACAATGTATACAGATATATCTATTAAGGTATATATGAAGGCATGGGTGAAGGTTTAACATTACGCAATCATATTTGGAATCTATGCATTCAGCATAATGCCTAGGTTAATGTGTGAAAAGTGAATAGTGTCCCCATCGATAAACTGAGCTGTTAGGATCAACGCAGACCAGAGGGTGAGCACCCCCTACTGGCCTCTCTAACACCTCCTCCAGCAGCAACCTTGTTTTCCCAGGACGCCTCCTATACAGGTAATGGCCAAGCTCAACACTGCTTAGCTTCAGTGGGAAACCAGTCCTGGGGTACAGGGTGATATGGTTTTCTTGTTGCCTTGTTTATTATTATTATTTTTATTATTATTAAAGGCCTGCCAATGGATCCAACTCTCTCGTTTCTGTGATTTCCACTGTTACAGAAGACCTGACCCAACTCTTATTCTGCTCCAGTGGTCCCTGTGAGGTCCCAAATGGGTCCGCTCTGCTGTACAAATCTACCTGGGGCTTCCCAGTCACCTTGGCTCATGGATCCCTCAGCTCCACCTCAAGCCTCCAAGCCTCTGACTCCACCTTGGTCCTCCAACCCATTGGCTTCACATTGGCTCAACACTCTCTTGGCTCCCCCATGGACTGCCATCCCTCAGACTCCGGAGGGGTCCCTTGTCCCTCTGGCTCCACCTTGGCCCATCATTGCTCTGGCTCCACCTTGGTCCATCATTGCTCTGGCTTCACCTCGGACATCCAAATCGGCAGCTTCTCCTCATCCCTTACCCCCTCTGGCTCCTCCATCTTTATCTCCTACCTGGTCATTTTCTCCTTGGTGTCTTCCTCTGCATGTTCCTCATTCTCATCCAGAGCCCCCAAGCCCGCCCCCACACTTCCTTCCTTCCTTCCTTCCTTCCTTCCTTCCTTCCTTCCTTCCCTCCCTCCTTCTTTCCCTCCCTCCTTCTTTCCGTCCTTCCTTTCTCCCCCTCCTTCTTCCCTCCTTCTTCCCTCCTTCTTCCCTCCTTCCTTCTTCCCTCCTTCTTCCCTCCTTCCTTCTTTCCCTGCCTCCTTCCTTCTTTCCCTCCCTCCCTCCCTCCCTCCCTCCCCTACCCTCACCTCCCCTCCCTCCTTTCCCTCCCTCCCCTCCCTCCTTTCCCTCCCTCCCCTCCCTCCTTTCCCTCCTTTCCCTCCCTCCCCTCCCTTCTTTCCCTCCCTTCTTTCCCTCCCTTCTTTCCCTCCCTCCCTCCCTTCTTTCCCTCCCTCCCTCCCTCCCTTCTTTCCCTCCCTCCCTCCCTTCCTTCTTTCCCTCCCTCCCTTCCTTCTTTCCCTCCCTCCCTTCCTTCTTTCCCTCCCTCCCTCCCTTCTTTCCCTCCCTCCCTCCTTTCCCTCCCTCCCCTCCCTCCTTTCCCTCCCTCCCCTCCCTCCTTTCCCTCCCTCCTTTCCCTCCCTCCCCTCCCTTCTTTCTTTCCCTCCCTCCCTCCCTCCCTCCCTTCTTTCCCTCCCTCCCTCCCTTCTTTCCCTCCCTCCCTCCCTTCTTTCCCTCCCTCCCTCCCTTCTTTCCCTCCCTCCCTTCTTTCCCTCCCTCCCTCCCCTCCCTCCTTTCCCTCCCTCCCCTCCCTCCTTTCCCTCCCTCCCCTCCCTCCTTTCCCTCCCTCCCCTCCCTCCTTTCCCTCCCTCCCCTCCCTCCCTCCTTTCCCTCCCTCCTTCCTTCTTTCCCTCCCTCCTTCCTTCCTTCTTTCCCTCCCTCCTTCCTTCCTTCTTTCCCTCCCTCCTTCCTTCCTTCTTTCCCTCCCTCCTTCCTTCTTTCCCTCCCTCCTTCCTTCTTTCCCTCCCTCCTTCCCTCCCTCCTTCCCTCCTTCCCTCCCTCCTTCCTTCTTTCCCTCCCTCCCTCCTTCCTTCTTTCCCTCCCTCCCTCCTCCCTCCTTCCCTCTTTCCCTCCCTCCCTCCTCCCTCTTTCCCTCCTTCCCTCCCTCCCTCCCTCCTTCCCTCCCTCCTTCCTTCCCTCCCTCCTTCCTTCCCTCCCTCCCTCCCTCCCTCCTTCCCTCCCTCCCTCCCTCCCTCCCTCTCTCCTTCCTTCTTTCCCTCCCTCCCTCCCTCCCTCCCTCCCTCTCTCCCTCCCTCCCTCTCTCCTTCCTTCTTTCCCTCCTTCCCTCCCTCCCTCCCCCCCTCCCTCCCTCCCTCCCTCTCTCCTTCCTTCTTTCCCTCCTTCCCTCCCTCCCTCCCTCCCTCCCTCCCTCCCTCCCTCCTTCCCTCCCTCCCTCCCTCCTTCCCTCCCTCCCTCCTTCCTTCCCTCCCTCCCTCCCTCCTTCCCTCCCTCCTTCCCTCCTCCCCTCCTCCCTCCTTCCCTCCCTCCTTCCCTCCCTCCTTCCCTCCCTCCCTCCCTCCTTCCTTCCTTCCCTCCCTCCCTCCCTCCCTCCTTCCCTCCTTCCCTCCCTCCTTCCCTCCCTCCTTCCTTCCCTCCCTCCCTCCTTCCTTCCCTCCTTCCTTCCCTCCTTCCTTCCTTCCCTCCTTCCCTCCCTCCTTCCCTCCTTCCCTCCCTCCTTCCCTCCCTCCTTCCCTCCCTCCTTCCTTCCCTCCCTCCCTCCCTCCCTCCTTCCTTCCTTCCTTCCTTCCTTCCATCCTTCCCTCCCTCCTTCCCTCCCTCCTTCCTTCCCTCCCTCCCTCCCTCCTTCCTTCCCTCCCTCCCTCCCTCCTTCCTTCCCTCCCTCCCTCCCTCCCTCCCTCCTTCCTTCCCTCCCTCCCTCCTTCCTTCCCTCCCTCCCTCCTTCCTTCCCTCCCTCCTTCCTTCCCTCCCTCCCTCCCTCCCTCCTTCCTTCCCTCCCTCCCTCCTTCCTTCCCTCCCTCCCTCCTTCCCTCCCTCCTTCCCTCCCTCCCTCCCTCCCTCCCTCCCTCCCTCCTTCCTTCCTTCCCTCCCTCCCTCCCTCCCTCCCTCCCTCCCTCCTTCCCTCCCTCCCTCCCTCCCTCCCTCCCTCCCTCCTTCCCTCCCTCCTTCCTTCCTTCCCTCCCTCCTTCCTTCCTTCCTTCCCTCCTTCCTTCCTTCCTTCCCTCCTTCCTTCCCTCCCTCCCTCCCTCCCTTCCTTCCTTCCTTCCTTCCCTCCCTCCCTCCCTCCCTCCCTCCTTCCTTCCTTCCCTCCCTCCTTCCTTCCTTCCTTCCTTCCTTCCTTCCTTCCTTCCTTCCTTCCTTCCTCCCTATGGAATCCTCTGAAACGAGTTTAAAATTGCACCAGAAGTCACACAGAATACAATGAAATGTTTTAATTTCAAATGTGTTGTCTGTGTTAAATAAATGTTATTGCATTGAAAACATAATTAATTAATTAATAAAACTAAATATAAATACAATAGAATAAACCATTTATGTGTTCATTTGAAAATTATATATATTTTTAGATGCTGTCAGTATTGCATGTTTCAGTGCCTATGCAAATGTAAGTAAATGTATGTGCTAGAACCACACTTTACATAAAACACAAATGAATACTCATGAGATCATGTTGCAAACATACATATTTTTGCAGACAATTGCAAATCTGACAGCGTAATCCTGCCGTGAGCATTAACTCAGGAAATCCCAATTGATGTGTCCACACAAAAACAATAACTGACAGAGGACAGCTGAGTGTGTGTGTGTGTGTTGTGTGGCTGGGGAATACAAACATAAATCTTTTTTCAACAATCTATTTTCCATCATAGCTATTCACAGGGGACGTCTCAAAGTGCTCTTTAGCTTTTCTGTCAATGGCTGTCCCCATCCATCAGTTTCATAGAGAATTATTCCCCAGATCGATGGGATCACCAGCGCTCAGCACTATTAAGGCTAATAGGAAGCTGTGTGTGTGTGTGTGTGTGTGTGTGTGTGTGTGTGTGTGTGTTAAGCTGTCACACACTCATCGCAGCTGATTTACATCTAATTATACATGACACTGCAGTATGTTCGTACTCAAGCATATGATTTGCATTACATAATGCATAATAAAGACTATACTTGATAATTATAGGTGTAATTCCACTTTTTGATTATTTTTTATCCTGATAATGAAAATTACATAATTAAATGAAATGATGTACGTCACGATCAGAATATTTTCAGTACACAGAGGTATCTTTTACCCATCTGTAGAATACAGATATCCTGCCTGAACGACCGCAGTCTTCAGTTGTAGCGCAATGGCATCGAAAAAAATACAACGACAACAAATGTTCCAGTCTGACTAGATGAATAACTTTAACTAGGTCATTTCAGAATATTTAGTGTCCATTACATACCCGTGACAAGGGTATTCAGGTCAGATAATGCAGCTATGAAGAGAAGCTGAATGCGTAATTGTTCTCAATGAAAGATTTATGAATGAAATTGGGAAGAGGCGACGAGTGGGCCGGAGATCAAATTCATAAATCAAATGACAATACATTTACATTACACCTGCTTAAATGGACAAGCGTTCTTTAGAAGTGAGCATTTAATTTGCACCAGAGCGAGGTAAATTAAGTAGGCATAATTATGCCTATCTTCCACTCAAGCATTGTTTCACATGAATTTTTTAGCAAGGCAACCATTAGCTACAAACTAATGCCAGAGACACCTAAGCAAACTGAATTATTCAATCTGTCAGTGAATATCCCATTACATTCTACTTATGAATACTTGATTTTATTTTGTATAATTGACCAGGCTTGTTTGTCAGACAGGGTTTGATCTGTCTTTCAGTATTTTTTGTGGATGTATGAAATCGGTGACCAGGCCTTTTTAATTCATTTTTTAGCAATGTATCTAAAGCTTCATATTTTGAAATCTAACAGCCTTTTGTGAAATGTTTGATTCCAAAGAATAAAAAATAAAAAATAGGTGCCTTAATATTAATGTATATACTGCATGTATACAAGTATATTTCACTGCTTGGAATGTAAATAAACATTAAACCTATTGACATTTCTAGCAATCACACTGTCATCGAATCTAATATTGAATGTAACAAAGGTGTCATGTTTTCTTTAATGCAAGAATTTAAATTCCCTTTCAAAATGAAGTGTACAAAAGGTAGTAGAAAAATACGTCTACTTGTATTGTGATTTTAAACCCATAGCACATTATAAATCATACCTCATCTTTCACAAACACACAGAGAGATCTAGTCACTGGCATTTGCTATAGATTGATGAAAATGACTTCCAAAGTGTTTATTTCTCTTAATACCCCTGAAAGAAGAGTTAGCACTCAGGAGATATTTGATCGGAATGAGGGAAACTGATGGAGCAACTGATTAATTGGAATTTAATCCATCAGTCACCAAAGCATCAGCCACATCATTTACATTCCAAACAATCAGCTGATGGACCAATAGGACATGGGGTATTAATACGCAACAGTCAATATGATACCGCAGAGCTGTCACGTACCTTATTGACAAGCACAATGGGTCTTTTAATCCTGCCTTGATCAAATTGCATATATTTTAGGATTTCCGCAAGATTCGGTACGTCTTTTGAATGCTTCATCTGAGAGAGGAGAGAGGGGGTTGGGTTGATGTAGTCCATACATTTTCACTGTGATTTGCTGGAGTTGTGTGGCTGATATTGCACAGGTTGCTTGTGTCAAAGTATGTAGCTCTGATGAATGATGAATGAACATACCGATATCATTTTACCATGCAAATCAGCAAGAGACCAACTATTATTAATGATGAAGAAAGGAAACCAATCTGCTAGATGTGTAACAATAAGTTGATGCATCTCTAATTTCAACACTCTTTCTGAAAATGCTCCACAACCCAAATTTTGTATGTTAAATTTCAAACAGAGTTCAAATAATATGCAAACACTGATCAATGTAACACAAAACCTCTCTCTAACAGAAGTCAGCCTGTTCTCGCACTTTATATATTTTGGTCTTAAGCATGAGAGTGTTTTAATGAGGTCTGTTCACTATATCAGTGCTCTTTTACCTCTTAACTCCTCCACTCTTTTCTCCAATGGCGCTCCATCACTGTAATGAAGTTTGTCTTGACGTATGAGGGTTGATCTAGGCGACAGTATGTAATATCGCCCTTCACGGATCACATATCTGAGACATTTAATAGGCTGCTTATCATGTAGCCCTAGGTTAATCATTTATCAGTACTCATCAGATCACTCTGATGGATTATTCTCAATAAAGGCTCCTAGCCGAGCTCATTCACCACCGCTTATTACCCTGAATTACACCACATCGAAGCATCCTCCTTACACTGTGTGATCCATCGCTAGCAACACATGCTGAAATGGTGTCAAACGTGAGTCAAGTCAGAGGCCTGAATAAAGATGACTGCTGAGGTTTTGAAGGCGAGATTAAGGCTCTTCGCTGTGGATGTTGGCAGCTGCTCAGACCCTATGGAAGACTTTAGTACAACCATTTGTCACCCTCCAAAGCAATATGTCAGTGAGTGTCAGCTTCTCCAAACAGCCAGCTAAAAACCCCAGAGAGGTTGGCTGATCACTACATGTGTGCAGAACCAATGTGTTTTTTTTTTTCTTTCTTCAGATAGCCAGCAAATTCGTTCATTCAAGTGATTTTTTCCCCACACATTTTGTGTGATCTTGACCTGACTAAAAGTACATAGGTTAAAAATGCAATCTCTGATTTACATTCCATCCTGGTAACTATATATATATATAAATTTAGACATTTGCACAATCACATGTTTAAAGATGGCAAGTATAAGTGTGTGTATTGAACACTGCAGTGGCCCCAGTAAACCTCTCAATGCTCTGATCTAGATCAGCTGCTTCCCACCGAAGAGACTGGCATTGATTCTCCAGAGCTGAGCTCAGATTACCTGCTTCATGCCAACACAGAGACGCTTCACCACTGAACACTCGATTCTGACACAGAAACCAACACACACACACAGATGCAGACCGGGGGCCGGTTGCATAAACCGCTAATACTAGTCTTACAACTTAGACATCATTTTTTTTCTTTAAGACCGTTCCTATCTTTTTAAAGTCAGTTGCAGAAAAACTTAGATTGGCCTAATCTGATACCGAGAAGCAAGACTGGTTGCCCCTTGACTAAATGTTAGTGGGACATACTAAGTCTTAAGACACTGTCTTAATATAATGCCTATGTTTATGCAACTAGCCCCTGAACTGCAGTGAAATCATGACTCTCAATAATCCATTTTTAAACAAAAAGATGAATCAATTTTGTACTTTAGAAGCCAGGTAAACAAATGGTAAATGTAGCACTGATTTCTATCTAAAGCATCATGCATGTCCCAGATGTGTGATCAACCTCTCTGAAGTGAGACGGGCGGCCCACTCTTAGGAATAGGTCAAATGTGTGCCTGAAAATTCATTGAATTTCATTTTAAAAGGTTACTTCTGAACTTTCAAAACATCTAATTTTTCAAACTACAGGCTCAAAGTAAAATGGATATGCATTGAGGGGCTACCACATTAATAAATAAATGAATAAATAAATACTATTTTATTAATTTTATAATAAATCAATCGATAAATGAATCCTGTTTGAACCATGTAATCAAAAAGGCTGTTATGTCACTCCCTGTTATGTTTATGTGTGTGCGCTGACAGATGACAATATCTCTGTCCTCACACAAGCCAAGTTTCCATTCACTTTTTTCACTGTTTTTTTAAATGATTGTATAGCCTGTTTTCAGCCTTTTACAGATAAAATGCTGTGCATAATGTCATCCTTAACAAAATCAATTGTCACATATGTTTTGTGTATCTCAAAAGAGATCTGCCCACCGCCCATGCTCTCCTAAAGCTGACTTCTGACTGCATTCACTCTCTAAACTTCTCTGTTTGTCTGTCATATATCCCTCATATATTTACCAGCTAAACTAAAATGCGATATGTTATGAGGTAATTAACAAACGGAATGCTTTTTCCATTTGTGTGTATGATAGCATTGTAGTTAAAGAGTTTAAGTGTGTCTGTCACACAGTCCAAGAGTATGAACTTAAATATTTATATCATTTAAAGGGCAATATCAGAAAATTTCATTTTACAGTTGTCCAGAAAAAAAGTGACCTGCTAAACTTCTTGATTTAAAAAAAAATTATATAAAAAAAAAAGTTAAATGTTTGCAATTTAGTTGATAATACAGGTCATAATTAATTCCTCTATGCTCGATATAAAATGAAACATTGACATTTAAGATCCGTGTATCAGGCTTGGATTGTGTTGCACTGGCTTGAAATTCAAAGCCAGATCGAAACAAGGCACAGGCATTTAAGATAACCAGATTGAACCAGTGATGGAAGGTTATATGAAACAAACTACAAATGGACTCAATCATCAGGAAAAAAAGCAGATATTAGTCATTTTAGTAGCAAAATCACTACATCAAAAGGGAATCCCATGTACAAAACTATTTACTTTTTATGAGTCAAATTTGTGTCATATGTGAATATTTACTTTATATTGCTACATTAAATCAGTATAGCCAGTTGCTATATTTGAAAGCAATTATGTTAACAGTTTTCACTGTAGCATATGTTTTATTATAGGGCCGATTTCTGTTTATCTATACTTTTATAGAACCATATGATCTGAAATATATACAGGAAACACAATGTAGCACAAATTAAACGTTTAAAAAGATGTCCTTGTTCCGCTGTTACTTTTGAGATACAAAATGTTATCAACAGCATGTATTTCTAATTATTCAGTAACCAAACATATATATATATATAATGCAGGGTGTTTAATTGTCAGGATAATTAATGTTTACTGAACACAGGGCATTCAAAATGTCATGTGTGTCAAGCATTCCCAGCAGGCTACAAATTACTTATGAATTGTATAACCATTTAGGAAAAAGCGAGAGAAAACTTTTATATAGTATAGAAATATAGATATAGTTTTGTGAGGAAAAGTCCCATATGATGTCAGAAAAGTCCCTCAGTATGTCACTTTCAGTGTGTGCACCAAATGATTGGCTTTAGTCTTACTTGTGCCATTGTTGACCACAGACTGTTCTTCGCCAAGGACAGCTTTAAAAAAAGAGGCATTTTTGACTCACCTTTACTTTTATTATACCAGCCACAGTCTCAGAGAGTTTGGTCGTTCTTTAGTTGGCATTCCCACCATTGTCCCAACTATTAACCTTTATCTATGATATTAGCTGATGTTTATATACCGCACTCTCTCGTCTTGTGCAATTATACTATAATGGTGTGTAAATCCATTTCAATCATGACAACTCTCGTAATAGTTTTAGCATGTTATTGAATATGGCAGTGTTAATGTATTTGGTCTTGGCTGACTAGCCATGCTAAGCTGCTGCTAAGCAAATATGGACTTGCTGCTGCTAATAGACACACAGATCCGCTGCTGTGAGAATGTAAGATATGCTGCTGCTGCTGGATTCATAGACACACATTAATCCTGTAGCTGGTCTGGGCAGGTGGAGCTGGGGATGGGGATGGGGATGGGGAGGGGTTCAATTCAAGATTTTACTTGCTGCTATTATTAAAGTGTAAAATCACAGATTTTCAGTCCGCTTTGTTTTGTTATAATGTTGGTAGTATATGTAAATTAACAATATTTACTCATTCTCTGTGTGACCTGGACCGAGAAATTCAGAATTATTTGTCAGCAAAAGTGTTTTTGACAGCTCCAGGGCTTTCATGAAAACTACAGATTAAGCTTCTACATTTCTGTATCCCACCCACGAACAGTCCTATCGACTTTATCACTGAAAACCGACTTTCATACTTTGTCTAAAGTACTGTGTTTTGGTTTCTCTTCTACTCTCTGAAGCTATCACTATGGAGGGTAAACTCTTTGAAGGGATTAGGGCGTATGAGCCCTTCATAATGGAACAGAGCCATTGCCATGACTATTTCAAACAAGAAACTTCAGTCATTCAATGTTGTTGGACAAGAAGAGCTAACCAAACTTACTAGAACATTGAAATCAGCAATATGTGTGCCACTCTAGATCCTATAACCACTAAGATATTAAAATAGATGTTTTCTATAATTGTAAAATGTCTTCTCAATATTATTAACTCTTTTCTTTTTTTTAGGACACATCCTATAAAAACTTTCACACTAGAATTTATCAAATCATTTAGGAAAAAAGCAAGAACTTGAAGAAGACTTGAAGAAGTTTTTCCAGTAAATTTTTTTCTGGGAAAAATATTTGTAAAGAATTTGACAGTTCTTACTCCACCATGGAGAAGAGGCAATTATTAGAATTACAGATGACCTGCTGTTGTCATTTGACCACGAACGCATCACTCTTCTAGCGCCATTTGATCTCAGTGCTGCTTTCGACACCATAGACCACATTCTGTCTCAGATGTGCAAAGCTACGCTGGTGGTTCTTAACTGTGAACTGGGGGAAACTCTTTTTTCCCCCTTAGCTAAAGTTTATTCCACCTATAATAGATTTAAAATATAACAACTGGGGGCTCGTCCATCATCTACACACAACTATAGGAGACTCATTCCTTCATCGAACTACTCATTTCTTTAAACATATTTTCTTTTGATGGCAGAGGCGTTTGCTTTAAATGGCCATGAAACACTAAATACATTCTCTGAGATTTAAACAGAGGTGTCTGTGCATCTCAGGTTTACAACATGCAAAGATAACAAACATATAGTTCAGTCAGGAATCTGTAGATGGTGCAGAAAATTTAATAAAAGTAAACCAGGTCCAAGTTCCTATCCAAAGAGAACACTAATCAACTTAATGGATATGAAAATTACCAAAGGGTTATCTCTAAAAAGCCAGTTTAAATGAATTTCCAGGTGAGTGTTATTTTAGGTTGTGCAAACTCTGGTTTTTCAGTCTCAGGATGGCTGATTGGCTTTTACCGTTGTCCATTGACACAGTCTGCTAGCTTGCCATCTGATGAATATGATCCACTAAACTGGAAAAGCTTTATCGAGGTAGTCAGTCCTAATCCGATTGGCCAAATTTTGCAGAATTTTCAGAAATCTAGTGTTGTGGTCCTTAATGGTTTTCCAGGGTAAAAAAAAAAACGTTTAAATAAACAAAAGGCATTCAAGAGTTTTGTTTGAGGCTTTTAGTGGAACTTCAGCTGGATGTTTTTGTATATTTACAGATGGGAAAAATTCCTATTACACACAATGTACTTGTTAGATCATAAGATATTTAGGCTCAATCCCAATTCACCCCTTGCCCCTACCCCTTGGCCCTACCCCTCCATTTTGCGCGTTCCCGTGCAGGGGTAGGGTTGTCTCGATTCTCTTTTGGTTGGAGGGGTAGGGGTAGGGGTAAGGGTAGGGGTAAGGGTAGGGGGAAGGGGAAGGGCCAGATAGCCCTTGAAACGAAGATTTTTCGGGACCACACTTCAAACGAAGGGGTATGAGAAATGTACCTGCATACACCGGCTACAGAGACAACATGACTGCCAATAATCATTTTCTTTATGTCACATTCAATCTTGTGTTCATATTTACGGTCATGTTATTCAAATAAACGGTTGCAAAAAAATCGCTAAAGTTTGTTAACAATATGACGCGTGTAAAAAGCAAAAGTTTGAAGCGAGGTGGATGCGCGAATGAGACGAATTCGCGTCCACGGCGCTAAACGCCTCATTCGCGCCGCAAGCCCTCCAGATGCGCGTAAACGCGTCTTAACATTGAAATCACTCGCGCCAGACACTTTATTCGCGTTTGGTGTGAACGCAGCATTAGGCGTCGAAGATATCGTCATCTCCGTTGTTTTCTGCGAACTTCATAAGAAAAATGCAAAAAAATTGCTGTAACTCACGCAAGACTACAGCTGACGACGGCATCTTGGAAGTTTGTGATAAACATTGGCGCATCTCCTGTGACGTAGGCGCTAGCAACGACGTATAATGACGTGTAACGGTATAGTAGTGGTGTCCCATTTCTTAGGGGAATATTTTCACCCCTACGCCTTGCCACTCTGTTTCAAGGGGCAAGGGTAAGGGGTAGGTGAAGGGTTAGGGGTAGGCGAAGGGGTATAAAATAGAATTGGGATTGGGCCTAAGTCTCTCTGTTTATCCCGAGGTTTACCATAGTCAGCCAGATCCGAGCCATATCCAGATCAGATGGAGGACCTGTGCCTAGACACGACCACAACGCATGATGTAGTCAGCCGGATCCGGGCCGTATCCAGATCAGATGGTGGACCTGCGCCTAGACGCGACCACAACCCATGATGTAGTCAGCCGGATCCGAGCCATATCCAGATCAGATGGAGGACCTGTGCCTAGACACGACCACAACGCATGATGTAGTCAGCCGGATCCGAGCCATATCCAGATCAGATGGAGGACCTGCGCCTAGACACGACCACAACGCATGATGTAGTCAGCTGGATCCGAGCCATATCCAGATCAGATGGAGGACCTGTGCCTAGACACGACCACAACGCATGATGTAGTCAGCTGGATCCGAGCCATATCCAGATCAGATGGTGGACCTGCGCCTAGACGCAACCACAACGCATGATGTAGTCAGCCGGATCAGAGCCATATCCAGATCAGATGGAGGACCTGTGCCTAGACACGACCACAACGCATGATGTAGTCAGCCAGATCCGAACCATATCCAGATCAGATGGTGGACCTGCGCCTAGACACGACCACAACGCATGATGTAGTCAGCCAGATCCGAACCATATCCAGATCAGATGGAGGACCTGTGCCTAGACACGACCACAACGCATGATGTAGTCAGCCGAATCCGGGCCGTATCCAGATCAGATGGTGGACCTGCGCCTAGACGCGACCACAACGCATGATGTAGTCAGCCGTATCCGGGCCATATCCAGATCAGATGATGGACCTGCGACCTAGACACGACCACAATTGGGCACCAGGTCAGGAAGCAGACAGACTGGCTAAACCAACCGTCTGCTAGCGGCCTCGCGTCACCCAGGTCAGATAAATCCCATCACATAGAGCCTCTTTCACCTAGCTATCATCATATAGAGACTGTGTCTGTTCCCCGATTTTGGAAATCCAAAAAATGTTTAAACCTATCTAAGGTTAAAAATTTAATTGATGTTCAACAAATAAAAAACAGCTATAATACAGATGAGCAAATGATAAAGCTTGGGTTGCTGAATATTCGATCGCTTACTTCAAAAGCACTCATTGTTAATGATATGATTTCAGATAATAACCTAGATGTGCTGTGTTTGACAGAAACCTGGCTAAAACCAAGCGATTACATTACTTTAAATGAGTCCACCCCGCAAGATTACTGTTATAAACATGAACCCCGTCTGAAACGCAAAGGGGGTGGTGTTGCTGTAATTTATAGTAATATTTTCAAAACCACTAAGAAATCAAGTTTCGAATATAATTCTTTTGAAGTGTTAGTGCTTAATGTAAAAATATATAGTAAAAATGATAAATCACGTTTGAGATTTGTGCTGGCTACTGTATACAGGCCACCAGGGCACCATACAGACTTTATCAAAGAATTTGCGGACTTTCTATCAGAGTTAGTATTGGCTGCAGATAAAGTACTAATTGTTGGTGATTTTAATATACACATCGATAATGAAAAAGATGCATTGGGATTGGCATTTAAAGACATTGTAAACTCAATTGGAGTTAGACAACACGTGTCAGGACCTACTCATCGTCGTAATCATACTCTAGATCTAATATTATCACATGGAATAGATGTTGATGCCGTTGAAATTCTGCAGCAGAGCGATGACATCTCAGATCATTATCTAGTCTCGTGTAAATTACATTTAGCCAAGGCTGCAAAGCCGACTCCGTGTTACAAATATGTTAGACCTATCACTTCTGCTACTAAAGATTGCTTTATTAATAATCTTCCTGATCAGTTTCATCATTTTAGCATCCCGGATAGCTTAGAAAAACTTGATATTGCAACAGAAACTTTTAACTCTCTCTTTTCCAGCACTTTAGACACAGTTGCTCCTTTGCGCTTAAAGAAGATTAAAGAAAATAATCCAACGCCGTGGTACAACGAGCACACTCAGGCCCTTAAGAGAGCAGCCAGAAAAATGGAGCGCAACTGGAAGAAAACAAAATTAGAGGTATTTCGCATTTCATGGAAAGAGAGCTCGATTGCTTACAGAGAGGCTTTAAAAGCTGCTAGATCTGCTTATTTTTCAAACCTATTAGAAGAAAATAAACATAATCCTAGGTATTTATTTGAAACAGTGGCTAAACTAACGAAAAAGAAAGCTTCAAACACAGAAGGTTCCAAGCAGCACAGCAGTAATGACTTTATGAACTTCTTCACTTATAAGATTGATAATATCAGGGATAAAATTATAACTATGCAACCGTCTACTACAGTATCGCATCAGGCAGTGCATTGTAGTCTCCCTGAGGAAAAATTTGATTCATTCATTGCTATAGGAGAGGAAGAATTTACTAAACTCGTTAAATCATCTAAATCTACAACATGTATGTTAGACCCTATACCGACTAAGCTACTGAAAGAGATGCTTCCAGAGGTCATAGATCCTCTTCTTAATATCATTAATTCCTCTTTGTCTCTAGGATACGTACCAAAAAACTTTAAGCTGGCTATGATTAAACCGCTTGTTAAAAAAATGCAACTTGATCCTTCAGAATTAGTCAATTACAGGCCGATCTCGAATCTACCCTTTCTGTCAAAGATACTAGAAAAGGCAGTATCTTCACAACTATGTTCCTTTCTAGAAAGAAATGATATCTGCGAGGATTTTCAGTCCGGATTTAGACCATACCATAGTACTGAGACTGCTCTCGTTAGAGTAACAAATGATTTGCTCTTATCATCCGATCATGGTTGTGTCTCTCTATTAGTGTTACTCGATCTTAGTGCTGCGTTTGACACCATTGACCACGACATTCTTTTAAATAGACTAGAAAACTATGTTGGCATTAGTGGAATTGCACTAGCATGGTTTAAATCATACTTATCTGACCGTTATCAGTTTGTAGCAGTAAATGAAGAGATGTCTTATCAATCACAAGTTCAGTATGGCGTACCACAGGGCTCAGTACTAGGACCGCTGCTGTTCACTCTGTACATGCTGCCATTAGGAGATATCATTAGGAAACATGGAATTAGCTTCCACTGTTATGCCGACGATACTCAGCTCTATATTTCTTCAAAACCTAACGAAACTTACCAATTCACTAAATTAACAGAATGCATAGCTGATATAAAAAACTGGATGACTCGTAATTTCCTACTTCTAAATTCTGAAAAAACAGAGATTCTAATTATTGGACAAAAAACTTCCTCACGTAATAACCTAGAATACTGTCTAACACTTGATGGCTGCTCTGTTAAGTCTTCGTCGTCGGTTAGGAACCTGGGTGTGCTCTTTGATACCAATCTTTCATTTGAAAGTCACGTGTCTAGTATCTGTAAAACCGCATTTTTCCATCTTAAAAATATATCTAAATTACGTCATATGCTCTCATTGACAAATGCGGAACAATTAGTCCATGCGTTCATGACCTCAAGGCTAGATTATTGTAATGCTCTACTGGGTGGTTGCCCTGCACGCTTAATAAACAAACTACAGCTGGTTCAAAACGCAGCAGCTCGAGTTCTTACCAGAACCAGGAAGTATGACCATATTAGCCCGGTTCTGTCAAAACTGCACTGGCTCCCTATTAAACATCGCATCAATTTTAAAATATTGCTGATTACTTACAAAGCACTAAATGGTTTAGCTCCGCGGTACTTGAGCGAGCTCTTAACGCATTATACTCCTTCACGTCTATTGCGATCTCAAAATTCCGGCCAGTTGATAATACCTAGAATATCTAAATCGACTGCTGGCGGTAGATCCTTTTCCTATTTAGCACCAAAACTTTGGAACAGCCTTCCTACCATTGTCCGGGAAGCAGACACACTCTGTCAGTTCAAATCTAGATTAAAGACACATCTCTTTGACATAGCGTTCACATAATACATTATAGACTTCTATAATTCAATATTAGGCTGCATAGATTAGGTCAGCTGGAACCGGGAACACTTCCCATAAATCCTGATGTACTTGTTACATCATGAGAAGAATGGCATCTACGCTAATTTTAGTGTCTTTGTTTATCCCAAGGTTTTCCCGCAGCCTGCCGGATCCAGGCCGTTTCCAGATCTGATGAAGGACCTTCGCCTGGACCCGATGTCAATGCAGTGCTGAAGGGCCAACTAGTCTCTCCCTATGGAGGATCCCTTTCCCACTCTACAGATAACGCGTCGTCGGGAAAACTCAATTTGCGTATCTACCCCGAATTGATAAAATAAAATAAAATTCTGAATCAAAACTATAAGGAAACACCAGTAATTTGTTTAGGCTTGGTTTGTAGGGAATTCCAAACCTGCACACATATATTCAAACGCACATAATTATAGAACCCGTTCTTAATGCGCATCTGAACGCCATCAGCGTTTCTCACAGGTTCGCTAAAGTCTGTGTAGAGAGAATGGTGTCGTCTTGGCGGCCCTAATTTAAAAACAAATGATCGTTGCGACGGAAGCGAATCAATCAAAACTAACTTTAGCTGGAAAATAACTTTATTAAAGAACCGCTATAAAGCCAAAACAATCTTACGTTAAATTATACATTTATCTCTGTAAAGCTGCTTTGAGACAATCTACATTGTTAAAAGCGCTATATAAATGAAGATGACTTGACTTGACTTGACTTGACAACGCATGATGTAGTCAGCCGGATCCCGGCCGTATCCAGATCAGATGGTGGACCTGCGACCTAGACACGACCACAACGCATGATGTAGTCAGCCGGATCCGGGCCGTATCCAGATCAGATGGAGGACCTGCGCCTAGACACGACCACAACGCATGATGTAGTCAGCCGGATCCGGGCCGTATCCAGATCAGATGGAGGACCTGCGCCTAGACACGACCACAACGCATGATGTAGTCAGCCGAATCCGGGCCGTATCCAGATCAGATGAAGAACCTGCGCCTAAACACGACCACAACACATGATGTAGTCAGCCGGATCCGGGCCGTATTCAGATCAGATGGTGGACCTGCACCAGGACAAGTCCACAACGCATCACTGAAGTGTCAGCAGAGATTATATCAACTAGACTCTCCCCTGTGAAGGCCTCATCGACAAATGATCTTCAACTAGATAGAACTGGATTAAATATTCTGAATGTTCCGATTCTAATCTGATCTCTGACCTGTAATGCTGCCTGAATCATAATCATACACTGTTCATTCGTTGGCCAGAGGAGAGCAGGTACTAGCTTGGAGATCCAAGGCAGATCCAGAGGGACAAGGGAGCCTGGCAAAGCCTGAGGGATGACAGATCATGGTGGAGCCAAGGTACAGACCAGGAAGCCCAAGGTGGATCCAAGCAGCTGCTGCTGTACGAATCCATCCGCAATGAAGGAGACTTGGAGCTGGGCAAAGCAAATACAGATGAAAGAGACTTGATTCTGGACAACGAAGGAGACTTGGTGCTGGACGGAACCAGTGGCGACGAAGAAGACTTGGCGCTGGGCAGAACCAGTGGTGACAAAATCTCAACCAGCAGAGTCAAAGACGACTTGGAACTGGGTTGAATGAGTGGCAAGGAAGATGACTTGGAACAAGATGGGACCAGCGGAGAATGAAGACCTTGAAACATTTCGTTATCCAGCTCAAGTAATAAATCAGTGGAGACACAGCTTATTGAATGCACCTCAGTGATGGGAGTGGCAGAAGGCTGGCTGGGCTTTGGGTCAGGAGTGGGGCTAGTGTTGTCCTCATCCAAGAGACAGACGGTGAAGGGCGAGTTACTCTTAACCAGCACCCACTCCACATATTCGGCAGCACCCACTCCACATATTCGGCAAAGCTCCCCGGAGGACCTTGCACAGGCAGGCTTGCCTTCAACCGCTCGATGAGGAAAATTTTTAAACACTACACACATAAACCATTAAAAGGATAGTTCACCAAAATATGAAAATTAGCCCACGATTTACTCAACCTGAAGCCATCTTAGGTGTATATGACATTCTTCTTTCAGACGAATACAATCAGAGTTATATTAAAAAATGTCCTGGCTCTTCCAAGCTTTATAATGGCAGTGAATGGGTATTTTTTTTGGAAGTCCATCAAAGCGCTAGCCTGGTCCTACCAGACTCTCGTACATTTCATTCGTTAACTTCCTTGAAGGCGGGTACTGTATTGAAGATTAAAACTATTGGATCTACCCAGAGCCACTCTGGATCTGCCATAACCAATCGCTAACGTTTGGTCGTGACGTATGTCTACAACTCAAACTAGCGCACAACCTCAACGTCATCGTTCTCAGCCACTCCCTCTGTTCGCTGATTGGACAGGTAAAAATTGCCCGGAGAAAACCCGCAAATATACTGCAAACCCAGACGATGTACTGAAGGAAAATGAAAATTGAGCGGAAGTACGTTGGAGGGCAGAGCCAGGCTTTTAATATACAGTGCCTTGTGTTGTGTCTAATGAACCTCAATACCAAGCATCATGTTTTTATATTATAGTGGTGGTAGGATCATGCTCAGGGGTGTCTGTGACAGGGGGACTGGTCAGGGTAAGAGTAAACCTGAATACAACCAAATACAAAAGAATATACTTCATGAAAACCTGGTCCAGAACAAGCAGGACCTCAGAATGGGCCGAAGGATTGCCTTCCAACAGGATAATTACCCTTAGCACCATCACACAGGAGGCCAGGGACTGTGTAGATGATGATGTTAAACTGGACCAACAACCTCCTGGGGCAAAGCCAGAAAACACAAGACTGACCGACCAAACCAGAAGCCGTGGGCTCACATTAAAGACCAGAACCAACCGACAGGATCTAGACAGAAACTGGATGACCGTGAAAACAATTGTTTCATTACAAAAAAAGAAGTTCCTGTATGAGGCTTCAGATGTGAAGAAGGGTTGGTGTGCAGGACAGATTTTATCCCGTTTGTGCTTATGATTCACGCAACATGAAGAATATTCATCAAGATGAAAAAATGCACATTTCAAAGATGTATGGTAATAGACCGCATTGCTATAAATTATCTTCAAAGATTAATATCCAATATTTTATAAACGAAACAGTAAACACACATTCACAATGTAAAGTATTACCATTTTCATGGGCTGTATAAACACTACACATTATTAATGTTTAATTTTTTTAAATTGCAACGACACATTGTTATTGATATTGCAAATAATTATAGTAACTTGTAAAACATAGAAAATGCATTTTCAGAGCATGCCATTACTTCAAAATGTGTTCTGCTAATGAGGATTGTTCTTCAGTTCTCCAGACACTATAATCTATAATTAACTTAATATGTGAGAGTTAAAATAAATTAAAGTGGATGACTGATTCATAATTCAAAAATGACACCAATTAGCATGAACTAACTGTCTGTCACGTGGGTCTGATTTAAAACATTGAATAGTAATATAACCAAACAAACAAATAAACAAACAGCAGTAAATGTATCAATAACTGTATGAATGAATAACTGTGAAAGCTTGCAGTTATTGTTTTTCCGTCGCTCGGCCTGTAGATGGAGCACACAGCTGGCAAACAGCCTGAGCTGAGAAAATCATAACCTCATCCAGCGTATCATACTCTCTCTGAATCATCTGAGAAAATCATAACCTCATCCAGCGTATCATACTCTCTCTGAATCGTCTGAGAAAATCATAACCTCATCCAGCGTATCATACTCTCTCTGAATCATCTGAGAAAATCATAACCTCATACAGTGTATCATACTCTCTCTGAATCATCTGAGAAAATCATAACCTCATCCAGTGTATCATACTCTCTCTGAATCGTCTGAGAAAATCATAACCTCATCCAGCGTATCATACTCTCTCTGAATCATCTGGGAAAATCATAACCTCATACAGTGTATCATACTCTCTCTGAATCATCAGTTGTTATGTTCAAGTGTGTGTAATGCCTTCTGCTGATAATAACTGGAGATGGTGAATGACCTGTGTTACTGATGAAACAAACTCATCTCTCAGAAAACCTTGTTTTGTTTTTTATTTCTATCTTTAAAAACACGATCTGTGATGCAGCTCCGCTTTAAGAGAGGAGGTCCTCACTCAAGGCTTTATGGGTAAAACACATTGCTTTGTCCTTTCTAAAACTGTGGCGTTTTCTGCTGTTATTATATATTACAAATATTTTAGATTCAGGTAAATTCACTGATGTGAAGTCTCTGACTGTAAGTGTCAGCAAAGACATGTTTAATACCAGCAAATAAACAGGCTGGACTATTTTAGCTTCTCCTAAATATATTACATTAGAATATGTGTGAATATTACAACGCTAAACTTAATGGTCAAGTTTGAATTCTTGACAACTGAGCGATACATCTATGATCCGTTTCACAGCTGTAGTTCCTGAGCACTGAAGACATCGGCCAGTTCTGCAACTCATCCTTCCCTTTTCGTTGATAAACTGTTATATTTGTGCTATTACATAACATGTGTCACAAGTCCCAGCAGGAACACTAATAACTGCAGCAACATCACATTAAATTAAATGAACTATTTCAACATAAAAAACCTGTATTATTCTTGTTAGCATATTTGTTCACATCTCCGCAGTAATTTGATGTAAATAAAGATTTTGCTCCAGTATACAGTGATTTCATGAAGAAACTCTGAATACAGTAGATCTGAAATTGCATTACCTTATGATTACATGATACTGATGTGAAACACATTGTTTTCATTTGCTTCTATAATGTGATTATGATCAATAATCTCATGGAACGCACTACTGTTAATGAACAACTTTGGAATAGGCTAAGAATCTTAAGCCGGTTCTAAAGATTGTATTGGTCATGTGAATCTCAGTACTGATTGCCCACACCAAACACTGATCCCTAACCCTACCCGTCATTGTAACCTTAACCAATGAAATTAAATATTACTAATGCTGGGATTTCCGCTTAACTGGTTTGCACCCAGTGGGATTTTTTAATAAATTTTTATATTTTTTATAGAAAGATAAAAAATATGGGAGAAATACGGGAAAATATTTAAACGGGATGATAGCGGGATAGCAAGGTAAAATACATGAGAATCCCGGGAAAAAACGGGAGGGTTGACAGGTATGCGTCATTAATATTGTAAGTATCTAGGATTATGAGTTTATCTGTGGTGGCAAATATGGTTCAGAACAAAGATGGAAATTCCTGAATGGCAATAGAAAGATGACAAAACTAGACTCTAACCTATGAGAATCTCATGTCATGTCCAGGAGAGACACTCATCCATATCTGTCAGGACAGCACATTCACAACAACATATTACTGAGTGCATTATGGGAGAATTCAGCGGACTCTTCTCTCTATAGAGCCGAGTCTTCTGTGACAGAACTGAAGGACGTGCATATCTGTGTTTGGGCTCTCAAAACATATTTTCAATTCAGTTGGTGATAAATATGAACAACAGTGTGTTTTGTGATGAATAATCATACTCACACACACACACAGAGACAGTACATCCAGCACCGCTGCTAAATCTGAATCCAGCTATTAAATCATCCGAGTTAAAAAAGCGTGCGTTAACAAAGGGCTTTTAAAACTGCAGCATATTAAATTACATGATTGAATTTCATAAAATTACTCCACTCCCAGACTAAAACAAAAGTCTTTATATTTTTGGTCAACCCTGAAAAATTAAGATTGCAATTTTTTTATTCGTTAATTGTAAGTGATAAGCACAGGAATGTCTGGAATGCAATATTCATAAAAAGAGGGCAAAAACATGGGAAAAATGCAGTGTCTTTGCAGACAGAGAGAACGGGAATCTGTTTTCCCAAAGACAATCTGTGAGCGAGTATTGGACGCAGAAACAGATGTGAATAATCACCATTCATTTGATTAACACTCTTGACACAAAACATCTTTTTTAGTTCATAGTTTAATAGCACAACCCAGTTTTGGTGCCACTGATTCCTGATTCTCTTCAAAACTTCAGCTCAATTTTGCTCTCTCTTTTTTTTCTTACTGTAAGATCAATCCACTAGTTGTGTTGATTGTTTAAACTCATTTTGTAAGATC
The DNA here is from genome assembly GCF_951802725.1 of Rutilus rutilus. NCBI lineage: Eukaryota > Metazoa > Chordata > Actinopteri > Cypriniformes > Leuciscidae > Rutilus > Rutilus rutilus. The sequence continues at coordinate 426,100 of NC_140230.1, read as the reverse complement.
TGTTGCATTATGATCAGGCCTGATTGTGTCTGGTCATGAACATCATCTGTTCATGCGGCTGGTGAGGCGTTTCCTTAATCTCATTTACTCTGCTGCTCAAATGCATCTTTTTTTTATCCTCTGGATTGTATTCAGTGTTTTAAATTTAGTTTGGAGCTGGTGTTATTTAACACCTCAGTACCCAATAAATACTTTTAGTTACACTTTATTTTATTTTTATTATTTAATCACACAAATAACTGCTGAATAATTTTAATAACTACATGTACGTACTATAGGGTTAAGGTTACGGTTTGGTTTAGAGTTAGTTAATTGTATTTATGCGTTTTATTACAATAGTAAGTACATGTAACACATCACTTTGCAATATAATGTTACCATATAGTGGCCAAGAACGCACTATGTTTTATTGGTTCATTTGTTTATTTCCATTATTTCAGCTCATCGTGAGATCTAAAGCAGGCACTTTATATCTCCTCTACATGAAAAACAGTTCATAAATAAAGCAAATGGTGTTTTATTCTATTGATGCAGAGTTTTAAGCTTTAGGTTAGGCGTAGTCTGTGATAATTACAACTAGTCTTATTTAGTGTCAGTAAATGTGTGTGTCAGTGCATATGCCATGACTGAACTGACACACACTGTAATATCGCATCAATAACACATTCTTCTCTCACACACAAACCTGACTTCATGCGTCCACAAAAATGAATAAGAAAGTGACTCGGAAAAATTCAGTTACTTGTGAGAATGGCCTCACTTGTTTGAGATCTGGCATCTAATGCAATGAAACACAGGAATGTCTGAGTGTCCAGTTCTTCTCATCCACTGCATGTGCTCTAATTTAGGTTACAAACATATTTTTGAATAATATATTTACAGCTATTTAAAAACTGATTCGTTTCCCCAGTTTAAATATCTGTAGACAGAAATCTTTAGATGGAAGAGCGACGAAAGAGAGACAGCATTACACAGACAGAATCTGTTCTCAGTTTATTTGAGCTCGACTGGACAGAATGTCGTGAGGCTCGGGGACAGAAGCTCATATTCCTGTGCTACACATTTACAAACCCCAAAAGCAAACAGGAAAAAGAAGTTGTTATAGATCGCTCAGTCCCACAGTAATGCAATCTCACAAACAAGACCGTTCCTCCAAAAAGTGCATTCACAAACATGACAAATCAACATATTTTTTGTGTTGTTACAAAATGTGCATAACAGTTCTGTCTGTACTCAGTAGATTTGCAGTTCTTCAACACAAACTGTTTTTGTAGAACTCTGTTTTATTTCTTTACAAAGGATAAAAAGAGGCTTGTGAGCGTAGCAGCTTTAGATGCCGTGCCGTCTCGTGGTGTAGCTGTTACACAGCAGGAGATATCCACAACAAAACACCTCAGTATGATTGCATTGATAGAACAAAGATTTTTTTTTTTATGTCTTTATTTCAATATATATTTAGAATTCAAAATTAAATTAAATTAAAATAGATTAATAAAAACTCAGGGCAATTAAATATATTTTAATACCTACTGTTAATTTATACCATAAATATTAAGACACAGAACATTAATATAAGAACATGGCTGAAAAATTAATGTAAAAATTTAAACGACTTTTTCGTCTGGACAAGTGTCTAGTTTCCATGATTGAAAAAGCTGACTAATATATCCAATTTCATGTTTCCATCCATTCATGTACCACAAAGCAACCAAATAAAATCACTCTTCTTTTCTTTTTGCCCATGTCAGCTGACACTCACCAGCCCGATCTCACGGCAATTCGTACGAATTTTACGAGGTGGCTAATTCCTCACTCGCACATTTTTGCTAAATCGTACATATTTTACGAGTTGCCAAATTGGTATGAATTTGTACGAATGACCTACCCCTGACCCATGACCCCCCCAAACCTAACCCTAACCCATCACCCCCCCCCCCCCCCCCCCCCGATTTGTTTAGACAAACAGTACGAATTTGTCCAAATTAGCCACCTTTTCCTCACTCGCACGAACTGGTCGTGAGATAGCGTTGCACTGTGTGTCAGAGCGTCATACTATTAAGAAACATACTGACAGAAACCAGTAAGTACCATGCAAACCTTTCAAGACAAACGTTTTTCAAACGAGACACGTTTTCTTTGTATGAATCAATGTACAGTAGGACTGAAGAACACTAAATATCTAAACAGCATATCAGACTTCATTTGTACAATATAATACATAACTCAAACTGGATTAAGTATTTTTGTCAGTATCCTTTTCTAAATGTACATCATCAATTAATCCCAATTTCTTTGTCCTTTTCCCTGAATCTGGAGAAGGGGTGTCCAGCTCCCACTTCCAGGTTGGTCTTGTCGAGTGTGTTCCCGGGAGAACTGCTCCCAGTGTGAGACCTCTCCATCCCTGCGGACAGTCCTCCCACAGCAGGAATGCCTCCGCCGCTCAGACTAATGGGAATCGGAGGAATGCCTCCATTCTGAATGACAGAGATCTCATTGTTTTTCATTGCCAGTCCATTGGTGATGGCTACAGCATACTGATTCCAGAAGCCTGGGTCTACGTTGATTGCTCGAGCTGTGAGATCCTTCTGAAACATCTCGCTGAACTTTATGGCATCTCCCCCTAGAAGAGCCATTGGGTTCTCCACGGAGAGGCGTCTCCCCCGCCGGGCCGGGGCGTTGTTCCACATGTGGGTTCCCATGTGGACCTGAAGTGAGAACGCTGCTTCAGTTTATATGAATCGCAAAAAAAGACATCATGCTCTTTATTTATATGCTTTTCTGATGTGGTTATGAGTATGTTTTTGTCATTTACGTCTATATTACAAATATATTTGATTCAGTTCAATTCACATTTATTTGTATAGCGCTTTTCGCAATACACATCGTTTCAAAGCAGCTTTACAGAAAATGCATGAGTCCGCATTACAACTGCTATCAGAGGTTATGTATTTCAGAAATACACAAATCACAGTTAGCTAAAAATGTATTAATTTAAACAATGTAATAATTTATGGCAGAAACAATGAGCTCATTGAAGTAATGAATACTTATATAACAGTTATATATATATCAAATACATTTAACTTTTTAAAAATGTGCTTTAGTAAGCTTAACCTCATTTGAAGATAGTAACTGGTAAAAGCTGCAGGCAGCAATTACAGGGACAAGCACATTAGAGGAAGATCTGTTACAGGTAAATATAAAAATAGCATCCTGGTGGAGATTTTATGAAACGTGATTTCAAAGCCTTTATTAAAACTGCTTGTAATGTAATACAGCTGTTTATGACTTTTAATCAATAGGAACAGTAATATGGTATTGTCAGGGCACATGCAAACTTTCATGTAAATATGCCAAAATGTTGCTTTGATTGTTTTTTTTAGGTGAAGATCCGATGAGCACTGTAGGGGGAGTTCAACAAATATCTTTTCAGTTCAATTTCAAAAGGCGCACAGGCAATATGGCCGACCATGGCAAAATGGGTATCACCGTAATCTGCATGACCCAGTGAAACAAAGGAGACCAGATCATGAATAGGATAAATATGAAAGTAATATTTTTTGTTTTGTTTGTTTATTTTTTTACCTCTAGGTGGTGCTAACACCAAACTTGTATGTACCAATATGCTGATGCATTTGTTAAATACTGCATTTGTAAATTTATCCTGTTTTCATTCACATTTTATATAGTTTCGCATAAATATAAACTAAAATACACAAATAGGCCAAATATATTTGAACCATACCTTCAGATTTCCCTTTGTGGTGAAGGCTCTGCCACAGATGGAGCAGCCGAAGGGCTTTTCTCCAGTGTGAGTGCGCTCGTGGATCTGAAGAGCGCTGGCGGACGAGAAGTTCTTCCCACAGGAGTGGCAGTTGTGTTGTTTGGGGGTCCGGCGGGGTGGGGGCGGAGCCAGCATTGGAGCCAGGTTGGGGCTTATTGTTGTGTGAGGGGTTGCGGTGGGAACCTGGGGGCCAACTGGTAAGTGGGGTCCCTCACACAAGGCCGATGGTTTACTGTGTCCATTCTCATATTTCACTGTGCTTGATTCTGAGCTCATAATACTGGGAGTGTTTAAACCTATAAAAAAAAACATAAATTACAGGAAAATGCTTCAGTTATTTACTTTTTTAATTTTAATGTACATATTAGTAGTAACAACATGAAGGAGAGTAGTTAAATTGTCAGTCATTTGTAATTTTGTATATATATGACTATCACTGCCTAAAATAAAATAAAAAACATGACTACCTCTGTCTCTTCCCAGGAACAGCAGACTGAAGTGATTCTCATCTTTGACAAATGGCCTGTTGGGCTGTGTGGCAGTGAGATCTAATGCGCCTGTGTTTTCTGCTCCAGGAGAAGGGGTGTCTGACTGCTCAGACTTCACTGTTGCACTCACTGAAGCAGAATGCAGAGCCTCGTCCTTGCGGCTATTCGCCTGAGGAGGGGACTCGACTCTCGGTGGCTCGAAGTGATGGCTCTCCGGCTGGCTGTAGGTAGGAGACAGAGCCTGCATAGAGCCAGAGGATTCAGACTGTGCTGGACTCCCAACACTGTGGTTCTCCAAGTCTCCCATAGTGGAAGATGAGTCATTCTTAAACATGTCTCCATTTTCCCCATCAATTTCACTCCCATTTTCTGGAGGCTTTAGGCTGAAGGAATGGGTTACGTTAACTGTTGGGTCACTCAGCTTCATTTCATTCTCCAAAGCAACAATGCTAGAGATAAGAGAGGTTGGGGGAGAGGTGCTTGGAGACATATCTGAGTATAAATTGAGTTGTTTTGGTGAGTCCACATTCCCTTCTTTGAGACATGTTTCATCTTCCGTTACTTGGTCCATCTCATCAAGTAGCTCATCATCATAGTTGCTCATGGTGTCTAAGCTCTTTTCATCAAAGGAGAGATCTGTGTCCATGTCCTGAAAACTCTCAGGCAGGGGTGTGTTGGGAATCTGTCCACCCATATGCATGCGGATGTGTTGCTGCAAAACTACGGCATTAGTAAACTTTTTCTGGCATATGGGGCAAGAGTGCTGTACCCGGAGAGGGGGCTTTGATCTGTGAACCCCAAAGTGTGTTTTCAAATTACCCTTGGTTGTGAAAGCACGACCACATATCTTACATTTAAAGGGTCTTTCTCCTGTATGGATGCGATAGTGCATCTTCAGGGCACTCTGACAACTGAGCACACGATGACAGATAACACATTGGTTGGGGTCTGTCATCTTCTTATCAATATTTTCCACCAGTTGCTGTAGTTTTGAGGTCTCTGATGTTTGCATAGAGTCCAGGAGGCCACCAAAAGGAAACTTGGGCTTAAACTGACTGGACATCATTTGTAGGGAGGGATGAGAGACAGCAGACGGAGTATTCGTTGAGTCTGTGATCTGTGTTCTGGTTGTGGTTGTAACTGTGGTTGTAGAAATTACTTGGGGTATGGAAGAAATCGATATGCTGGTTTCTCCAGGCCTGGTGGGGGAGTTGGGTGGTAGATGAAAGGCTTCAGGTTTGAGAACTGGAGGTGTGTCACTCGCCACATTAGGTTGTGGTGAACTGGAAATTTGTGCAATACTGGCCTCAGCAATGAGGTGATTCGGAGACAAAGATGTGCACTCACTTGATGGCGGTGATGGCCTTTGAGGTGACCGACTTAAAGGGGTGAAACTAGTTGAATCCCCATAGTTTCCTAGAATACTGGGCATAGTTGGAGGGAGTTGCAGTGCTACCGATGTTGGGATTGTAGACAAAACAGGTTTGCTGTCCAGCCATGTGGTAACAGGTTTTTCTGGGGGAAAGGACATCCCATAAGGTATACCTGAGCTAGTTGGAACATTGTCCAAATACTCAGGAACAGGATAGGGGTTCATTTGGATATGAGGATACTTTTCTTTGTGTCTCTGAAAATGAACCTTTAAGTTACCCTTTGTAGAGAAGCGATTACCGCAAATGTTGCATTTGAAAGGCCTTTCACCAGTATGAGAACGAAGGTGAATTTGCAGGGCACTGTCACTTCCAAACACCTTAGCACAAAATCTGCACTTGTGTTTGAAGAAGGGATCTTCTGAACTGGGTTTGGTGTCGAACATAGAGACATTTGGGGGCTTTCCTTTGCGGTGCTTCATTAGGGCGGAAAGAGGATCAAGAGCATTTGTTGTTGCTGCAATACTGGCGAGAGGATTAGGGAAGATAACACTGTTGGGCGAGCTGTGAGGTACAAGGGGAAGGCTGGAGGGGGATGTTAGCAATCTCCCATGAGTCAGCGTTAAAGGACTAGGTGTGTTCCTTGGTAGTGAAATACAACAACTGACTTCACCCCCAGTTCCTGTGCTACTACTGGTGCAGCCACTGCTGCTAATCGACACTGAGCATGGTGGCATTTGAGAGGGAACCACATTACTGGCTGTTGGATACAAGGAACTCATTGTGATATTGCTTTTCATCCCAGAACTCACCAGTTGGCCACCTGTCTGAGGGACATTGGAACAGGCTCCCTCCAGAGCTGAAGATAATGAGGCTGAGACCTGTCCGTTTAAAGTGGAGGGTCCCTTGATAGGAAGCTGATGCACAGGGGGTGTGATGAAGCCACGTAGATGAAGCTGCCCAGACATAGTGGGTATGCTGGAGGATGAGGTTACTTGTAAGGCAGCATTCATGCTGTGGTCTACTTGATGGTTGACAGTGGTCTGTGTGGGGGCTTGTTTGTTTATTAGCGCCACCTGGCTCCGAATCTGCTCGATGAGTTGAAGCTGATGGAGCTGTTGCTGCTGCAAGGCCATGAGCTGGTCCAGGATCATGGGGATGGCCATAGTGGACACTTCACCAGCTAGAGCTTCTCGGGCACCCTGAGAGAACTGGGCCACCGCCACACGGGTCCCATGAAGGGTTTCCAGCGTGACGTTAGTGCTGGGAATAGAGTACCCCGCCCCGGAGGACTGCGTGTGGTCCTCAAGCTGAGGTAGGCTTATGTCTGGCTCTGCCAGTGTAACTTGATCTTCAGAATCTGTGGGCTTCTCAGGAGACAGTTCCACTTCCATGGGCTCGTCTTCTTTCTCCAGGACAGCCCCTGGATCCAGCATCATGTCTGCTCCTTCATCAGCTTCAGCGTGTGGGATGAGGCTTCCCCCGGGATCGTCCTCGCTCTCGGCCGGCTCGCTGCTGGGCACTGGGGATGGCTCAGGCACGTAGTCCTGGGCTGGCTCTGAAGTCACCTCATTATCACTGATAATCAACACAAGTGGGTTCTTGGTACAAGTGTTCAGATGTTCACAGAAATCCGACCACTTAAAGAACTCAGCGCAACACTTTTCACACACATGGGTCTCTTCGCTCCCACTGCGGCTCTCATTTCCACTGTCTGAATCCTCCACTCCTTCACCTGAGACTGAGGGGAACAGGAAATTAGAATAAATTCTACTTTTTTTATTAATTTGCATAAATCAAATCAATTTTGCCCTTTTTTCTGGATTTTTGTCTCTCATCTTAGCCACCAGTTTTGATAATTCCACTGTTCCCTGTATAGCTAGCTAATAAATCTCTTAGTGCAATCAGTCTAATCAGTACAGGATGTTTCCATTTAAAAATGGATTCAACACAAGTCTTTGATTTCCAATGTTTTCATTCAATTCAGCTGTTACTCGCATTCCGAACTGCTAACATGAAACCTCAAATATCGGTCTCTTCATTGGTTCTGTCAGATGCGTCATCTATGGGTTTGCAAACACTGGCACAACATGTCTCCTGACAAACTACAGTTGTTGAAGAAACCGCATGTTCTGTTCAGCTGACATACAGCCCTAAATCATATCTGATCATGTCTGTTTAAATCATACATTTCTTTGAGATACTGAGAGATTATCTGTACAAACTATTCCAATGGCATAATATTTTGTGTGTTTGTATGTGTCTATGCTTTATGGTAATTATCTGGTAATAGTGCTTGACTGCAGAGATTGGGTTGGGTCTGATATTTTGTTAATTATGTTATGCAGACAACTGTGAAGAATTAACTTTATAAGCTGAATTAAACATGTCTAAATTGTGATTAGACCTTGCGGAGTAAAACATTTCTTTTTTTTTCTTTTTCTTTTTTTAATCCAACTGGCGGTTGATAATGTTTAGCAGATAAAATATAGTGTATGTTCTACTGCAATATGGATGAATATTTCCAAAAATTCAAGAATAAAATTCATTGTATTCCAAACCAGAAAATAGAATCAAATAATACATATAACAACAAATGTTTTTGACAACAAAGAAATGATGATAATGTACTATAACCCTAATACTAATACTAAGAAGAAGAAGAAGAAGAAGTGAGGAAGAAGGAGGAGGTGATTTATTTCCTCATGTCAGTAGTGACTGGAATAAAATTAATTGGAAATGCTTATTTTATTTAAAAGAGAGAATAATAGTTAACTATGACACATTCATATACTGTCTATTTCAGACAAACTGAAAGTATAATTTTCCCTATAATTTTCTAGATGAGTAAAACAGACTGATATAGATTATATACTGAGATTATATAGAATTATGCAAACTGAAAACACTGTTAGATTTTATATCTGTTATATTCTACCAGTTGCTATATTATAATCTCTTTTACACTATAATGTATTTATGCTTTTATAAGTGTTATGATAAGTGTTAAAAAGACATATAGAGTAAATACATTTCTCATTCTTCGCCATTTCAAAATTAAATACATATATAATGCGCACAAGTAAAATGCCTAAATACACAAATGTGTTAAATGCCACTAATTGACTACTTTTTATTAAAAATGATAATAAATAAATAAAAACCTTTTTTTGTGATAGTTCAAAATGGCTGAAAGTATTTTTCATACAGTAGCACACACACACATATAAACTACTGTATACGATGCACTTGTGCAAACCTACAGCATTTGCTAACTATTACTTCAAATGAAATGTTTGAATTTCTAATATTACTCTTGTTCAGTGTTCATCATGCCCTGTCCGCTCGCAGTGCCAGAGGAACACATGAACGAGCACACCCAGAGACTTCTGCACAGTAATGCCTCTATATCCTCCAGAACACCCGAGCTTCTGTCAATGCTTGCAGATGTGCAGCACAAATATTAATATTGTGTATTAGCATGTGCTCTGACACCAGATTCACCCACACCATGATGCTGACTGGCCGATCTGAGAGCTGGGCCCGGATTAAAAGGTTAAACCAGCATATTTTGGCGTATCAATACGCATTATCTATAGATGCATTATCTATAGACCTCATGTACAATTTCAGCATTGAAAAATACAAAAAATGTGAGACAGTTACATTATCTACATTGAAAAGATCTAAATGAATAATAAAATCCCAACACTATAAAAATGTGTCATGATTACTGTCTAAATTAAATGGTCAAAAATATAATTTAGTACGACTGAACAAACTGGACTACATTACTGTACATTACACCAGTAATTTTAGGTAAGAAAAAAACATCTGATATAAATGCTGTCAAAAAATGTGGACTCAGCGGCCTTGGAAACATGGATGGAAGGAAAAGTATTGTTCAAAAACACACAGAGAATTCAAGCATGATTAATTATGAAACTTTCCATAAGATGTATAAATATTAAATAAAAAATAATACTAAATTGTAAATCTCAGCAAAAAAAAAAGTGTTATGTTTGTTTTAAAGAGTCATAAACCGTGTTAGATGCACACGACAGGACAGAGCATGAAAGAGCTCATTAGTTGTGTGGAGATGAAGGACGACAGAGAGATTATCATAATTAATACACCATAGGACATATGTAAGCCACTTTTCTCAGGTCAAGCGAACATCTGCACAAATTGCATGTAAAGCTTGACATCTCTGGGCCACCCATGCCGGCGCGCCCAGCCGAGGGTTAAGAGCACGCGGTCTCAGAGCAGCTCCTCGGGGACAGAGAGCATCGCCGCTGCTTAATGCCACACCATTCACACACACACAAAAGAGTGTGTTCAAAAGCCAAGCAAACAAAAGAGAATGGAAACGAGCATTTAAAGACTTGTGCGGAGAGAAACACCGCGCTCATAAAGAAAAGGACAGAGTCTTACTGGAAAACCTCTCGCTGAGATGTGAATCAGACAACTGAAGTCAAGCTGGAGATTCAGAGCATACGGTTAAATCCTCAGCGTGACCGATCGAGTCGTTAGATTAGAAACAATCAATACTTCTGTTGCTATTCAAATGCAGTCGAAGTCAGATCATACATCAACAGTGTGTGCCAGAAACTGAAACACCAGTCAATATTAAACGCTCAGGACTGCAATATGTTACACTTTAATTTGTCATTCAATTTTCAATTTTCATTTCTGGTTATTTCTCTCTCTCTCTCTATAAATATATGTATGTATATATATATATATATATATATATATATATATATATATATATATATATATATATATATATATATATATATATACACACACACACCTAGGGTTGGGATGTTTGAATTACTGTTAATTATTGTAGTGTATTATGTGTATGTTGCAAGACTGGCAAATATGTGCTTAAATATGTATTAATAGATGAATGAGTTTTATATGGATTACATATGTATTTACTATATTCTTGAATTGTTATTTAAATAAACATTTGTACGTGTATTTCTATCAGACATAATGCTTGCTGCTTGATGTCTTCTTCAAACTCAGTCGAGAGGTGCTTTCATTTTGACATGCATTTTGATTAGAGTTTCATAGATTAAAGCCACATACGATCAGGAACTAAATGATGACATAAAATAATGACATAATAATCACCTAAAAAAATTAATAACGATAATAAGAACGACATTATAACATTCCTTAACAGCCTCACAAAAACAGTGATTTTCACATGATTTGCTGGTAAAATGTCAATAATATAGTAATAAATGAAGTACAATAAAGTAGCAGGTGTGTATAAACTACAAGAAATGTTGGAATATGAAAGTAGAGAGTGAATGAATGAATAACCGAGATATGAGGAAGGATTTTACTTTCACTGAGTGTATTTTTAAAAACACTGCATGTGATAAATTATTATTATTAGCCAATTATTATTATTATTACTATTGCAAAAAAAGTAAACAGATTTTCCGAGAAAAGTGGGCCGAATTGTTTTAATTAATAACTGCGATGTCATGTAATTACAGCGGCTCGGCATCGTGTTAAACGGGGTTTTTAAGACAATTCCGTGTAAAACACCCCGCGACATAATACTAAAATACTCAATTAAGACGTAGGCATTTTTATTCTGCAAACATGCATTTGCCACCTTTCTTTTTTGACAGTGACTTAGTTAAAGTAAAAAAGCAAATGATCAAGTTAAAAAGAAAAATTTAGAAGAGGAAAATTTTAAATGACAAAAAGATCTTAATATTTCAAGCAGAGAATCGCCCGTTTTCCTTCTTTTAAATGTGTGAAGCGTCTCTGAGTAACAAAACTCAATGTTAATGTTTCTGCATATTTACACCAATAAAAGTGATAAATTAAGCTGTATGTGAATCTGTTGAACTAGATAATAATTTCCTCTCATATTGTATTTGTTTTATTAGATAATATTTGATTCGAGTTTCGAATAAATCGCCGTTTGCTGTTTATGTTGCTAAATCATAATTGTCATAATTTCAGAAAAGCGGTTTAAACATTTTCAGTAGTTTATATACATCGATGCATGCACGGATGTCAATTTAACTTTAAAATATAACGACAAAAGTATTCGATCGCTGTCGAAATGAAGTCGCACGTGGGCTAGTCGCGAAACTAATGTTTGTTTGTTTTAAAGGCTATTTTCCCAACGCGCATCGCTGGCGTTAACTAGCAAGAGTTCAGTGCAGCTTCATCATCATCCTCATCATCATCAGCTCACCGTGACCCGGCAGCAGGACCGGCTCGGGCTCCTCGTCCGACCGCAGGTGCTGGGGCTTCGCTTGCTTCCGACGGGACATTCTTCCTCATTCACACTCATCAGAAGATCCGCGCAGAATCTGCTCAGAAACTCACGCGTTTGATCGGAGTTATCATTATGATAGTGAATGATCCTCTGGATTGGCAGAGCTCCAGTGGGAACAACTGAGATGGAAATGAGGGACGGACTCCGCAATTTACTACTTCACCTTCAACTCTCACACACTCACACTCTCACACACACTCTTCCAGCCGAGATCACCTCCGCCGCCCAGAGGAGGAGCACACACTGATCGCTCCTCACTACTCTTCCTCACGGGATCAGTTCTGCGGGATTTTACAGGAATATTCCCAAGAGTTAGTGAGATGATTCGGGCGGATCCTGTTCAGAATAACTTTTCTTCTTTGTAAATGTTCCTTTCTTCCATTACATCCCATCAACGCTTTATAATCTGCGTCTCTATCAGTAAAGTAGAGAAGAGCATGTCCTCCGCCGGTGTTAAAGCGGTCCCAGTGTCAGCAGGAGTTGTCGCCACGAGCCTGAAGGAAGGAGCGTGTGTGTGTGTGTGTGCTGTGAGATCGGTCTGAAAGTTAGTTAAAGTGCTCGAGTGATGTAAAGTTGTCGAGTTTTGAGCTCCTGATTCTCCAGGCCTGTGGATCCCCGAGACTCTCCCGACGCGTGCGACGATCGCGGTGTCTGACGCGCTCGACTGGGCGTCAGAAGTTAGTGAGCGGTCGGTGCTGGCGCTGGAGGTGTGTGTGTGTGTGTGTGTGTGTGTGCGCGCGCGCGCGCAGAGCCACCGCTAGGATACAGCAGGACACACCAGTTCACCGTCATCTGATGCTCAAGGCGGCATGAAACTGACCTGATAAAATTACTCACTCCATCTGCTTATTAACACACACTTCCATATCCCGGGAATATGAGCCGAGTTTGGGAAGAGAAGCGTTAGTGGGCCTACAGGAAAGATCAGTGGGAAAAAAGCGGCGATTTAAAATACATGTGTTTAATACGAGCTTACCAGTAATTGCATTTTGTTTTCTAATCCTGTCTAATTATTGTCATGCATGTATTTTTTTATTTTTTTCTGTTTGACTCTGATATTAATATCATTAATTTAAACACAGAACTGGGACTCATGTCTATTATGACGCATCTGACACATGCATGTGCAAAGTTTCCTTCCCTTTCTCCTCTGTCGCATCACGCTTTCAGAAGTTATGTCCAAACCCCTTCAATCCTCCATTAATATATACAGAAGACAAAGCGGGCTCGGGCCGGCATCGATCGGCGTGTCCTGCTACTGAGAGATAAGAGCATCACTGTTCACTGCAATATCATTTCTCTGAGCATCTGATGATGAAGAGGAGAAGCTCGAGTCCTTCTGATGATGAAGAGCTCGAGTCCTTCATCAGCATCCGCGATATTACATCGATCCTTTAGCCTTTAACTAACCGGACACACAGAACCCGAACCGCGCACTTTACCAGCATTAACAACATCAGTCTCACCCTTCAGACAGATTTCACCATCTATATGTGCGCGAGAAACAACGAGATAAAAGATCATCTTCATTTATTCAATATTAAATCCGCTCAGATTACTATAGCCTGACGTAAACATGTGATTTTAGTAAGTTGGGCCTATTGCATACAATGCTTAAAGTTTCATAGTCATATTTGAT
>NC_140230.1:322500-405000 GCF_951802725.1 Rutilus rutilus | reverse complement strand
TCACCACGACGCTGCGTCAAACTGAGGGAGGTTCAAAAGCAGTCAGTTCGGGTGGTTCCTGCCAGTATGCTTCAGGTCTCGAAGTGGCTGTTCCAATTACACCAGAGGCCAGTCTTGAGAGGCTGGTACCCTTAGTAGACTATCTGACAGAGTGGAGAAATCTGCCGAAATATATCTCAGTGGGTCCTGCAGATCATAGAGAAAGGCTACAGAATCCAGTTTGGTTCTCGTCCACCACGTTACAACGGGCGAAGGAAGCTCTATTAGTGTAACGGGGTGTTGCTCGCGTTAGTACATCCCGAGCAGGCTCTGGTAATGGAGCATGAAGTGAAAACTCTATTAGCGAAGGAAGCAATAGAGCGGGTGTATTAACCCGACAGAGATTCAGGTTTTTACAGCCGTTACTTCATTGTTCCGAAAAGGATGGTGGGGAGGTTGCGTCCTATACTAGATCTTCGTCAGTTGAATCGTACAGTGAAGAAACTCATGTTCAGAATGTTGACACTCTAACAGATCGTGACTCAAATCGGATCCGAGGACTGGTTTGTCACGATAGATCTAAAATATGAATACTTCCATATCTACATCCTCCCTCAGCACATGAAGTTCCTGAGGTTTTCTTTCAGGGGCAAAGAATACTAATATCAGGTGCTTCCATTTGGTCTGGCTCTATCACACTGCACATTCACCGCGTTCAAATGCGTAGATGCAGCTCTGGCCCCGCTCAGGCTGCAGGGCATACGCACTCTGAACTACATAGACGACTGGCTGATTCTAGCAGAGTCTATGAGATTCGGCGGTTCGGCATCGAGATGCCAAGAAGACTGTGCTTTCTCCACTACAGAGGACCACTTCCCTTGGTGTGGTCTGGGATTTGGTCACGATGCGAGCCGCTATATCGCCCGCTCGTGTAGCCTCTATCCTCACAGCCACGAAGGAGCTAAAGCTAGGCCAGTCACGCACTGTGAAACAGTTCGAGAGAATGTTAGGCCTCATGGCAGCGGCATCCAATGTGATACCCTTTGGCCTGCTGTACATGAGATCCCTGCAGTGGTGGCTCAGGACCAGAGGGTTCTCCCCGAGGGGAAACATCACGTGGCGGTGTCTCCGCACCTTGGTTATATGGAGGAAACCTTGGTTCCTGTCCCAGGGTCCAGTGTTAGGAGCTCTTCACCATCGAGTTTCGCTCTCGACAGATGCTTCCCTCACTGGCTGGGGAGCGGTAATGGAAGGCTGCTCAGCTCAGGGTCTTTGGAGGAGTCATCATCTTTCGTGGCACGTAAACTGTCTGGAGATGATGGCGGTCTTCAATGCGTTGAGACACTTCCTCCCAGACCTGAGGGGCCATCATGTGCTTGTCCGGTCAGACAGCACATCGGTGGTCTCTTACAGAAATCATCAAGGGGGTCTGCGATCGCGTCCACTATGCTAAGGTTCTCTTGTGGTCCCTAGGGTAGCTGGTCCCTGAGAGCAGTTTATTCCCGGGGCATCAGGTAGGAGCAGACATCCTGTCGAGGTAGGGGCTGAGGCCCAGGGAATGGAAACTTCACCCCGAGGCAGTGTTGTTTTTGGCAGCCCTTTTAGTTTTAGTCTTAGTTTTAGTCTTTTGGACGAAAATGCTTTTTAGTTTTAGTCACATTTTAGTCACTTATAAACTTGATAGTTTTAGTCAAGTTTTAGTCGACGAAAACGCAAAAAAGTTTTAGTCAAGTTTTAGTCAATTTTAGTAAAAAAAAAAAAGAAAAAAAAAGTAGTCTTTAAAAATTTAATTTAGGTTAAAAAGTATTGGAAATGGGCTTAGGTTTGACAGGTTGTAGCAAGTGTTGCAATTCATAATTTTTTTTTGTGAAAAATAACCCCTGAAATGATTACTTCTGGTGAATACTGTGGAAACTAATTGATACATTTAGATAAATATATTTCATATAGCATATTATAATACAACTTATTAGGCCTATATATTTATAGAATAGCAAAGTAGGCCTAATCAATATACAAGACTGAACCACATAGATGTGAAATATAAAGGCTATCATGATCATTTTGCTAACAATGAACCATGGATTTGTTTAGTTTATAATACGTTTTATTTTTAACTTAAACAAATACAACATATAACATTCAAAACTCACCGGCTTAGACTGCATTTGAAGAAAGATAAACACAACAGTTTTCTGTGCGAATTTATTCAATTATTAGATTATCTCCTGATGCGTGCTGCTTAATATCACACACTCCGCCGTGACAAACGAAAAAAAAAAAAAACGCGACGGCATATGGTACAATTGGCCTTATATTCATTGTCCCTCACGCATTCACGGGTATTTTAATCCCATTCAATTTTACATTTCTGCGCTCTTTTCTTTTTCGCCGGCTGCTCGGAGGTCATTTTTACATTTCCCGCTGTTGTCACTTGTCGTCATCGTTGCTACGATACGTGACTCACAATGACTGAAACGACCAATTAAAAGGGCATTCTCTGATGATGTTCCAAGATGTTAAAAACGCTACGCTGATCATAGACAAACAGGGGGAGAAATTAGTATCTACCGCACCGTCGTTTTTTTTTTCTCATAGCCTACAAATGTCTTCGTTCATAGTCTGACATATTAGAAGCTATGTGTCTGTCATGGATTTGCACTGAATTGATTCTCAAAAATGCGGAACGGAACAAGACTTTATTGTGTCAAATACGTGACGATTCCGTATTGGAGAGGTTGGCAACCGTCAGACGTGTAATAATTTTCGTTCCGTCTCGTCTCGTCAACGAAAACTCGAAAACGTCTCGTCATGTTTTAGTCACCTTGGAGCCATTTTTAGCTAGTCATCGTCGCGTTATCGTCATAAAAAAAAGGTGCGTCAACGAAATCATTTCGTTATCGTCATCGTTGACGAAAACAACACTGCCCCGAGGTGCTGAAATATATATGGGAGGTATTGCGGCAGGCTGGTCCTCTCCGCTCACAATCGTAAGGTTTTACAACTTCGACCTGGATGATGCCCCAGGTTCACATGTGCTCTTGTCTTCACACAGACAGGCTCTTGTTCGTATAGCGTTCGGGCATTCTCGTTCCCAAAGTGTCATCGACGCAGCGTGAGTTCCCTCGAAAGGGAACGTCTCAGGTTCCGACTGTAACCCTAGTTCCCTGAGAAGACAGGGAAAAGAAATCAGTTCCCTGATTGTTATGCACCTGTTTCTAGTTTTATTAATCGTCTGTGTATTTAAGCCACTAGTTCCCTTTGTTCAGTGTCGTCTTTGTATGATGTGGTTGCGTTCTAGTGTTTTTCCTGAGTTATATTGTGAATAAAGTGTTTTTCTGTTAGTTTCTCCATCGTTGTGCGTTTACTGCGTGACACACAGATGTTATAACTGTGTGACGAATTGTTTAAAAGCACAAATATTCTATAATGTCCCTCAGTTAAAATGAGACCATAAAAGCATTACGCGTAATAATTATAAAGGAATTACCTCAATTTTTTTTAAAGTCCAACATGACGTCAAATCATTTTTATGATTTTTTCCCCATTTATTTATTTATTGAACTGTTCATTTATTTAGCTATTGTCTATAGTCAGCCTACAAACGCTTTGGCTGTGGAAATGCAATGTTATTTGTCATGCCAATAAAGCCCACTAAACCTGATAAGAGAAAGACAGAGCGAGGGTTAGAAGAGCGAAGCGCAGTGAATGACGGGCAGTTCGGGAGATAGGGTTGTTAGTTTATGTAGGCAGCGGTCTGAGTTGACTTGAAAATTTTGATCACTTTAATTCAGTAAATCCAGCACAGCTCTCTCCCTGTCCAGTGCTTTTATCAAGGCCTTGTGTGCCTGTATTGATTTTTTATTTTCTGCCCAGGATAGAAGACAGAGAGGCCGTGAATGAGGAACTTTCCTTAGATTGCTGCTATTCTCCAGTTTATTGCATCCTGTCACTGGTAGTTTCAGCTGATGTCCAGTAAACCAGCGCTGACCGAGAGAGAGAGAGAGAGAGAGAGAGAGAGAGATAGGCTGTCTCTGCTAATCTTTAATTTCTAGGCGTGTAACAATATATCGCAATACAAAAATGCAACAATGTGTATTGTGTATAGTTCACCCAAAATAAAATTTCTGTGTGAGGAAATGAGTTTTCAGAGTTTAGTGTCAGTACTACATTAAACTACTATATATAATGTATATTAATGCAATGGGGGGATATTTCTGGGTCCTGATAATGCCAAATGTCTGATGTTACCAATAAAAGTGGCCAAATTATTTAACAAATATCTCATCATTGAAAGAGCGCAAACATTTTCGTCTAAAATAATTTCAGCTTCAGAATCATGAATATGTTTATTCTGGTGTCTCTATTGTCCTGCACTGGGTTTCCAGCACCAAGTCCAAGCCTAATCATTTACACACACAATGTAATACCAAATTTTACATTTTAATCAACAGTACATTCTTTGAGGATCGCAATAATATGGTATCGGGAGTTCAGCATTGTGATATGTATCGAATCGTGACATGAGGGTATTCTTACACCCTGATTAATTTCTTACTTTTTTATCTCAGTTTTATTTATATACAGCAAATATTCTATATATATAATATAAGGGATTCTATAATGTAAAAGTAAAATAGTTTGAACTGCAATTTTGCACATTTAATAAAAAAGTGAACAAAAGAAAACTAGAAAACAACAGATTCACTCTAATACGCACCAACACACACTGTTCTGCTAGTTGCCATTTCAGAAGCTAAATCTTTAGCAAGCAGCCTTACAGTTGCACTTGAGAATTGGACGTTTAAAGGGATATTTGATTGTGTTGTGGGCTTTAATGGTTTTGATTGGAAGCATGTGATAGCAGGGAGATGGAGAGGGGGAGGGAGATGAGCACTAGAGGGAGGAGAGAAAGGTTACAACGGTCTGATAAAAGATGTCTCCAAAACACTAATTAAAATTGACTACCCCCACAAACGCAGCACAACAT
The DNA here is from genome assembly GCF_951802725.1 of Rutilus rutilus. Classification (NCBI taxonomy): domain Eukaryota; kingdom Metazoa; phylum Chordata; class Actinopteri; order Cypriniformes; family Leuciscidae; genus Rutilus; species Rutilus rutilus. The sequence goes on along the minus strand of NC_140230.1, from coordinate 400,031 downwards.
GTTATCTCTGGCTAATTCATTTAGAGCCACTATCTCAGTGTGAGCATTTACCTTTAATCGCTAGTGCTTTAGTGCTCAAAAATGCTCTCTGCTTTTATTTCATTTTCCACACTTTACCTCTCGTTGTCTCTTAGACCTCAAAATGACAATAGTTTTGCTTCACTCTGTCTCTTCAAAAGAGGATGCCAATCGAATCAAATCAGCTAATGTTTTCATTCCTGAATCGCTCTCCATGCCACGTCTAGGATGTTTGGAAAATGCACCGTGGCTCATATAAAGCAACATTTCTAATCATTAGTGCTAGACACAGCAACAGCTCCCACAGGGCAATTTGAGGGAATGTGCAAATGTCTCTGAAAATTAAAACACACAAAAAAAGAAGCTGATATTTTCTGATATTGGGCTTTAAAAAATTAGAATTTTATTCACAGGCAACCAGAGGAAACCGGTGTAGTTGCTGCTGCTCTCACCAACAAACATGCAAATTAGTGTTTGCTAATAAATTCAGTATATGTTTGTTTTTCAGAAGAAAGGTCTACACAAGGGCCAGTAAACGATGCTGGAGTTTTAATACTGGATTAGTTTTGACCATGTCTTGGACTATGCCTGTATAATGTCATGTACCCCTTTCGACGGGACGGGACGTACGGTCACCAGTGGGGAATGAGTGTGTTCATCTTTGCTTTATGATAACATGGACATGTTGGATTTGTTACATGCTGATGTACAGGTTTGATTCTCAGTGGCTGCGGTCTTTGGAAGAGTATGATCTATATATTAACAGAGTATGAAATGACCTCAGTACTTAGAAATAAATTACAGTTACTTGTTGGTTCTGTGATTATAAATAATATAAGAGCCGCTCAAAGTTGCAGGTTGTCAAAAGTGGAAGATGATGATTCTGCACCTCACAGACAAATAAATCTTAGATGGGAACAGAATGACTTAAACTGGTAGTTGTGGTTATCAGAGTACTCCTACAATCTCTCACAGATGAAGACGGGTCAGTCACAGTCCTCAGGGCCGTTTAGCTGTTGAGTGGCGTTTCTCACACAGTCATGATTTCAGCAGGAGAACTGATGAAGTGGACGGTTCATTCGCCAGAACAAGAGCTTCTGTTGGTCAGACACTCACATTCACTTCTTGTTGTCTGCCTGCACACCCATGTGATCTCTGTACCATTTCAACCACAATTAGACACCAATTATATGACTAATCAAATAATGCTTACTCAAAATAAGTCACTATCAGAGTTCTTTCTTTTAGGTGCAAAAATACACATAACATGATGTACTCTGAAATGAGTTAAAGATTCCAGACATGTCAGTCTTCTCGTAAAGCAGTTGTACATCTATATTTATTCATTTCGCAACTTTAAAGCGAGTAAAATGAACAGTAGTTCAGAAGTACACAAGCTAGAGCAGAAGTGAAATGCAGAAGTAGAAAAAGAGAGAGTTTTTTTTTATGTTGTTACGGGAAGGGCCTTTGTTATGGCTGTGGATTTCTCCCTGTCTATGTCTTTGGCGGTTTCATAAAAGTCTCAGCACATCAGGTGGAGGAGAGAAAGAGAGAGAGAGACGCTTCTATCCTTCACTCTGACTAACCGTATGCCAGAAGGCAGTTTGTGTGTTTTGCTGAGCATGTTATTTTGATTAAACCCTCATCCTTCCCTCGCGTTTTGTAACAAATCCTTCCCTCGTGGGTCAAAATGACCCGAAGCCCTAAAAATTATACTTTTTTTTTTTTATAATTTTTTTTTTTTTAAGAAAACTTATTTTATTTCATTTTGATAATAATTTTTTATATTTTTTAATGTAATCTTTTTGGAGATTTCTTTTTTTCTTTAAATTACTAGATTTGATCAATGAATAATAAATAAATAGTAATTTAGTAATTTATGCACATTCCTCACATTCTCTCAACTTAAATTCAAAATAACTCACAATTTCATGCACAAACCTTTTAATTCAGCTCAAAATATCTTTGCCGACCATGTGTGGAAAAAATAATAATATAGCATGATATTTCATGACTCTTGCCTCTAGATGGCGTTATAGTTCTATATGGAGCAAATGAGCTGTTCCTCTGGGTCCTAAAGTCAGTTCTCTTCAGTATGCATTTAGATACACATGTAGACATTATAAAATAATTTTTTGGTAAAGTTGTAGCATTTTTAGGTTTTTCTATGTGTACTGAAGGATTCCTCGCATTCCATTCATTCCTAAGTGGGGCAAATTGACCAACGAGGGAAGGATTTGTTTTTTTTTTTTCAACCACAAAACTCCTTGAATACATAAAATAAAATAAAAATTGTGTATTCGTGGTTCAAGTCCAACTAAAGTCCTGGGGTCTTGGACCCCTCCGATGAACACTAAATTTTTATTTTTATTTTCCGGAATACATTTTCGGAAAGATTCTATTCATTTACTCTTGCTGTTCCTTCCCAATGAGAACAAACCTCGTCACACTGGTGCCGAAACCAGATAGGAACTCCACCAGAAACAACACTTGCGGAGCTGGTCAAGTCATACGGTGGTCTTCATCAGATGCTCTTGGACGTGAGGATGGAGGAGGAGGAAGATCGTTGGTTGTTCCTGAGTTTGGTCGGTCAGGAGGCCCAGGCCTCAGATGCAGACTCCATCAATGAAGATCGGTCCACAGGACGAGCTAGATTGGCTAGTGCGCCTCATCCCACTGCTGTCCGGGGAGGAATAGGTTGCAGTCCAATAGGTACCCATCCAGAACCTCCTTGCCTATGACCATCTCAAGTGGGCTATCTTGCAGAGGGTTGGCCGTACCCCCGAGCAGCACCATCAGTGTTTCTCCCGGTCCCTGGAGCTAGGGATGAGCAGTTGCCCCTTCATGATGGCCCAGTCGCTCCAGGACGCTGTCAGTGGTTGACGGCAGAGGGTCATGACGTTGAGGGAATCGTCGACCTTCTGGTGCTGGAACAGGAGTAGGTCCAGCGCCACCGCCTGACTTTGTTGAACTGGAACCGTCTGGATCATCTGGTGGAGTGTCCAGGGTTCAGCGAGCCTCTGTCTCTCTCTCCACTCATCCTCCTTCTTCTTTCTCTTCCCCCACTATCTTGTCCTGGCCCGTTCCCCAGGTCTCACAGCAACAATCCTCCTCACCCACCACCATCGATCAAACCGGGCAGTACCAAAAACCTCTGAGTAATTAGGTGAGTACATACCAGGCTTTGGTGGGAACCAAACCTTGATTTATCAAAGCCTGATGCAAAATGGGGAATTGGATATGAGTGCCATTTTTACTCACCATAGTAATTCATTACCTACACCTGTTCCTTGTTAGTCTCTTTTTACCTTGTGTTTCAGTCTTTGTTTGTCGGTCGTTGCGCTGGGCTCACAGCTCTCGTTTTTTTTACAAAAGGCCAAGAGTCACTTCAGCTGCCTTAGCGATGTGTGCTGAGGGTGAGCAGGGATATGCAATGGGAGAGCCCACACCCCTGTGTGTGAGTCCCTGTGGGCCTCCAATACCTCCACTCGCACATATCTTCTGATTGAGTTCCTGGATGGGTTTGGCGGCTCGCCCCAGGGTGAGCTTAATTTCTCAATCAGGGAAAGAAGAGAAGACGAGTTATCGATCGCTGCATCTAACGGCAGCCTAGAGTCTTCCGAGGCTGAAGACTCGGCTGGACCCACACCCCCATGTGTGAGCGGCTTAGTCTGAGGCGGATGCTGAGTTTGCAGCCACAATTTACATGGCAGCTGTGGACATCTGGCTCGAGTGGACTCCTCCACCCTGTGGACACCCTGGGTCACACACACAAACACAGTGATAATAACTCTCGTTATGACAAAGGCCAGGCATAGTCCAAGAGCCTGGATGGACGCTAATACTTCACATCCTCACATTCTGCTGCATCAGCTCCGCTCCATCTTCATCAACCTCTCCCGCACTGGACATGCAGAACCAGGTAAGTGCTTCGGCACATAGGGTTCGGGAGTCAACAGAGTCTCAGAGAGCCATTCACATTCACAGACCTCAATCGCACAGCAGACTCGCTCCGCTTGCGCACCGAGGAGAGTGTTGACTCCATCCCCAGATGGTCCAGCTGATTTCGAGTTGATTCGGCCAGGCACAGGTCGGCCTGTTCGCCTCCCAAGAATCCATTCATTGTCCTCTGTGGTATTCCCTGGCTGAGGCCTGCTCATCATGGACTTGTACTTGCCATTAACTCAGTCCACAGGATGTGTTGTCCACATACTAACTTCCCCTCCGGGTAGGATGTGGTCTTCGTAGTGTTCGTTTCTCTGTCAGAAGGTGAACTCTTCCCAGCATTAACAACCAGGTAGAGCTACAGCTGTAATTAGACTGTCTAATTTAACAGAAAAGGCTATTTAGAGCTGAAGTGACCTTTTTCCATTGTAATTGTGAGTTTCCTAAAATGATGAGAGACTCGAAGTCGCTGGAAGGTTGCGAGGGGATGAAGTGCAATTGTTACTTGGCATGCTAGGCTTGTTACGCAGCTCAGTAGTTGTGGCGTTTAGTATAGAGTCAAAAGTGACCAACAGAAAGGGAATGTCTCGGTTACTTTTGTAACCCTCGTTCTCTGATGGAGGGAACAGACACATTGTGTTGCTCTTGCCAAAGCTCTGAACTGCCGCTGACTAGTTCGAGATGCTGCCTCGGCTCCTCAGCACAAACCTAAATAAGTGAAGCATGCTAGCCCTCTTTTATATCCGGATGACGAGCAAATTTCACTCGACCTCAATTCCATTGACCTTTTCTGAATACGTCAGTGGTGAATGGGGCTCTCAAGAGCGACCCCCTAGTGTTGGTATTTCGACACAACGTCTCTGTTCCCTCCATCAGGGAATGAGGATTACAACAGTAACATTGTTATTGTTATTGAACTGTTACTGGAAAAAAATAGTTTTTAGTAAAATAATGATAGTAAATAGTAGTTTTACATTGGCTCTTTCAAAAAAATGCATTAAAATGGAAAATGAACATGGAAAAAATGGCTCGTTGGTAAAGGAAAAACAAAAGGTTCCTGACTTAAAGACTGGTCCAATCCACAATATGTTTCATCTGTATAAAAGTTTTTTAACAAATTGTGGCCTAAAAGCTGCTTTACTCTGAGATCTACAACCCTCTGCCCACCTTCTGCCTTTGGATACCAAGAAGTGTCTTTATCTTCCAATGTAATTTATCTCAAAACAAATGAATCACCCTAACCTTCTTTTTTTTTCCAGGACTCCAACAGGAGGCTCTAAACAAGTAATCCGTGCCACTACTGTGTGAAGAGGCTACCAGGCTATTAATAACCAATGCTCTCCCCCTATAGGACATTTTATGTAATAACCATTTCTACTTTCATAATCTAAATCTGGTTTTTCCCAGTTTTTCTGAGCTATCGTTTGATTGCCCAGAAAACCCCAAAGTATTTAAGACCAGCCTTTGACCAGACCATTTCATCTGATAAAGACAAATTTTCTCCCTTCCATTGTTTGACAAGTTATGCTGAACTTTTGGCACAATTTACTTTTGCAGATGAAGATTTCCCATAACTATTAACAATATAAAGAAACCTATTAATATCATCCTGCCCACTAATTAATACCATAACATCATCTGCACTGAAAGCTTTATAGGTGGAAAGAAAATATTGTATCTGAACCCATCTAACTATGTCAGTATGACATGTGCCAGTCATGACTGGATGTGCCATAATCTATGGCATGTGCTAAAACCGTAAGTTGCACATTCAGCTGTGAACCGGACAACCCTTTGACCGCATGGGCTGATGACACCAGTAGATGAGGAGATGTGCCAATACATGTCGGCTGAACCACTACTGGACATTGCTTACAGCAGCTTCAACTGAATATACAAACTGACAACAAATTATTTACAATTCATATAATTCAGCACTTAATGTTTAATGTTTAGTTGTTCATGTTATCTCTAAAATTATTTAATATACCTTTCATATATTTCTGAAGCAGTCTTTTACTTATGTCAGTGACTATATCACATGTAATGATTTTACAGTGGTTTGAGATTTTTGCTTTTCTGTTTGTTTGTTTTACTTGGGCAGCATAAATCAGGAAATCCGTCTCAAATGTTGTAATAACATGTTTCGAAACAGGAACAAAGCTCAGAGCGCGAGCGAAAGATGAAAAAGTGCCGGGCTGGTGTTGTCATGTCAATAGCATCCCCAGCCTAATGCCATATCCAGCATCTGATTATTTTCTGTCTGTAATACATTTATGAATAGAATAGTGTCCTCCTCTTCACAGCAGGGATTACAATAAAAACAAAGTATGACAAAAATAATAATGGCTGAAATTTGTTTTAGAATGGGATCCCTGGAGTGGAATTATACTAAGAGCTGTAATTTTTCATGAAAAAAAGTCACTTTTTATATTTATCACACTAAACAATTACAGTTGTTATTGGTTTTATTTTTTTCACTCATACAGGTCCACTAAAAATCTTCTCGAAAGCCAGTGGAAAGTGGACAACATGATTTACAAATAATTATACAGATTGTGAATGGGCCCAAATCTACATATCTATTATATTGCACATGAACATGCATATCCAACAAGTATTTAAACAACATGCCTGTATCCATGTAAAGCCCGATTTTCTTGTACTATATTTATTAAAAATGTATGCAATTTTCTTTGATATTTTAGGTATTAAATGGCATTGAAATGAATTGTGTCATAATAATTTTGGAGCAAATATTAAAAAACAAAGAAAGAGAAAAAAGCTAAGAACAGTGACAAAATATTTATTTTAATATGCTTCTATGAATTTTGGTAACCATGCAAAATGGCAGTATTCCTGCAGCTCACATGGGTTCAGTTCACAGGGTGTGTATGAACTATATGACTTCAATGTAGTTTTGCTTTGGATAAAAACATCTGCCAAATTCATAAATGTACATAAAATCAATTAATTCCGAGGTGTAACTCAGTAGCAGGGTTGGGTATTGTTTGAATTTGAGCAATTCTGATTATGCTAATCTCTTCAGATTCTTATCGATCCCCCGATTTTGATTCCAATGTGTTAAAAAAAGTTAGACATTTAGACATCATACATATGTATTGTCTCTTTTTGCAAAACATTTAATTGCAGCAGGGAAATGAGTGAAATTGTTCAGCTGGTGTTCTTAACCATCTTTCACCATGGGTGAGGTGGAGGAGGACTTGGACTGTTAGAATGTGAAGGGTTAAATGAAAGACGGACATTTTCTACCTACAAGAGTTTTCCCGCCTAACACTTTCAGATCTGTGATTGGTGGTCCAGCTATAAAATTACAGAGGATCAAGCAATAGCAAGTCAATGAGAAACTAATTTCAAATGACAGGAAAATTGACCAATCCCATCGTCCCTCTAAATGGGTGGGGTTTGTAATCTCTAAATTTATGACTAGTTCTGTCCTGTGGGAACTCGATCCTGGGAACGCTGATAAACTAGCTAGCACTTTTCAGTCTGGAAAATGCAAGCAGCATTAATGAGGAGGACATCATTGCTAATTTATTATCCACGCCATTTTCAAGATTAACTCTTAATGAAATTTTTTTGTTAATTAGAAAAGGAAGACCTACACCAGAACTTAATTTGCTGCAGAAAGCTAAAGCTTTTTAAATAATTTCAACCACAATTACCAATTACAAGCGATACCCCTGGATGACAGCATCAACCAAGAAGCTAAAGCTTTCCTGCTGGGATTCTTTGCTCTTTGAGTAAGTTATTGAATATAAAAATCGGTCGCGTGCCAACTGATTTTATATGGCTGCCGCTGGCACTTTTGTATATATTAAGCTTGATTTGGGGAAACGGTCATTTAGTTGGTTTTGTGTGTCATACATGTTATCCCCATATTCTGCTGAAATGCACACACCAACTGTATGATGATGCAATCAATTGTAATGAGGATTTGCATTTTATTACATTTTGTTCTATTTTGGTGAGAACTCTCACACTCACTGCTCTGTTTACTTGTTGCATTTCTTGTCATAGGTAACTTATGCAGAACTAAGAGGACACAGTAAGCTAGGCTGAGTTTACTTTTTTCCAGGGCCAAGGTTCAAGTCACGGTTCGCTACTGCGTGATGGAATGGAATATCAATGGAAACAATATACCGTCACACCATATGAACAGTACTCGGCATATGTGACAGTGCAGACTAAGAGACTATACACTTATGTAGACATGTGCCGATATGCGGTAATACAATATATTGCTATAATGAACATACACTGTATTGTTATCATAGGCACTTATGAATTATTTATATTTTTAAAATGCATTTTTATAACGCTTTCCAATCAACCACTTACAACATGGCATGCATTAAAGCGGCTTGTTCACTCTGAACCCCAAAACAAATGAGAAGCCGGGTGGAACGAGTGCAGTAGTGACGGCTTCAGGCAAAGGGTTGTAAAAGTAGAATACCAAAGAACCCAATACCATATCGGACCTAATACCTGTACTACGTCTGTACTAGAGTATGTTCACTTCATTAACACATTACACAACACAACAGAATGAGTGTGAAATTAGGAAAAAGTATTCACATTTTTCAAAGCTGGCATCCTAATCTCTGTGTAGTACCAAGCATACCACAGTAAACCGTGACAGCACCACCTTCCCGTTTGCTTTGATTATCCATAATCATAGTGCACTTATGAAGCACCTGTGTACAGCATATGGCAGGGGTACCAACTTTGATTTTAATGACATACTGAATCAAAGACATGCCCCTATTCAAGGTTTTAAGAATACAACAATTCATTTTTAATTTCGTATTAATAATGTAATCAATAATGCTAATAGTACAACATTAGGCTTGTTGTTCTGTAGAATGCACTTTTTAGAAATGGTCCCTATTAACTCTACTGTAGTGGACCCGAATGATGGCCAGAACTTTACTCGTGAAAGTGTCCGTTTGACTACACCGAAAATAACGGTGTAATATTTGGCCTAGACACCAATTGCTGAATTAAAAATAATTCTATAAATTAGAGGGAGTTTGTCATCTGACCAATCCGAAGGATTTGAGATATTGTTAATTTGTAGAATCTCATGCTGTATGATCTCAAGGCAGACACAAGTGTAATACAAGGGATTTAAGTAACAAAAAGATAAAGAGTAAATAACAACTACTAAATGAATACTATGGACAAGGGAGGAAAGTGCATAAGATTGATAAATGCCAGTGACTGAGTTGGATGTTACTCTGGCAGTTACACGTTATCTTACGGAAGGATAAATTTATGTTTATTTGGACTAATAAGGTGAAAAACCTTATTCCGAATTCAACAAATAAACGGAATTATTCTTTGTTATTATATGTAATATGTATATATGTTATGTAATAATATTACATGTGTTTTTGTTGTCCACAGAAACCTGATCCAATTCAAGTGAAACTTTTCCTCATGCTTCGTGGGACCCTGCTGTTCACTGCTAATGGAAGAACTGAATATTAAAATAAAGTACACAACTGTGCATTATACTCTTATCCAAAAGCTATGCGTCTCTCGTTTGCATTAATATTAACATACACAGCAAATTTCACAAAATACTCATTATAATTAACAGTAGACTTATATAAATAGATTTATGCCTTTTCAGGGGTGTTTAAAAACTTGGAAAACCTTTACCGTTAAAAGAGCTTGGTAACGCTTTAGATGTTGTTTCATGTAGTTACAGGGTAAGTATGACATTGCGGGCTGTAAATTAAAGTGGTGCTTCTTACCCTCTTGTTTCATGTAGTTACAGGGGTAAGTATGACATTGCGGGCTGTAAATTAAAGTGGTGCTTCTTACCCTCTTGTTTCATGTAGTTACGGGGTAAGTATGACATTGCGGGCTGTAAATTAAAGTGGTGCTTCTTACCCTCTTGTTTCATGTAGTTACAGGGTAAGTATGACATTGCGGGCTGTAAATTAAAGTGGTGCTTCTTACCCTCTTGTTTCATGTAGTTACAGGGTAAGTATGACATTGCGGGCTGTAAATTAAAGTGGTGTTTCTTACCCTCTTGTTTCATGTAGTTACAGGGTAAGTATGACATTGCGGGCTGTAAATTAAAGTGGTGTTTCTTACCCTCTTGTTTCATGTAGTTACAGGGTAAGTATGACATTGCGGGCTGTAAATTAAAGTGGTGTTTCTTACCCTCTTGTTTCATGTAGTTACAGGGTAAGTATGACATTGCGGGCTGTAAATTAAAGTGGTGTTTCTTACCCTCTTGTTTCATGTAGTTACAGGGTAAGTATGACATTGCGGGCTGTAAATTAAAGTGGTGCTTCTTACCCTCTTGTTTCATGTAGTTACAGGGTAAGTATGACATTGCGGGCTGTAAATTAAAGTGGTGTTTCTTACCCTCTTGTTTCATGTAGTTACAGGGTAAGTATGACATTGCGGGCTGTAAATTAAAGTGGTGTTTCTTACCCTCTTGTTTCATGTAGTTACAGGGTAAGTATGGCATTGCGGGCTGTAAATTAAAGTGGTGCTTCTTACCCTCTTGTTTCATGTAGTTACAGGGTAAGTATGGCATTGCGGGCTGTAAATTAAAGTGGTGCTTCTTACCCTCTTGTTTCATGTAGTTACAGGGTAAGTATGGCATTGCGGGCTGTAAATTAAAGTGGTGCTTCTTACCCTCTTGTTTCATGTAGTTACAGGGTAAGTATGGCATTGCGGGCTGTAAATTAAAGTGGTGCTTCTTACCCTCTTGTTTCATGTAGTTACAGGGTAAGTATGACATTGCGGGCTGTAAATTAAAGTGGTGTTTCTTACCCTCTTGTTTCATGTAGTTACAGGGTAAGTATGACATTGCGGGCTGTAAATTAAAGTGGTGTTTCTTACCCTCTTGTTTCATGTAGTTACAGGGTAAGTATGACATTGCGGGCTGTAAATTAAAGTGGTGTTTCTTACCCTCTTGTTTCATGTAGTTACAGGGTAAGTATGACATTGCGGGCTGTAAATTAAAGTGGTGTTTCTTACCCTCTTGTTTCATGTAGTTACAGGGTAAGTATGACATTGCGGGCTGTAAATTAAAGTGGTGCTTCTTACCCTCTTGTTTCATGTAGTTACGGGGTAAGTATGACATTGCGGGCTGTAAATTAAAGTGGTGTTTCTTACCCTCTTGTTTCATGTAGTTACAGGGTAAGTATGACATTGCGGGCTGTAAATTAAAGTGGTGCTTCTTACCCTCTTGTTTCATGTAGTTACAGGGTAAGTATGACATTGCGGGCTGTAAATTAAAGTGGTGCTTCTTACCCTCTTGTTTCATGTAGTTACGGGGTAAGTATGACATTGCGGGCTGTAAATTAAAGTGGTGCTTCTTACCCTCTTGTTTCATGTAGTTACAGGGTAAGTACAATAAAAACACACACACAATCTGACATCACTTGGAAAACCTTTATTTGAAAAACAACTTATTTCAAAACAGATTTACAACATATTAGACTTCTTATTCTTTATTATTTTTTTTAAATCAACTTTTCATTTCAAATTCTAAAGTCCTGAAAGAAAGTAGCATGTTTTGTCCTTTTTTGTTTCTCTTGCATGGCTTCCTCCTCCTCTTGGTCCTCCTCTTCTTTTTCTATCGTTCCACTGATTAGCCTAATCTTAAGGAGTCTTTTTCTATTCTGTATTATGTATTAAAAGAAAGTACAGTACACACAGAAATGTTCTCATAATTTACTCATCTTTTCGCTACCGACCAACTGTCACCAGCGAGTGCATAAGAGTCGGCTTCATAGGGTCGGCTTGAATGGCTTCGCGTTTGGTGAAGCTTTAAGCGTTCATTGCATTCTCGCGGGAGTTTGATGTGAAACTCGCGCGAGAACTGGTGTCTGTTCTTCTGCATGGTTTGTTTTTATTTTGTTTGTATTTATTTTATTTATTTATTTATTTTATTATTATTATTGTTTGTGTTTTGTTGTGAGCAATAATAAAAAATAATAATAATAATAATAATAATAATTCGACATTCGGTTTTCGGTGCGCTTACGTCACGCTTTAAATTGTCAAGCGTAAACTTACTCAACCCTCTCATGAACGCGCAGGTGACAGTTGGCCGATAGTCTGCAGTTTAAAATTTTTAAATATTTGGTATTTTTCTTACAAACGCTTATCATTTCACTTCAGAAGACATTGATTCATCCATTGGGGTCGTATGGATTACTGTAGTTATTGTTGTATATGTGCTGTTGTCAACTTTTAGGAACACATGAGCTTATAATGAGATTATTAATGAGAGATTATTTATTTTTCTAAAAACTTTTGTTTGTGTTAATCTGAAGAAGGAAATTCGTATACAGAACGGATGACATGAGGGTAAAAGATGAGTAAATGGTGAGGACATTTCTGTACTGTATTTTCTGTATACTTACTGTATTTCTACATAATACAGAATAGCAAGAGACATGTCATGGGATTCCTTCTTAAGATTCATCAGTGGAAAGAAAGAAAAAGAAGAAGAGGAACAAGAGGCGGAGGAAACCAAGCAAGAGAAACAAAGTGCTGTAAATCCGTTTTGAAATAAGTTTTTCAAATAAAGTTTTCCGAGTGATATCAGATTGTGTGTGTGTACATGTGTTTTTATTGTACTTACCCTGTAACTACATGAAACAAGAGGGTAAGAAACACCACTTTAATTTACAGCCCGCAATGTCATACTTACCCCATAACTACATGAAACAAGAGGGTAAGAAGCACCACTTTAATTTACAGCCCGCAATGTCAAACTTACCCTGTAACTACATGAAATATTTACAGTCTAAATAATTTGCCTAAATAATTTGTTATTTTCCTGGTTGTTACCCCTTTATTCCCAAAACTTTACATATTATTCCCCTATACTTACATGTACGTACTTTAAAGGTACACTGTAATTACCAAAAGTTACACTGTAATTTCGTTTTAATTATGCAGTATTTTCCTGGTTGTTACACCTTTATTCCCAAGACTTTACATATTATTCCCCTATACTTACACGTAAGTACTTTATAGGTACACTGTAATTACGGAAAGTTATACTGTACTTTCATTTTAATTACACAGTACTTTCCGGGCTTTGATGAACCGTGATAAAATGCTGGCTCTCCTGTTCACTACTGCCTTACCATTAGGACCCTTAATACTAATAGTCACATTCTGTTTTGTGTTCTATTGTAGGACTATTATTTTATATTTCATTTTGCATTATGTTGTTCCTGTGTTATTGTTTCCTCTGTTTAGTTCCTGTCTCCTTTGTTCTAGTCATCAGTTAGTTTCCATAGTTACTGATTATGCTTATTTCAGTTGATTATCTACTTGTGTATTTATACCCCTAATTCCCATTGTTCATCTGGTATTGCCTTTGAACAGAGCTGTTACGTTTTCTTTGCTATTTTGAATAGTCTTCTTCAGTTGCCGGCCGCCGCCCTCACTGCCGCCGCCTTAGGGGATGAAGCGGACGGAGATGCCATCGGTGACAGCTGTTCCCTCCTGACTTCAGATAGTGAAGAGTGATCTGGATCTCACTGTACAGGCCCCGCCTCTTCGCTCCAGGAGTCCGGCCGGACTCGGTCCAACAGGGATGCGGAACTTCTTCGCCTCCTCACCAAGGCCGTCGCCCAACTCGGCCTCAAATGGTCGCTGCCCGAGGAGCCCGCACCCAACAGGCTCGACGGGTGTTTTCTACCTAGCCGCCGCCAAGCGCCCGCCTCTAGGTCAGCACCCTTCCTGCCAGAGCTCCACGCTGAGCTCTCTAAATCGTGGAATGCTCCTTTCTCCGCGAGACTTCACTCCTCTGTCTCCTCGACGCTCTCCCAAGTGGACGGCGCCGCCGAGAGAGGATATAAGTCTATCCCACCAGTGGAAGAAGCGGTAGCAGCGCACCTTTGTCCGCCCTCTGCTGGATGGCGTTCAAAGGCTGCCCTCCCGTCTAAAGCCTGCCGGGCCACATCAGCTCTCGTCGGCTGCGCTTTCGCCGCTGGACAGGCTGCTTCCGCCCTGCACTTGATGGCAGTTCTCCAGATCCTCCAAGCCGGTCTCCTCCGTGAGTGGGACGAGAAAGGCTCGGACCATACTGTCATCACAGACTTACGGAGCGTGACGGACCTTTCCCTTCGTGCTACTAAGTACGCAGCCCAGGCTATCGGGAGATGCATGGCCTCGCTCACCGTCACGGAGAGGCACCTCTGGTTGACGCTTACGGACATGAGGGAAGCTGAGCGCGCCGTGTTCCTCAACGCCCCGCTCTCCCCTACCGGCCTCTTCGGCCCAGCGGTAAGCGGAATTGTTGACCGTTTTTCGGAGGTGCAGAAAATGACGCAGGCCATGAAGCTCTTCCTGTCTCGACGCTCAAGCTCAGCTGCAGGCCGCTCTCAAGCTCAGCCTCCTGCACGAAGCTCTACCCAGCGTTCATCCCAGCCTCCGTCTTCGCAGCGGCGACAGGGCACCCGCCCTAGATCGCGCTCTTCAAGCCGTCAAAGGCCACCTCCCTCACGGGGACCTCGGCCCAAGATTGCGCTGAAACCTGAGCCTGCGAAGTCCTCCTAGCAGTGTCAAGGAGGAAAAGATGGTTGAGTCCCGCCGCGGCCGGACCGCCATCAAAACGTTCCGCTCTGTCAGTTCCCTTAAACAAGGCGACTGCAGGTGTGTATCTTGCAGCCAACGAGCCTGTTGCACAACCCGCTCGCCTGCACCCAAATGCCGTTTTCACGGCGACCCAAAGATATCTCAGAAACAGCGTAATGTCTGGTTATCCGGCTCGCGCCGATGGTGTTTTGAGTGTAGAAAACGTGCCCGCTTCCCAGTGTTCACCCCTACACACAAGCACGGTTCCCCCTGTGTCACTCTCTCTCACAGAGCCCACTCTCATAAAGCAGGCATATGCCGCTCGAATGTCAGATGTAGGAAATGTGCCCACGATACAGTGCCCACACCTACTCACTGCCCGCTCTGTTACACAGTGTTCCCAGGGGCCAACAACCATAAAGCCGCCACACACCGGCAATGTTCTACATGTAGGTTCTGTGCCCGCTCACGAGCGCCCACACTTACTGATAAACACATCACTCCCGGCGCCGCACACGCGTCCCGGGTTTCTCATCACGAAGTGTTCCCCGTCCAAGGCGACCAAGACATTACGTGCAAACCAGCCAGCCGTCGCTTTCAGCAAGCCGCTGTATTCAAGCATAGAGAGCGCGCTCACTGCGCCGATAACTCAGATCTGGGTTCTCGAGCCCTCGCAGTGCGGCGATCGGAACTGAGAAGCCATTCTACCCTTAGCTATGCATGCAGAAGCATGGGAAGCGATTCCAGGAGTGTCAGAATGGGTGCTGAATACAGTAAAGCAGGGCTATTCGCTGCAGTTTGCCCGCTGCCCTCCACGCTTCTAGCACGGACCGAGACGAGAGTGAATCTGGAAGTAGCACACCTACTTCGCGCAGAAATAGCAAAGCTGCTGTGCAAAGGGGCCATAGAACCGGTACCTCCTTCTCTGAGCGAGACGGGCTTTTACAGCTGTTATTTCCTCGTGCTCAAGAAGGATGGAGCTCTCAGACCTATCTTAGATCTGAGATATTTGAACAAAACTCTCATGAGGCGGCCGATCAAAATGCTCACGACCAGACAAATCCTCGTGCAAATTCGCCCGAGGTACTGGTTTATTTCAGATTCAGATATTACCCTGTCACAGGCCATTCTTGAGATTGACCTCCTTCAACGGTCAGGTATATCAATACACCGTCCTCCCGTTCGGCCTGTCTTTGGCACCCCGTACATTTACGAAGTGCATGGACGCGGCTCTCGCTCCCTTGAGGAATCAGGGTATGTGAATTCTGAACTATTTGGACGACTGCCTGATTCTAGCACAGTCAGAGATAGAATTGATATCTCACAGAACGACGCTTCTCAGCCATCTGGAAAACCTGGGTCTCACGGTCAACTGGACCAAGAGCTCATTACTGCCCAGTCAGACAGTCTCTTTTCTGGGGTTAGAGCTGGACTCAGTGGCTATGACGGCCCGCTTGTCGACACAGCGCGCGCGCCGTGTTCGACACCTGGCTGCGTCTTTACAGAAAGGCAGCGTTGTCCCTCTGAAAATGTTTCAGAGGTTGCTAGGCTGTATGGCTTCAGCCGCAGCAGTGCTCCAGCTGGGCTTACTGCGTATGCGCCCGCTACAACGCTGGCTGAACGCTCGAGTACCTCACCGAGCCTGGGCTTATGGCGGTCTGCGTATCAGAGTGACTCAGAGCTGTGTCTCGGCTCTGGAGCACTGGATAGCGGCCAAATGGTACCAGCGGGGAGTGACAATGGGAGCTGTCTCGTACCGGAAGGTTATCTCGACAGACGCCTCCAGCCTAGGTTGGGGCGCTCTCTTCGAGGGCAGACCGGTCTTTGGCCAGTGGTCAGACCAAGAGAAACGCCTTCACATAAACTGTCTAGAGATGATAGCGGTCGAGAACGCACTGAAGCTCTTCCTCCCATACCTGCGGGGCCACCATGTACTGGTCCGTATGGACAACATGTCGGTGGTGGCTTACGTGAACCGCCAGGGCGGTGTCAGATCCAGAAATCTCAATGCTCTGGCGGAACGCCTCCTCGTTTGGGCTCAGCACTCACTGCGCTCGCTGAGAGCCGCGCATGTGCCTGGCCACCTGAACGACGGCCCAGACAGACTGTCCAGGGACAACGTTCCCCCGGGGGAATGGTCCCTGCATCCTCAGACAGTCCAGTTGCTGTGGCGCCTTTTCAGCAAAGCGAAAGTCGACCTATTTGCGTCAAAAGACAACGCTCATTGCCCAAGGTTCTTTTCGAAGAATGAGGACGCACTGGCCCAAGCTTGGCCCAGCTGCCCACTGTACACTTTCCCTCCGATCTCACTGTTACCACAGGTAATCAGGAGAATCAGGGAAGCGCGCCACTCTGTGCTCCTCATAGCCCTGCAATGGGAGAACCAGATTTGGTTCCCAGAGCTGATGCGGCTGTCAGACTCAGCCCCATGGCCGATTCCGGTGAGAAGGGATCTCCTCTCTCAAACCGGCGGCTCGATTTGGCATCCTCATCCAGAGCGCTGATCTCTGCATGCATGGATAATCAACGGATACCCGTTAGAGATGCGCGGATGGGCTATTATTTCATCCGCAACCGCATCACAAAACTCAACATCCGTCCGCCATCCATCCGCACCAACGTTTTTTACCAATTTTCAAAACCGTACCCGCCCGCCATCCGCTGATTGGTGTATACATAATATTTTTCATTTGTTTGGTTCAACCGCCCGCCACCCGCCCGAATTTAATTCAAATATTATTTTTCGTCACGTCATCCGCCCGATCCGTGGTTTATCCGCGGAGTCCGCGGCTGTAACCGCCAACCGCGCATCTCTAATACCCGTTGCCTTGCCAGAAGGGGTTGTGAACATGATCACGCAGTCTAGAGCTCCCTCCACGAGAAGGTCTGTGTTTACTAAATGGTGCGCCGACAAAAGTCTAGACCCACAAACTTGTGGGGTCTCGTGGGTACTTTGCTTCTTTCAAGAGCTTTCAAGACATGGGCAGGTCCCCCTCCACGCTCAAAGTATATGTTGCGGCTATTGCAGCGTTCGCAGGGTCGACGCGCGGCCAGTCAATAGGAAGGAATGAGCTCATCATCCACTTCCTTAGAGGAGCCAGGAGGATGAATCCCCGCGGCCCCCGTCGGTTCCTATTTGGGATCTTTCCTTGGTCTTGGAGGCCCTGAAAGCGCATCCCTTTGAACCAATGCAGACCATGGATCTTTTATAGAAATTTTATAAGATATTGTAAGCTACCTAGTCTGCACCAGTGGCTCCAAAGCACTTTTCACATATTGTTAATCATTCCAGCAAACTTATCTCAAAATATATCACAAATGGCCTAAAGTTACCTCCGGAATCTTGCTAGAAGTCACTGGTGTGAATTGGCGCTTTGTTGCAGTTGCCTTTAAACACATATAAAAATGGAAGTAAATATAAAATTTCATTAAAAAAAACTATAATATGTTATAGTTTGCAAACTAATGCTAAAACTATAAAGGTTCTCATCAGTAGGCCAACATTATCTACAACCAAAACAGAATTTCACATTAGTTAATTTATTGTTAATGTAAACTAAGCATTGCTCATTGGCATATTTTAACTCGACAATTTAACTCGACAATTCAATAATCTAACAAAGTCTGTAAAATGAAACGTTAGCGCAGTTTACCGTGGTAAAGTTCGTTACCGCCATGTTGATGAGTAGGCTAATGTTATAACATACGTTAAACTGGGCACAATCCTGTCAACACACACAGAATGTTTTTTACCTTGCATGCTGGTCTCTCTCTCGGTGAAGTGAATTCCGTCTTCCCCAGGCCAGACACGAACGGCGCGATCCAACAAAAGACAGTCAGAACCCAGGGATATTACACTGGATGCTCCCGCGCGACACGACAAATCCCAAACAGTGTAAGTTATAGTGATGCGCTCGCACTATTTCTGACAAGGGACAAACAGGTTTGCATTTTGTATTAATGGTCCGGTCGCTTCAATGTGTCTAGACAGGCTCTGGCTATTATAGCGTTGTTGACACGCGGTGTAAGGCAAAAATTAGTAAATAAAAAGCACGATGGAATGGTGCCAGCCAGAGAGACCGTTACGTTAAATACAGTAGTATACAGCAAATAAAAAAATACAGTAAGTCTCTGTATGTGGTGTTAGACGTCACAGAAAATTCCCATGATGCAATGGGAATCACAGTTATTTACTGTAAAGAGAAATAGCAGTATAATACTGGGGGATTTAAAGTAAATAACTGTAGAAATTACAGAAAAGTCTAACAGTGTACCTGAGTGTTCCTTGGCGAATATTTACATTTACATTTATGTATTTGGCATCATCTACTCCCCGGCTCCTCCGTCGTTTCCTCACTGCCTCTGCCCTCCATCATCTATTCCCCGGCTCCTCGGTCTACTCCTCGCTGCCTCTACCCTCCATCATCTACTCCCCGGCTCCTCCGTCGTTTCCTCACTGCCTCTGCCCTCCATCATCTATTCCCCGGCTCCTCGGTCTACTCCTCGCTGCCTCTACCCTCCATCATCTACTCCCCGGCTCCTCCGTCGTCTCCTCACTGCGTCTGCCCTCCATCATCTACTCCCCGGCTCCTCCGTCGTTTCCTCACTGCCTCTACCCTCCATCATCTATTCCCCGGCTCCTCTGTCTACTCCTCACTGCCTCTGCCCTCCATCATCTACTCCCCGGCTCCTCCGTTGTCTCCTCACTGCCTCTACCCTCCATCATCTATTCCCCGGCTCCTCTGTCTACTCCTCGCTGCCTCTGCCCTCCATCATCTACTCCCCGGCTCCTCCGTTGTCTCCTCACTGCCTCTGCCCTCCATAATCTACTCCCCGGCTCCTCCGTCGTTTCCTCACTGCCTCTGCCCTCCATCATCTATTCCCCGGCTCCTCGGTCTACTCCTCGCTGCCTTTACCCTCCATCATCTACTCCCCGGCTCCTCCGTCTACTCCTCTCTGCCTTTACCCTCCATCATCTATTCCCCGGCTCCTCCGTCGTCTCCTCACTGCCTCTACCCTCCATCATCTACTCCCCGGCTCCTCCGTCGTCTCCTCACTGCCTCTGCCCTCCATCATCTACTCCCCGGCTCCTCCGTCGTCTCCTCACTGCGTCTGCCCTCCATCATCTACTCCCCGGCTCCTCCGTCGTTTCCTCACTGCCTCTACCCTCCATCATCTATTCCCCGGCTCCTCTGTCTACTCCTCACTGCCTCTGCCCTCCATCATCTAATCCCCGGCTCCTCCGTTGTCTCCTCACTGCCTCTATCCTCCATCATCTACTCTCCGGCTCCTCCGTCGTCTCCTCACTGCCTCTGCCCTCCGTCATCTACTCCGTCATCAAACACAGTTTGTTGCAGTAATTGTATTAGGATAAATAATCCATATATAAATTATATAATATAAATCATTAAATAATACAATTTAATTTAATCTTAATTAAATTCCATCATATACAGTTAGAGAGTAAGAAAAGCTGTGTTATATCTTCAGCTGCGAGGTTTACGTGTGTGTACAGCTGCTAATGAGAGCTCTGTAATCTGGGTCAGTATAAGAGGTGTTTACTGTGAGAACTGGAGAGAATGGCACACTTGGCGTTCCTCGAGGATTGGCCGACAGCGCGTCTGCAAACAGCGGCAAGTTTGACGAGCCAGGACGAAAGCGTGAGTGGAAAGCCCTTAAATGGAGATGTTTGGGCGTGTTTTATGCAAATGACTAACCTTGTGCACGCAGACACTCGTTTAGAATAATCCACATTCACTAACATCAGAACGAGGTTAAGAACGAATTCACGTGCATATGAACGTGTTGTGAATTTGGCGGAGATTTTTCGTGATAAATTCTTCTGTGTGTACAAATACAAAATAATCGTATTTTATTATTAGCAGGGGATGGGGAGGTAATGTCACAGTCTTATGTTTTTTTTTTTTTGTTATAGGACTATTATTTTGTATTTTATTTTTTTCATGTTGTTAAGGTGTTCTTGTTTCCTGTGTGTGTAAAGTTCTACATTCATAACAAAACTTTATTCAATTTTAAACATACAAAAATATATCAAAATGTGCATAAAACATATGATGGGATTAATTACAGTTATTAATATTGTTACATACATGTTGGTTTGCTTGCTAGCTATTATTACCATCCTGTCAGCGTAGTTATTTGTAAATGGTACTAGGTCTTTTCAGAAGGACGTTAGGCAGTGAGCTGTCACTGGGATGTGTACGGTGTGTTGTTCACTCATAAAGTTGATCTAATCTATGCCCTCTCTAATAATGCTTGATGGAGGCAGTGGTGAAGAATATGCACAAAGAGGTGACAGCACAGTTGCGTGACAGATATAAACATTGAAGAATTTGCTCTTGCCAAAATGACAAGAAGAAACTCTGAATACAGCTGATGGTAAGCTGTGACGGAATGAATAAAAACTGCTTATATTTCACAATAACTGCACAGCACTAGAAAGAACAGATTGAATCCTCTTCCTGTGACCTTTCCAAAACACACCCATTACTCATTAAGAGAATAGTGACGACCCTTTTAGACCAGCGCCGGGACCGCCGACCATTTTTCCTGTCGTTAAACTAGCAAAAGTGGATTCGGACGCCCTAAGTGAACTTGCGCCGTGCGCTTTAGACCATGAGCTTAGATCGTTAAAATAGGCCCTTAATGTGTTTGTCAAAGAGATAAACAGACCTTATACTGTATGTGTGCGAGTGTTAGGCCAGAGTAATGGAGCACTGAGACTTGAAGCTCTCTTTTGACATCTAAAACATCGGTTCAAATAAATGCAATTTCACTCTCTGCCAGAAGGTGACGCTTATGGAACAGCATAAATACAGAGTTTCCTCAGTAAACAAAGCAGCACTGCACTTATAAACACTACTTTAATAGGCATCATACAGAGGTACAGTAAGATGGAAAGAAAATTTTGGCAAATGATTGCATTGCATTTTGCGTGCAAGTCCAGAACAGAGATTGTCCGATATAAAACAAAAAACGGAACTGGACGGTTCTGATTGAAGCTCTGTCATCCGGTATATCTACTTTACCTACAGCACTAATGAGGAGAACACACTCTCGTGAGAGAGGAAGAGTGAAGAAGAGTGTAGAAGATAGTGAAGAAGAGAGTGAAGAGTGAAGAAGAGTGTAGAAGAGACTGAAGAAGAGTGAAGAAGAGTGTAGAAGATAGTGAAGAAGAGAGTGAAGAGTGAAGAAGAGTGTAGAAGAGACTGAAGAAGAGTGAAGAAGAGTGTAGAAGAGAGTGAAGAAGAGTGAAAAAGATAGTGAAGAAGAGTGAAGAAGAGTGTAAAAGAGACTGAAGAAGAGTGTAAAAGAGACTGAAGAAGAGTGAAGAAGAGACTGAAGAAGAGTGAAGAAGAGTGTAGAAGAGACTGAAAAAGAGTGAAAAAGATAGTGAAGAAGAGTGTAGAAGAGAGAAGAAGAGTGAAGAAGAGACTGAAGAAGAGTGAAGAAGAGAGTGAAGAGAGTGAAAAAGATAGTGAAGAAGAGTGAAGAAGAGACTGAAGAAGAGTGAAGAAGAGTGTAGAAGAGAGTGAAGAGAGTGAAAAAGATAGTGAAGAAGAGTGAAGAAGAGACTGAAGAAGGGTGAAGAAGAGAGTAGAAGAGAGTGAAGAAGAGTGAAAAAGAAGGAAGAAGAGTGAAGAAGAGTGAAGAAGAGTGTAGAAGAGAGTGGAGAAGGAGTGTAGAAGAGAGTGAAGAAGAGTGTAAAGAGCCAGGACCAGAGCAAGGACCTCTCCGCCCCTCCCGGTCTTCGAGATCTCCACCCGGAACCGCTTCTCCCCTCTTCGCGAGACGGAACGCGATGATGTGATCATCGGCACTTCCATCGTCCGGCATGTCCACGCTTCCTCAGGTAAAGGTAAGGTGCGCACTCACTGCTTTCCTGGTGCTCGTGTTCTTGATGTCGCTGCGCAGGTCCCCGAGATCCTGAACGGTGACAAGCGCGTCAGAGCTGTCGTGCTGCACGCGGGAACGAACGACATCAGGCTGAGGCAGTCGGAGATTCTGAAGAAGGACTACAGGAGCCTGATCGAGACAGTACGCAGCACATCGCCTGAAACAACGATCATCGTGTCTGGACCGCTTCCCACGTACCGACTAGGACATGAAAGGTTCAGTAGATTATTTGCTCTAAATGAATGGTTAATGTCATGGTGTAATGAACAGAGACTGCTCTTTGTAAATAATTGGAATCTGTTCTGGGAGCGACCTAGGCTCCTAGTGCTGATGGCCTTCACCCCAGCAGAATCGGAGCGGCTCTTCTGTCGGACAACATCTCCAAAGCGGGGCACACCATATGACTAGTAAGTCAAAGTTCAAATCACACTCTTTGCTGTCCAAACTTAATTGATATAAGTACCAATGTAGAACATTATATTGAAACTGTGTCTATTCCTCATTTAGTGAGGTCAAACATTAAATCTACTGTAGGATCTAGGAAAAATCGAATTGTGATTAAACCAGAAAATATCAATATTAGTGAACAAAAACAATTTATAAAGCTAGGTCTTCTAAACATTAGATCACTCACACCTAAGGCGGTTATTGTAAATGAAATGGTCACAGATAATAGTTTCGATGTACTTTGCCTTACTGAAACCTGGCTTAAACCAAATGATTATTTCAGTCTTAATGAGTCTGCTCCTCCTGGATACTGTTATAAGCATGAGCCCCGTCTGATTGGTCGTGGCGGCGGTGTTGCAACAATCTATAGAGATATTCTTAATGTTACTCAGAAAACAGGTCACAGGTTTAATTCGTTTGAAGTACTTGTGCTAAATGTTACTCTCTTAGATGTAAGAAAGAAATCCCTATTATCTCTAGCCTTGGCTACTGTATATAGACCGCCAGGGCCTTACTCTGATTTCCTATAAGAGTTTGCAGACTTTCTCTCAGATCTATTGGTCAATGTCGATAAAGCATTAATTGTTGGAGATTTTAACATACACGTAGATAACACAAATGATGCGTTAGGGGCTGCGTTTACAGATTTATTAAACTCCTTTGGGGTCAAGCAAAACGTCACTGGTCCCACTCATCGTCTTAATCATACGCTAGATTTAATTATATCACATGGAACCAATCCAACCGATATCGATATTATACCGCAAAGTGAAGAAGTCACTGACCATTACATGGTCACTTGTATACTACGTACTGCTGAAATTTGTCACGTTGCGCCACGTTATCGACCAGGCAGAACAATCCTTCCAACCACTATAGATAGATTCTCAAATAGCTTACCTGATCTATCTCAGCTGCTCAGTGAACCCAAACAAGCAGATGAACTAGAGGAAATGACTAGCACTATGAGCACCATTTTCTCTAGTACATTAGACATTGTTGCACCAATTAGATTAAAAAAGGTTAGAGAGAGAACTAAAGCACCATGGTACAACAGTGCTACGCATGTTATCAAGAGAGAAACTCTTGAAGAGTGTAGAAGAGTGTAAAAGAGACTGAAGAAGAGTGAAGAAGAGTGAAGAAGAGAGTGAAGAAGAGACTGAAAAAGAGTGAAGAAGAGTGTAGAAGAGACTGAAGGAGAGTGAAGAAGAGAGTGAAGAAGAGTGAAGAAGAGTGTAAAAGAGACTGAAGGAGAGTGAAGAAGAGAGTGAAGAAGAGTGAAGAAGAGAGTGAAGAAGAGACTGAAAAAGAGTGAAGAAGAGTTAAGAAGAGAGTGAAGAAGAGTGAAGAAGAGAGTGAAGAAGAGTGAAGAAGAGAGTGAAGAAGAGTGAAGGAGAGTGTAGAAGAGACTGAAGGAGAGTGAAGAAGAGAGTGAAGAAGAGTGAAGAAGAGACTGAAGAAGAGTGAAGAAGAGGAGTGAAGAAGAGAGTGAAGAAGAGAGTGAAGAAGAGTGAAGAAGAGTGAAGAAGAGGAGTGAAGAAGAGAGTGAAGAAGAGAGTGAAGAAGAGTGAAGGAGAGTGTAGAAGAGACTGAAGGAGAGTGAAGAAGAGAGTGAAGAAGAGTGAAGAAGAGTGTAGAAGAGACTGAAGAAGAGTGAAGAAGAGGAGTGAAGAAGAGACTGAAGAAGAGTGAAGAAGAGAGTGAAGAAGAGAGTGAAGAAGAGTGAAGAAGAGGAGTGAAGAAGAGAGTGAAGAAGAGAGTGAAGAAGAGTGAAGGAGAGTGTAGAAGAGACTGAAGGAGAGTGAAGAAGAGAGTGAAGAAGAGTGAAGAAGAGTGTAGAAGAGACTGAAGAAGAGTGAAGAAGAGTGAAGAAGAGGAGTGAAGAAGAGAGTGAAGAAGAGAGTGAAGAAGAGTGAAGAAGAGTGTAGAAGAGACTGAAGAAGAGTGAAGAAGAGAGTGAAGAAGAGAGTGAAGAAGAGTGAAGGAGAGTGTAGAAGAGACTGAAGGAGAGTGAAGAAGAGAGTGAAGAAGAGAGTGAAGAAGAGTGAAGAAGAGTGTAGAAGAGACTGAAGAAGAGTGAAGAAGAGAGTGAAGAAGAGAGTGAAGAAGAGTGAAGGAGAGACTGAAGGAGAGTGAAGAAGAGAGTGAAGAAGAGAGTGAAGGAGAGTGTAGAAGAGACTGAAGAAGAGTGAAGAAGAGTGTAGAAGAGACTGAAGAAGAGTGAAGAAGAGAGTGAAGGAGAGTGAAGAAGAGAGTGAAGAAGAGTGAAGAAGAGTGTAGAAGAGACTGAAGAAGAGTGAAGAAGAGAGTGAAGAAGAGAGTGAAGAAGAGTGAAGGAGAGACTGAAGGAGAGTGAAGAAGAGAGTGAAGAAGAGTGAAGGAGAGTGTAGAAGAGACTGAAGGAGAGTGAAGAAGAGAGTGAAGAAGAGAGTGAAGAAGACTGAAGAAGAGTGTAGAAGAGACTGAAGAAGAGTGAAGAAGAGAGTGAAGAAGAGAGTGAAGAAGAGTGAAGGAGAGTGTAGAAGAGACTGAAGGAGAGTGAAGAAGAGAGTGAAGAAGACTGAAGAAGAGTGTAGAAGAGACTGAAGAAGAGTGAAGAAGAGAGTGAAGAAGAGCAGCACATGTGTGCAGATGTACAGTTAACGGCGATTGGTTGGGGTTTTATTAATAAAGTAGTTTGAATTCTACACTTTTTAACGGTGTTATTATTGCACTGAGACACAGCCGCCGCTCAGCTTCTCATATTTGCTGCACCTCTCTTGTGTTTTGCGTTGTAAAAATGAGATTGTATGTGATCGGCAAGCTGAGAGACCACGCATATGAACAAAGTAATGATCAGTGGCCGGTTATTTGGAGCATTCCTGAACTATGTCTATGAAAAGGTTTGTCGTATCCATATTTGAGCTCAAAGCATATAAGGCTGGGTTGGGAAGCACTGCTCTACGCCATCCCGATCTGTAACTCGCAGACGTTCGTCGGCAGGATTCCTGAGGTATGCTAGTGTGTGTTCATGTGTGGTGGCTCTGAGTTTTAAAGCTCACACTCCTCTCTGGCCTTTGTGTTTATGAGTGACTGCATCTATGAGACCGCTCATATGCTTTATGAACACAGATATAAACATGATTATCATTACTTCATCTTCCCTTAGGACAGCTTTTTATTACTTCTTAACACCTGCTTGATACAGTAATAAATATGAAATAGGTTTGTTCAATTAACACTATACAACATGAATTCATGCATAATTAATTCACATTCTCTTCAGACATCCATTAAGATTTTTATGGTAAACACTCTTTGGTGAAAGGACACAGAGAGATCTTCTGGTGGACAGCGAATCGATTCAATTCACCTTTAATTAATGATTCATAGTGCCACTATTGTGCTTTTGGGGATATTTTATTTTTCATGCAGTTTGTGTGTGTGTGTGTGGTCCTGGTATTCCCTACATTATGTATTGTAATACCAGTATATTTTGACCTAAAGGGGAAATATTTTGGTCCCTATGAGAAAGCAAGCTTATAAATAATAATACAATTAAATGTTTTGAAAATGTAAAAATGCAGAAGGTTTTCTATGATGGCTAGGTTTTGGGGGATTCGGGCAAGTGTAGGGGGAGAACACATAGGGCCCTATTTTAACGATCTGAAACGCAAGTGTCAAAGCGCAAAGCGCAAGTAACTTTGTGGGCGGGTCTCGGCGCTGTTGCTATTATACCGGCGGGATAAATGACTCTTGCGCCCGACGCAAATCTAAAAGGGGTTGGTCTGAAGTAGCTTCATTATTCATAGGTGTGGTTTGGGCGTAACGTGAAATAAACCAATCAGAGCGACATCTCACATTCCCTTTAAGAGCAGGCGCGCTTTTTCTAAGCGGATTCCTATTATAACGGCGGATTTGCCAGGCGCGCGCCAGGAGCGGTTCACAGCCGAGGAGACCGACGTCCTCGTCACGGCCGTAAAACACAGAGAAGTGACGTTGGGGATGGAGAAACAAACACACCCAAATTAGCTTCGGTTAAACAGGCGTATGATAATTTGGGCGTATGATTAAATGTGTAAGCTAGATTTATGCCTATTTTATTTTCACATCTTCATGGACACAACAATGATTTCCCTCGTGTATTAATATGAATAAATGAATGAAATCTTTATTTCGAACAATTAAAAAATAAATTAAACCAAAGACAGCAACACATTAAATAGCCATCAAGAAAAATAAAACAAAATCAAGAAAAACAAAACCTTTTTTTTTTTTTTTGCATAATAATCACACTGTTCGAAAAGGGATACGTAGAAGCCCTAGGCTTATCAAGACCTACAAGACCTAATATTTTTCCTAGTAATAATGTATGATTTGCAAAAATGAAAACGGCTGCTTCTGTGTAGATGAGAGCATCAAATTGTAATGCGCGTTGTGCACACGCTACATTGATTATGGCCAAGCATGCGCCCTTAAAATACCATGAATAACATGCGCAACGCGCCACTGACTTTAGACTAGGTTTTTCCTGGTCACTGGCGGAATTGTTTTCTAAACCTGCAAAATAGCATGAGGGAACGTTTGCGCCGAAACACGCCTCCTCTTTGCGCTGAACCGCCCCGGGGAGCGCAAGTGTATTTGCTAGTTAACCGACGTGCGTCTGTGGAGGGAAAAGTCCGCTTTGCGCGGGTGCAAAATAGGAATGATACATGCGTCAGTGTACAAAGTCAATTGCGCTGGGTGCGAGATAGGGCCCATAGAGTTTCTAAGCTATACAAATGAATTATGTCTATGAAAAGTCCCCATAAAACATGGAAACCCAACATGTGTGTGTGTGTGTGTGTGTGTGTGTGTGTGTGTGTGTGTGTGTGTGTGTGTGTGTGTGTGTGTGTGTGTGTGTGTGTTTATGTTAAAATATATTGTTTAAATTTAGGTGTCACTGCTACATAATTTTATGACAAAGTCAGATCAATTCACCGTATTGTTATAAGGTGACCGACCTTGAAAAGGCGTCTCTACTCATCCCTGATCTGTCCATCCCCATCCCTCAACATAGACTGGGTCTGAATGGACATATCTGAGGTACATATATATCTCTGTGGTATATGAGGTATATATACATATATATGAGGTATATATCTCTGCAGTCAGGCTTAATGTGCCGTTTCTCAGCCCAAACTGGGCCAAATCCCCACATCCAAAGACAAATGGATCCTTTTGATTGATTGACAGATGATTCCTTGTTGCATCTGAAATTGGTTGTTTGTTGTGTGTTGTAATGCGTTATCCAATGTCACACTGAATACATAAGTATACTCTAAAAAATGCAGGGTCGTTTTAACCCAAATTTGGGTCAAATATGGACAAACCCAGCCGTTGGGTTACATTTTTTTATTTCATTTTTAACCCAACGGTTGGAATTGTCCATATTTGACCCAAATTTGGGTTAAAACAACCCTGCATTTTTTAGAGCTATAATGTTTTATAATAATTATTCATGAGACCATACAATGCATTATAAGGTGCATTTCAAGGCATAATTAATGCATTAATATACTTTGATAACGCATTATAAATGAAGGCCAGCGCATGATCTTCCAGGTCAGACATCTGAAGTGTGTGTAGCCTCACGTCTCTCCCGTCAAGAGTATTAACCGACTTCAGCTGGAGAATACATTACAGTCAGATGTATATCAGTCATCTCTTTCATGTTTCTTTCTCCATTTACACACACATGATCTGCTGCATGTCTACAATCTGCTAAATCCGTGTTGTACAGATGTTTCTAGATTAGCAATACATTTTACTTAAGGAACCTTCCACTCACAAGAGTAAAAACTCTGGGAGAACTACAATTTCTGAACATTTAAATTTACAATTTAGTTACAATTACAAATTCACTATAAATGGGATTGATTTATCAATGTGTGTCCTTATAATCTTGCAAAACAAGCTACGAAACTACTGAAGCGATCTGCACATCAGAGCTGTTTCAGGCACACAGCTCTTGTTAGTTGTAAACCACCATAATGATGTATTTCCTGTGGTCTAGACACAACAGCAGAACACTGGCAGTGTGTGTGTGTGTGTGTGGTTTCAGAGATATGCTGGCATCACACACACATGTGTCTGTACTCTATTCTACTGTACCTTCACAATCCTCTCTGGCAACGATTCTTCTCATTTCAATATTGTGTTAAAAATAACCCAACGCGTAACCCAACTATAGCACCTTCCCAACTGTGGGTTACTTTAAAAAAAAAAAGAGATGGGTTGGGTTAAATAAAAATAAATAAATAAATAAATAAACTTTGTTTTCAAACAAAACAATAAAAATGACCCAACATTTTTGGAAGATAACCCAACATAGTGACCCAATATGTGTAACCCAACGGTTGGGTTAAAAAAAATAACCCAACGTTTTTTACTGTGTTCATTGTAAAGATGCTGCACTCTAAAAACTGCTGGGCTGTTTCCATCCAAATTTGGGTCCCTGAGTTGAATCGGCATGAAAATTTCATATCACGATTATAGTGACCAAAATGATCATGCATGGTTATCAGTATTATCACGGTATTGTTCAAATGTGCTGGAAATGTTCAAAGTACTAATACACACACTAAAATCATTTCACCAATTTTATATCGACAGCACTAGTTTCATAAAAAAGCAACATTTCGATAAGAAAGCTGAGAAAATGGCATTTTTGTCAAAGTCTTCGTCCATAAGGGATTCAGAACGATGATTAAAGCCCAGATGGAGTCGGCCGAGTCCCTCAACACCTCAGAGCTTCAGTCGTTTCCTCTTCATGGGTTCAACGTTTCATTCGGTAACATCAGGCAGTTTTGATTTATATGCTGTTTAATGTTTGATGATCGCGTTAGCTAAATGCTTCTCAAAACCCTTTCTGCTGGCTACAAGCAATGTGGATAAAAATCTGAAATTTTACAGTCGAGTTTATATATATTTTTAAATCTGTTACTAAAGGGCTGTTTTCTGCTCTAGAACAACATTTCTGTCAATACAAGCAAACTCAAAAATGTCCACTAATGCCGTCCCAACCCTGTTCCTGAAAGCACTACACATGTTTGAACTTAGCAAGCACACTTCATTTACATTTATGCATTTGGCATACACTTTTATCCAAAGCGACATTTCAAGGTACACATTTACATTCTTATCAGTTCTTGCTTTCCCTGGGAATCAAACCCATGACCTCGGCGTTGCAAGCGCTAACGCTCTACCGTGTGAGCTACAGGAAAGCTGTGATTAGAGACTCTTAGACTGAAACAGATGGGTAGCATAAACACACAAACTGTATACTGCCGATGTGCCTCCAAGAACAGGGTTAGGAAACACTTCTCTGATGTAAAATGATTATAGCTTTTGTGAATCTCCTAATAAACACCTTCCTTTCACTGCAGCCATGAATATCAGTCTTCATTTTCTGCCAAAGTAGACAGCATTACATAACATGTAATCTGCCATCATTAAAAAATAAAGATTTACTGCCATTGGCTACTGCATTTTATTTTATTCTTCAATTTGTGGATGATCTCGATAGAATAATTAAAAATATATTTCTTCCCAATAGAATTGTAAATGTTGTGTGTGCATGCTCTTTTGTCTTCTCTCTGTTCCACAGGAAAAAGAGGCTTGATGGCGAGGAGCAAAGGAGCCCAAACAGAAATGATTATTGATTTAATCACATAATCAGCAGCCGGCACCTCAGGCCCAGATAGTAAATCCATAACAGCCTCTCCACGTAACCAACTCAACAAATTTACCATCAAAGCCCTCCGTGCACAAACTCTAAACACTGGAGCCAAGGGTCACCTTCAGTGACGGAGAGAATATTGACGTGCTGCTTTCAACATGTGCTACACTTATCAAACACAACTGCAGTCTTACACGAGCTTCACACATGCGCTTCCTAGCAAAATATGAGGAAACAAAGGATGAGAGATAAAATCAGCTGTAGGAGATATCGCGTAATGACCATCTTCTGCAATTCACCTGCATTCAGGCACAGAGAGGAATATTAGTCCGCAATATATCTCAATATTTTATATATATACATTAGTGCTGGGCAATGATTAATCTCGATTAATCGCATCCAAAATAAAGGTTTGTGTTTACATAATATATGTGTGTGTGCTGTAAATAGTTATTTTGCAGAATATACATGCAAATATTTATTAAATATACATGCATGTGTGTGTATTTATATATACAAAATAATTATACACAGCACACACACATATGTTATGTAAACACAAACCTTTATTTTGGATGCGATAAATCGCGATTAATCGTTGCCCAGCATGTGTGTGTGTGAGTGTGTGTGTGTGTGTGTGTGTGTGTGTGTGTGTGTGTGTGTGTGTGTGAGTGTGAGTGTGTGTGTGTGTGTGTGTGTGTGTGTGTGTGTGTGTGTGTGTGTGTGTGTGAGTGTGAGTGAGTGTGTGTGTGTGTGTGTGTGTGTGTGTGTGTGTGTGTGTGAGTGTGAGTGAGTGTGTGTGTGTGTGTGTGTGTGTGTGTGTGTGAGTGTGAGTGAGTGTGTGTGTGTGTGTGTGTGTGTGTGTGTGTGTGTGTGTGAGTGTGTGTGTGTGTGTGTGTGTGTGTGTGTGTGTGTGTGTGAGTGTGAGTGAGTGTGTGTGTGTGTGTGTGTGTGTGTGTGTGTGTGTGTGTGTGTGTGTGTGTGTGTGTAATGCATATGCTGAAATGAGTGAATTTGCTGAAAGAATACAGAAGTTGAGATAGCCTCTTCATTTCTCCAACACTTGACTCTTCTCTCACAGAATCTCTTACCTTGATCACAGGTGCAAACTGTTTCCCCATCTACTAATAACCAATGCTTTCGTTATCATTTAACCACTATTCAACATTCAGAATTTAAGAGTTGAACTGGCTAAAACCACACAAGTTATTGAATTGAAATAACAAGAGAAGGAATCGACTGAACTGCAGTTCATAGAAACTGAACAATTCCACTAGTCCAACACAAAATAATTACATCATTTGACCAAGTACTTGTATTGTTCCTACAGTCAGTTCTGGTCTTCTGATCTGATTGGCCAAACAGTGTTTGAAGAGTGCTGATATTTAGTATAACATCACTGGAGTGTGTCACTGTGTGTGTGTGTGTGTGTGTGTGTCAGCGCAGGAATGAGCCGGACTCGACCGCAGGACACCAGAACGGCTGCATCTCTCTCTTACAGACACAGACTGATGAAACTGCAGGATGGAGAGGCAACAAAGGCTTGTAAACACGAAGGCTGAGCAGGAGGAAGACAGACTAGACTGGAGCAGGTGGAGAAATGAAGACCAGGCACTAGAAAGAGATGAATAACCAGACCACAATAAACAAACCACAGGCGTATAACAGCCCTGGCGTCGTGAGGCTTGGCACAGTCTGGCAGAAAACCGGGGAACAGAAATGGAGAGTAATCAGCGGGAAAAGGAAACACAGGTGAGGATGAAAAACAAAAGATGATCCTCAGGTGAGCGAAGAAACCGAGAGAGGCTAGAGCTCAGGCTAACATTACTAAGAATCTCTATGAACTGTCAACTATACCCAGCCCCAGTCAATGAGGAATGTGGATGCAGACATGTAGGGCCTATTTTAATGATCTAAGCTCATGGTCTAAAGCACACGGTGCAAGTTCACTCAGGGCGTCCGAATCCACTTTTGCTAGTTTAACGACGGGAGAAATGGTCGGCGGTCCCGGCGCATGGTCTAAAACAGTCGTCTCTATTCTCTTAATGAGTAATGGGTGTGTTCTGGGCTTTACGTGTAATAAACCAATCAGAGTCTCATCTCCCATTCCCAGCCAGTTGCGCTCGCGTCACGGAGGATTCGCAAATAATAATGACAAATAGGCACTCTAAACATACAAATAAATAAAGACATTTGATAACAATAAAAGTACATTATATCAAAGCAACACCAAAGATTCTTTTGTACCTTAAAATAATATTTCCAAAATCATTTCAGTGGTTCATCAACCCGTAACAGGGTGAACGGCACTGTAGTTCTGTAGTTCGAATGAGACATAAGAAACTACAAATTTGACTTGCTTTACGGTAAGCGTTACAATAGCAAGAAAATAGCAAGCAATGTCATTATTTAGTTTTTCTTCGTTTCTGATGTCGCAATACATCATACTTTCATGAAATCCTGCAACATACTCTACCATGTCTGTGGACATCGCTATTTCCAAAGCCGATGCTGGATAAACAAATAGCGCGCGTGCGACGGTAGGCTAGCTTATGTACGACTGCGGTAATGGACAATTCCACTTCCAACCTGTAGGGGGGCCGAGGAAAAGTGCTTTGGTGTTGCTTTAAACACTTTGCCATGACTGGAAAACGCAGAAAGAGCCCAGTCTGAGCTGATCCACTAAGACTGTGTGTTCTGTGGTTTCTGCAGGCTGAGACACAGGCTGGGTTTGATGGTACAGTAGGGTTATGATCTGAGCTAGGCAACACTTTACTGCTCACACACACAATCATCACTTGTCACACAATTTCTCACTCAACCTGACACTCAAACACCAGAAACACACACCAAATCTGCAAAGCCATACACTAATTCTCGGCCTTCGACTTTCATAAAACACTTTTTTGCAAACCACAACACACAATTCTCCATGTAACACACACACACAAATCTAACAGGAAGTCTCTTGATTTCCTTTTTCAAACACAACCTATCAAAACACCACAGTAATTCATCAGAGCCTCACACACACTCCTGACACACACACACACTCACACACACACGTCTGGTTCACTATCTTTGTGGGGACTCTCCATAGACTTAATGGTTTTTATACAGTACAAACTGTATGTTCTGTCCCCTTACACTAACCCTACCCCTAAACCTACCCATCACACACACACACACACACACACACACACTAACCCTACCCCTAAACCTACCCATCACAGAAAACTTTCTGCATTTTTACATTTTCAAAAAAATATAATTTAGTATGTTTATTAACCCATTTCCCTCATGGGGATCACTGGCTGGCTGGTCCCCACAATGGAGGTGATCTCAGGTTTTACTATCCTTGTGGGGACATTTGGTTCCCACAATGTAATATAAACAAAAACACTCCTCACACACACTCCTCACACAAACACACACACACTCCTCACACACACTCACATGTGCAAACACTCATCTCTTTACTGAACACCAACCAATCATGGCTTTAGAATAGGCCTATAAACAGGTCAAAGGTCGAGTTAAGGGTTTGTCGGACTGTGTAATACTGTACTTCACAACAGTGACAAAATGTATAGTTTGGTTTCGATCTTGCTTTCGTGTTTACCGTGAATTTTTCAACATCTCTCTGACAATTACTTTCAATCTTGTACAGAAATGTCATGAAAGAAGAGCTTTAGGTTTTGTATATGATATAATATCATGGCAGAGGTGTTTGCAACATCAGACAATGTTTGCTTTTGAGATGTTTGTGATATTTTGAATGCAGTGCTTCATTCAGCAGGAGATGTGAAGCGTTTTGTGTGTGTGAATCTTGGATTTGTGTGTAAGCAGGGACTCTAAAGATAAGTACAATGTGATGTAAAATAATAATAATGTACAATAATCATATTTCAGTAAATGTTTATGTTATAACATTGTAGTTCAAATACGCAACATAAAATGGGTTGCATTGATGTTTCTGGAAATTTCCCAAATGTTGTTTGTTTGACAACTTTCTCATGGATAAGAATGCTGAAATATGTGTTATTAAAAAAGGACACTTACAGCAGTTTATTGAAATCCTTTGAATTGTTTATTTTCACCTAATTTAAAATAATTCAAATTCAGCTTTTAGATTTAAAAGACATTCTCAGTTCACTTCTGAATGCCACACAACCGCCAGCAAATATAGCATTTCATCGTCAATAGATAGATATTTATTTATTCTGTTTTCTCTGTTTTGGTCTCTTTGAGCGGAAGTGTCGTGCCTCATCGGCTGCTCAGGATCGGCTTCTAATTAGCATTGAGTTTTCTGAACATGGCAGAATCATGTCCATTCTGCTTTCATCTAATCTCCACTCTTTCAAAAAATAATGAGATAATTTACACCTCATTAACATGGCCTGTAATGTCTGCGGATATATAATAATGATCGCTTATCATTTCACTTTGCATTATTATCTCCTCTAATGAAACCGTTCACACAGCTGTCAAGAGAGCCTTAATTGGTGGTGTAAAATCACAGACAGTTCGAGGTGACGTGTGTGAAGTTTTAATTTGCGTTACCTGCACCCGCCCGATGTAAATCCACCTTGTTCTAAGCGCCAGCCGTTTGTTTGGCCGAACAGGACGGGAATGAAAGACAACAGCAGAGAAACCTCCTGCTTTCACACACACATCTGTTCGGTCGGTGTGTGTCGCCGGAGGTTTTCTCGGCGGCTCCTAATGGTGGTCAGATGGGAAGTAATTTAATTGGTGGACATGCTGTCGAACTGATCCGTATGAGAACAGCGCAAAGCGTGAAAGCGTTTATCCCATGTTGCATTCTGGTGCTGCATGAACTAGTGTGAGCGCTCATAAGCAGGAGTCCTCTAATATAGGATAAAGCGAGCTCAATCCACTGACCGTTCCGACGGATTGGCCATGCCGAGGAGGGTTAGGCGGGCTTGGCCGGCTCACGGGGACTTTACCGCGATAGCTAGCTGCTAATTGTGCCGTGTGCACAGTGAAGTGAGCAGCGGAAGGCCGTCGGTAAATTAAAATCTCACTCAGCGTGTCTGAACAGCACTAGAAGAGGCAAGAGCTCACAGTTTGACCCCGGTCGAGTGTCAGCCGCATCCACACATCTGAGCACATCTGTCTACGTCTTGCTATCCCAGTGCCATATTTAATTACGGCTGTCCCCTGTGTGCAGTCTATTGGATATAGATCTGCGGCAAACATCCCTGCAGACGTTAATATGCCCTGTACGGGGGTTCCCCCACTGTAATATGATAACTGCTCCGTCGATTGGCCCTGTCATATGCTAATGGTCTTCTCCTGGAGCGCTGTACTTATTTATGAGCAATAATCGGCTTTAGGCTGAATGCTCTCGACCCCGCGAGCGCTAGAGCCAGTGATTAATGGTTAACACACTCTCCAGCTCAGAAACTGTCAGTTTCTTGCTGCATGAAATGAGAGATTTATGTAAACAACCCTGTGTGTGTTTTTGCTCGCTTGTTTGTCAGGTCCACATATCATCACATGGATCATTACAGCAAATATTAAACAAGACAAGCCCGATCAAACCCGAGCACCTGCCAATACATCCATCGAGCAGCAGTGCCCTTTAACAGCAGGTCCGGTGGAGTCATCTGTTATCATTATACTGTAATTAAATATGTATAAGCCTATCTGCTCTAGGTAAAGATATACATAAATAACTGTCTATATTATGTAATAAGGTCGTGTCTGATTTGAAATTCTAATTATATCCACCATATTCCTATGGCAAATTATGGCTGTAACTTCTGTCAAGTTTTTTTTCCTAAACAATGAGATGACATTATTCTACTAACCCTTCAACCATCGCACATTAAAAGGACATTTAAAAGTGTAAAATCATCAATAAAGGGACTTTCAACAAGAGACCGTGAATAACCCCAAAAGCATGATTCTTGCCACAGCAATAATGGACAGGTTAAATATCACTGTATCTGTGTTATAGAACATACGTTGCCTAAATCAAAAATGTTCATTACCTTCAGCATTGCGTGATTCTATTTCAAAGTGATTTCCGTCATTTTGAGAGATAACAAATTGTTAAAAAAAAAGAGACGTGAGGATTTGATTCTTTGTGCATCCCAGATAATTATTAATGGAGAATATCATGAATTAAATCTGAAGAACAGACCACAGATGTGCAGAATATGTCCTTTTTCATGCAAAAGAGCTCTTGCCATAGATATTCATGTCACGCTAAAATACCAAGTGTTGCGAAGGGAAACTGACGGATCAGCTTTGTTTGTAAGGTAAACTTATGATTTTTTGAATGGAAGTTCCCCAAACCGGAAGTGTCACTCATAATCCACAACGCAGTAAGATCATCAGGAATAAGGTGAATGGCATTTTACAATTTCATTGTGTGACAAAAGTAATGAGAAGCATGCAGAGGAAATCATCTGAAATAATTGGAAAGATTATCATATATCCTTTTTCGCATTGCCATCTTAATTGTGATTAATGAAAACTTAATTTATCAGTCAGGACATGCCATGCATATAGAAACGTGAATTTAACTCTAAAATCTCTTGCAGTTATGTAAAGGAGTGTGTTTTCCTCTTTAAACAATTCTGTAAATGCACTCTAAATGCTGGGTTGTCTTTATCCAATTTTGGGTCAAATATGGACAAACCCAAACGTTGGGTTACAAATGTAATTAAAAAATGTAACCCAATGGCTGTGTTTGTCTAGCCTGGCAAACCAGACCCACATCAAGATGTTGGGTCTGGGAACACACCATTGGTACGGCTCAATCCGAGGGGCGGGATAAACGCTTGTCTTTCAGATTCCCTCTGCACGCAATAGGACAGCGCTACAACCAACCAGAGCGTCCTCCCACCAGCGGAGCTAGCTGATTTAACTTTAGCCGTATCCGGTCTGCAAAACTACGACACATTTACTTTTTTAAGAATGACTTCAGAGCCGCTCTTTGTTCTTTTCTCAAAGAAAAGCTTAACACCAAGTCCTCCAGAGTCACGATTCGAAAGACCTCTGTTCGCCAGCAGCAGCTCTTCTTTGTTTTCAAGTATCAGGGAACCGTCGCAACTCTGCCGTCATTATGTTAAGCCCGCCCGCTGACTCTACACACGATGTGATTGGCCTGACCTGAGTTTGGTTTTTCCAGCTCGAAAGCCAACGGAGAGTTGCTAGACCATCCTGGCTGCAAAATAAAATGTGCTGCCGCTAGGATACGTCTAGATTTCTAGGCTAGTGTTTGTCCATATTTGACTCAAAGTTGGGTTGAAACAACCCAGCATTGTGTAGAGTGTGAAATTACCTCGTCATCACGATGTCCTCAATCCTTCACCTTCCTCTCTGACTTCCCCTCCATGTCTGATTTGTTCACTGCGCTTTTGTTATTGATCTTTGAGGACGTTTGAATATTTACATTTGAGAAGAAATCTCGGTCTTGGAAAGGTTTTTATACATGCCTGATAGAAAGGAACAAAGCAGTGTTTGTGTGCTTCTATCACTCTCACTCACAAAAACAGACAAAAAACTTGAGCCCTACATCGTGCATTGAAATTGCAAAATTGTGTTGGATAAATGTGCAGAATTGTGTGTCGAGTGGAGGTGGGAGGAATATGGATGCTTTCAGTGATATGGCTAGTGTGCAATAAATCCACAAAAGGGTCTTTACAAATGAGCGAAGCTAAGCTCCTCTTATTACAGCCCTCCTCTCTCTTACAGTATTGAACGAGAGTCTCTCTCTCTCTCTCTCTCTCTCTCTTCTTACACTTCTGAAATTCTAAACCCAACATGAGAAAACGTAAGGCGATGAGAACGATAAGGAAATTCTTTTCCTGTTGTCTATTACTTTTTGACTTTGCAAGGAACTTTTTCTTTATTGAAGGAGAATAAAGTAACAAGGGTGCTATGTAGCAGCTTTTTTTCCATGGTTGAAAGAAAGTGTGGGAAAAAGCTGTGTTGGCAACGGGAGCGGGTCAGACTGAGCCCCCACACATCTCGAACCCACGGCACCAGGTGTCCCGAGCATTCAAAGGATGCTCTTATTCATAGACAGGACCAGATTAAAACTCTAAATTTGCAACTGAATGCTGATATAATCCTGGAAATATATCTCCATTAGGAGCTCGCCCATTACTGGAACAATGAGGCCTTTGTGTAAGGCTTTATGTTTATCAAGAATGCTGGGGTTTAGAACGAGGCAGGGGTGTGTGTGTGTGTGTGTGTGTGTGTGTGTGTGTGTGAGTGTGTGTGTGTGTGTGTGTGTGTGAGTGTGTGTGAGTGTTTTTTTTTTGGGGGGGGGGGGGGGGTCCAACTGTTTACATGTTAATTTCACACTTAACAGTCCTCGTCCATAGCTATTTATACATAAAATGCTAATCAATTTTCTTTCACCTTTCTGTCTCTTTACATCAGTTGTTCGCACTTGACTGTAGATATGCTAATGAAAATATGTGTGTGTTTAATATCGTGACAACTTTAAGTCCAGAGGAATCCCATGACTGGTACTTCAGAATAAAAGATTATTTTGTTAGTTTGCACTCCTTTTTCTAGATCAGGTTGTTTTGAATGACAAAAGACAAGTCATGAAAGAATTGTTTTGACATCTGTGGAAACATATTCAAACAAACACATCTGAGCTGGACAATAATATATAATATATGACTGTCCATATGCCAGATCACAGAAAAGTTCTGAAGAAATACTTTATCAAAAAAGAAGGGAGACAGAGATTTTTAGGTGTGCAGAAATTATACATTTGCTCTTTCTTTCTTCAGTCTGGAACAGTAACCCTGCCATATGTTTGATGTTTGCTTATCTCTATAAAAAAAACATATTAAAATGAGAGCAAAGCATTTATGTTGAGTATAAGTCAAACAGAATAGCATTCAAGGCTGATGAGGGCACTTGACGAGTGACGATGAACACCTGGACTGTAGAATTTGCTTGATTTTAAAAGGTCTCTTTATTCTCAGTTGATTTACATTTGATGATAAGTTTTTTTTTTTTTTTTTTTTATAAGTAAATAAATGTCTCTTTTGATAGGAATACTTGATTACTTTTTTTTTTCTTTTCTTTTCTCTTTGCTGAATTCAGCTCTTTATCATCTGAGAGCATGTACATGCAGACACATTTTACACAAATGAATTGCTGTATATATGGAAATATAAAGAATTTATTTATTTATTTATTTTATTGTGGTAGCAGCTATCAAAGTTGTTCTGTAATATCTAATGGATAGCTGTTGCAACATTAAAGTGTTATATTTCAAACATTATTTATGAATAAAAAAATGCAATAGTAATTGTAGCATCAATTAATTAATGCCACCTCTGAGCTGCATTAAACGCCTAAATACAATCTAATACACGCAAATGCCACTTCAAGTGCAAAGATGGATTTTGTTGATACTAATTACATTTCATTTGTAACAGCCCTGTAATGTCTTATTATTCTAACTGAATTAATTGATTACATTTAAGAACCACATATGGATTCACATAGTGTTATGATGAGGACTCAGAAAGCTTATGTGGATCCATGTGCAGAGTGTTTAATGGATCAGCAGCCAGCAAACAATACAGAAAAACAAGGAAGGTTAGTAACCAGGGTAAACAGCCCAAACAAGGCAAACAGATCCAAAACAGAAGGCAAACAGGAAAACTACAAGAAAGATACACAGAAAAACCAAATCGCAAGGTTCAGAACTGTACTCAAAAGCAATAACAAGACTTCAAAACTCAAGCTTGTGCAAGCTGGGCTAGAATGATGAGCATAATGCAGTTCAGTGAGCTGTAACCCGGAAGTCAATACTCAGTCGACGGCTCCCTCCTCTGGTGAACAGGTGGTATTTCAGACGGAGATACAGGTGTGATAGCACCCCTTGAGAAAGGGAGGTCCACTTAGATCAAGGACAGCTTAGAGGTCTGTGATGTGGGTGATCCGGATGGCAGGCGTGGAAATCAGCGATGAGGGCAGGGTCCAGGATGTCATCGGCTGTTAACCAAGAACACTCCTTTGGTCCGTAACTCTCCCAGTCTACCAGGTAGTAGATGTGTCGGCTCCGTCAGTGCGATTCCAGGAGAGAGTGGACCCGATATGTTGTCTGACCATTTAGCTTAAGAGGAGGTGGAGGAACACCAACCAGGCCCTCCCGCTGATTTCAACAGGAAAACATGGAAAGCGGGAGAAAGATATGATAATGAGATGGCAGCAATAGCTTATAAGTAACAGCATTCACTTGTTTGATAATTCTGAAAGGGCCGACATATCCAGAGTGGAGGGTGGAAAATGGTCGCCTGGATCTTTTGCTGATAGACTGCCTGCTGTAGGTGTACGTGTGTGGTGTCCTAGACATGTTCCCTGGGTCGAAGCCAATGATCCATAGCAGGAAGTTCAGAAGGTTCACTGGACCAAGGAAAGAGAGGTGGTTGGAAACCCAGTACACACTCGAAGCCAGTTGAATGCTTGTGGAGGGAATTTTGGGCGTATTCAGCCCATGGGAGGAAGCGGTTCCAATCGACTGGTTCTGTGAGCAGTAAGTGCGGAGGAATTACTTAAAATCTAGTTGAGGCACTCTATCTTGGCAGAGGGCTCTGGTGTTGCGGCAGCCATCTTGGGACGAGACTCTGGAGTGACGGCTATCTCGGGACAAGACTCTGGAACAGCGGTCATCTTGGGACGAGACTCTGGAACGCCGGTCATCTCGGGACGAGACTCTGGAATGGCAGCCATGACGGGATGAGACTCTGGAATGGACTTGGAGATGGGCTTGGTTCCAGACCAGGACGTGATGCTCACCAGACACCAAATTAAGATTTCCCTCCAGTCCAGCCCTGTGGTGTCTGGGAGGTCAATAGGATGGTTGAAAGTTGCCCTGATCTGGAACAGGGTCCTCAGGGTGTCACTATCGAGGGAGCTGGTGACGGCGAGCCAGAAAAACTCCGGGAGAGTACCATAAGTGTTGCCATGGGATGGATCAGACAACTGTGGATTGGTGAGGGTTCGGCCGTGACGAGGCCTCTTGACCCTCCGACGGTGGCTGGATTGGTAAAACCAGCGAGAAGTACCTCACAGGTGGGGCGGAAGGGGGTAAGACAGCTGGAGGGGGCCCCGCAAGAGCAGGAACAAGGGGACCAAGACTTAGGAGCAGCTGAGACTGAGCCTCAAGGGAAAGATGGGGAGGATTCACTCACCAAAGAGAAAGAAGGGAGGGTACAGGGACAGAGAGAACTTGTGACACAGGTCATAGAGATCACGGATGGATCAGAAGAGGATGATGTGATCTTGGTCACAATGGACGAGGTGGCTGGCAGTAGTGGATCACAAGTAACCCAGGAGGAGGATGTGGGAAGGAAGAGGATGGAGGAGGATGAGAAGGAAGAGTCACAGGGGGAGGAAAAGGAAGAGTCACAGGGGGAGGAAGAGGAAGCAAGGGATTGTGACGGGTTCCAAAGACAGGACCATGAGGGTCATGAACTTAAGAATTGGTCTCTGCAACTGAAAAGGACAATTCTGATTCTGGGGGATTCAAATATGGCCTCATTACCAAGGGCGGGGGACCAAAGGATCCAGGTGGTGTGCTTCCCGGGGGCGCGCTGGTTCCACACACATGAGATAATTAGGAACAAGACCTTTACATCGGACTGGGTCACCATGGTT
This sequence comes from Rutilus rutilus, assembly GCF_951802725.1. Lineage (NCBI taxonomy): Eukaryota > Metazoa > Chordata > Actinopteri > Cypriniformes > Leuciscidae > Rutilus > Rutilus rutilus. The sequence goes on along the minus strand of NC_140230.1, from coordinate 357,748 downwards.
ATATTATCATATGGCATCAATGACAGGGCCTACGGCTCCACCGGATTGGTGGAAAAATGGATCAAGAAGACCTTGGGGGCGGCGGAATATAACTTCCCTAATGCGCAGATCCTCATCCCAGTTATCAACTTCCATAGGTATCTACCTAAAAACCAAGTCACGTTCCTCAACCAGATCAATGCTCATATTGTCAGCTCTGGAAGAACAATAGACATCCTCCCCAGCCAGTATTTTCGAACAGAGTTGGACCTGACCCATTGGATTTGAAGTACGGGCTGGGCAATGTGGAAGCACTAGTTGGAGAGGCACCTGGTCAGCCAGAGTCTGGGGACCGTGGTGAACTTCTCCCAAACAAGAGTCCTTAATAAATTTGAGATGTCGGTTTTATAGAGGGGGTTATCCTTTGTTCATAGAGGCACGGGATGGGAGGGGATACTTGAAATAGGTTGAAAGCGGAGGCAGGGCTTACGGAGTATCACAGGCGGCTGAAATTGGCAGCTTTTTTTTGAGGAAGAGGGAGGGGATGGACCAGAGAGCACCATTTACACAGAGCTCGAGGTGCGAACCCAAGGGGAGCCAGGTTGCAAAAGTGGTTCAGTAGATTATGGAGGAGGACCAGAAGATCATGAAAGGGATGAAAGAAGTCGCAGAAATCTGGAACCTTTCCAAAGGGGAATGGGAGGTCCTGAAACGACTGATAGGGAATAGCTCTGTAGTGATTAAGCTGGCGGATAAGGGTAGTATTGTGGTCGTGATGGATAGGGAGCAGTATGTGAGGGAGGCGGTGAGGCAATTAAAAGACTGTGAGTTTCATAAAGAATTAGAGAAGCCCATCTATCTTAAGTTGGTGGAGTTGTTTAATGGGGAGATGCAGATGTTGTAAGAGAGGGGGACCTTAAACAAAAGGCAGGTCCAGTACATCAGGGGGCAAGACACCCAGGGAGAGGAGATTCTACCTACTGTCAAAGGTGCATAAGGACAGGACGGCCTGGTCCTTCCCGGATGTCCCTCCTGGGAGACCGATAGTATCGGATTGTTGGGAGTGAGAGTTACGGGGTGGCTGAGTTGATTACATCATACCTGTACCACTAGTTACATCAGGGACACCTACCAGTTCTGAAGGTCCGGGGGATGAAGATCAGTCCCAACGCCATGCTGAATCTGATTTTATTGTTGTTTAAACATGCGTGTTGCATATCTTTATTTTATATATTTGATATAGTCAATTGGTGAATTATAGCATTGATTACTGTGGAGGGGGGAATTTAAAATAATTCAACATAAGCAGGGATATTTAGACCAGAAGGAAATCCTCGTCCTCCCCAGGCAAATCGCACCTTGCTTACAACCATGTTTTTTAAAACTCTCTCTCTACAGGGAACCCCATAACGTTTTTTTTTTCTGTTTTTAACAGAACTGCTTTTGAAATTACGGTTGGAATTATTATACAAATGTAAATTCAGTCATTCTGTTGGAAACTATTTGTTCCTTAGTGTGAAATGGAAATGCATGGTCTATGGTGTAACAGAGTAGTCACAATAGTCACATCAGGGACACCTACCATTTCTTGGAGAAGGTCCGGGGGATGAAGATCAGTCCCAACGTCAGGCTCTTCTCTATGGAGAGTCTCTACACTATTATAGAGACGAAGAGGGGGCTGGAGGCAGTTGAGAAGTGTTTCCGGCGATATCTGGAGGAGGGAGAGACTCTTGGAGCTAAGCCTTACCCGGAACGACTTTGAGTTTAATGGTCGTTATTTCCTTCAAGTCAAAGGGATGGTGATGGGCAAGAGATTTGCACCGGCATATGCAAATATTTATATGGCCGAATTGGAGGAGTCTATGTTCTCGAAGTGCAAATCTCTGCCTACCCAATACTGCAGATATCTAGATGACATGTGGATAGTTTGGGAAGGCTGGCTGGAGTTTGTACATACCCTGAATTGACATCACCCATCCATCCGGGTAAAATGGGAAATGAAAGCTTTAGCGTAAGTTCTGCCAGGAAGACTCAATCAGCGCGTCATGTATTACCTCACTATCCAATCATGTGTTAACACTCGCAGTATAAAAGATTGGTACTTACATTTGTCTGAGTTCGCAGATGCTGACACTGCCAATTACCTCCATCCTCCCCAACCACCACCAAGATGGTACCTTCCTCTTCATCCAACCAAAGAACTTTATAAATTTACGCTTGCTGGGCTGTTAATAAATTTACGCTTGTTATATCAATTTATCTCCCGAGTCTTTCTGGTAGAACTGAAGTTGGATAGGATCGATTTTCTGGAAACAACCGTTTATAAGGGACCAGAGTTTTTGGACACCGGTAGGCTGGATGTGAAGGTATTCTTCAAGCCCACAGATGCCCAAGCTTTACTCCATCGTGGCAGCCATCACAACACTCATGTGTTCAAGGGGATTATGAAGGCTCAGCTTTTAAGGTTCCTACGGATCTGTATCAGGGAAAGTGATAGAGCTGAAGCAGCCAAAACCCTGATGGAGGCCCTTAGGGGGAGGGGATATTCCCGGCATTTCCTGAGGATGGCGGCGAAAGAGGAGATAAGTATGGGTGGAGAGAGAACCCAGGCCCTAAATAAAAAAGTGCTTCCTATTATCGTGAAGTTTTCAGGCACAGCCAAGGGCTTAGCTGCAGGAATAAGGATACATTTTGAGAGGTTGTCACAGGACAAGGCACTGGGCATGCAACACAGGATGGTGGCGGCCTACAAAAGAGGGAAAAACCTGCAGGATATTCTGGTTCACAGCAAACTGGGTCCAGCAAATAAAGGAGCTCCAACAAAAACAATGATACCTTGGTGAGAGGAGGATGGAGGACAGTGCATAGGATCACTAAGGCCATTCCTCTTAACCGCAGGAATTGGGGTTTATTTGATCAGATGCTCCTGGTTTTGGAAGAGATACGTTGGGGAAACCGGGAAGTCCATACTCACTAGAATGTGGGGGCATAGGTACACTGTGAAGAAAGGGACATTTTCAAAGGCATGGGATCCAGAACCTAAATATATGTGGACTGGAGCACAATCCAGAATGGGGGAAGAGAGACAGGCTGAAGAGGGAGAGGTACTGGATCAGGAAACATGGTTTCCCAAAGGGCTCAATATAAACGGGTGAAAGTCAATAAACGTTGGTGAGAAATAATATAGAGTAGAAACTTTCATTGGAACCCTAACCGGGATCCAAAGGATAATATTTTTTTCTAGGAAATGGGAGAAAGGGAGACTTAATTAGGATGTAATTGGGCTATCCCTGTACCTACACAAGCACTAAAACTTACCCTTTACAGGGGATTAGGACCAAATTCTTTTTACAAACCTAAACCTTTGTAAAAGGCTCTCTTCCGGTTCCAGAACTTCCGGTGTTTCTTTGAACGTTGTGTTGGAACGCTGTGCGCATCTGGCTGCCGCTCCACGCTTCATCGTCTATTGTTTACGTTTGCTGTGTCCGCTTCTTGGACAGTTGGTGTTTCTCTTTCTGCATCCTTCTACAAACTGGACTTAACTTATTCTACTTGGCAGAGTGTACTTTTGTTGTTGTTACCGTTGGGAACTCTCTGCTGTCAGCCTGCTACGAACCCTCTCACCCTTCTCTCCTCCATCTGTTGGACTGACTGTGAGGTGAGTTAACACTCTTCTTACCAGTAGTTCGATTAGCTTGCTGTCAGGTTGGGTAGCTTTCCTCTCCGTAAGCTTTTATAGATGTTGTGATGGTTGTGGTCCTGGCTAACGTGACTTTGCTGATAGCTGATTTTCTCATGGCGATTACGAACACACCAAAGGCTTTAGCACTCGTGCTGTCTCTGGTCTCCCTTATTTTTACTGGGTTACCTTCCAACATGGATTTTGGATACCTGTCACGCGAACTCAGGGCGCTTAATCGGCACCCACGCCTCGACTCTGAAACGTACGAGCACTGCCGCTTGCTCGGGATCACCCGGCGCCCGCGCTACGTGCACCATTCAATCCGAAGGATCATTAACTATCAGCAATCAACACCAACTGTTATCCCGTACATCTGGTCAAATAACAGAACTCTGCTCAAACCGAAACGCCTACTAAGCGACTGTCGTCCACCGCGTTCGCTTGTCTGCGTAAAAAAGTCAGATTTCAATGTCAATTTAGCTGATAACTCAGATGTGCTGCAAAACCACCTTGCTCTGCTGAACTGTCGCTCTATCTCGGACAAAGGCCCCTATCTAAATGAACTTATTACTGACAAAAACCTGGATATGATATTCCTTACTGAGACCTGGCAAACACCGAATGACTTCATGCATCTTAATCTGCTAACACCATACGGATACCAGCACCTGTCTAAGCCGCGTTTAATCTACTAAAGGGGGTGGCCTTGCGGTCATCTATCGCAACTCCATAACACTTGCTCAACTGGACTTCCACACTACTACGACTTTTGAATATATGGTTTTGAAAATTTCCTCGAACAGTCCCCTAACAATCATCCTGATTTACAGACCACCCAAACAGCAAAACGATTTTTTCTCTGAACTAAGTGAACTACTAACACTAGCCTGTGATTCATCATCCAAGGTCATCCTGCTTGGTGACTTTAACATTCACGTAGATACTCCCTGTTCTAATAGGACTGTTTAATGACTGTTCTGGACTGCTTTGAACTTTATCAGAATGTTAACTTCCCAACTCATACTCACGGCCACACACTTGACTCAGTTTGTACATCTGGCCTAAATGACATCTCCATCAATGGTCTGGTTACTTCTATCTTTGATCACAAGCTTATTACCCTTGATTTTACATGAATTTGTCCAACTAAATGTACTGACAATATTAACATCTCTTATCGTAAGATCAATGTTATTAATGCTAGTATGTTTGCTGCATCTATTACTTCTTCTGCTATTTCTGATGTTTTTGATTTCACCTGTCCATCCAAAATATTTGACTTGTACCATTCTGCCATTGCTGATGTTTTAGATGAGCATGCTCCAATTAGGACTAGGTCTGTTCCCTTGTCCCACTCTTCGCCGTGGTTTAATGCTGAGCTACGTGCTATGAAAGCAAGAGGCAGACAGCTGGAACGTCTCTTTCGGAAAACCAATCTAACTGTACACTTTCAAGCATTTTCGGACCATATTAAGCTTTACAAAACCGCCTTAAATACAGCTCACTCTTCCTATATCGCTAAAATCATCAATAACGCTAACAACAGGCCTAAAACACTATGGGCCCTATTTTAACGATCTGAAACGCAAGTGTCAAAGCGCAAAGCGCAAGTAACTTTGTGGGCGGGTCTTGGCGCTGTTGCTATTTTCCCGGCGGGATAAATGACTCTTGCGCCTGGCGCAAATCTAAAAGGGGTTGGTCTGAAGTAGCTTCATTATTCATAGGTGTGGTTTGGGCGTAACGTGAAATAAACCAATCAGAGCGTCATCCAACATTCCCTTTAAAAGCAGGTGCGCAAGTTCCATTATGGATTGCTAATATTATGGCGGATTTACCAGGCGCACGCCTGGAGCGGTTCACAGCCGAGGACACTGATGTTCTTGTAAGAGCAGTAAAAGACAGAGAAGTTATGTTGTATGGGGATGGGAGAAACCCACCCAAATCAGTGTCGGTTAAACAGGCGTGGGAGGAAATAGCCACAATTGTTTCATCAGCTGGCATCCCCAGGACGTCGCACCAGTGCCGCAAGCGCTACAATGACATCAGAAGACGGGGGAAGTCCAAGCTTGCCAGCATCAATCGGGCACGCCGTGCAACGGGAGGTGGATCTGCCTCTACTCAGGACCTGACGCCAGCAGAGGACATCGCTGCGTCCACCCTCACCGCTGAAAGCGTTGAAGGATTTGGGGGCTTTGAAATCGGCACCCAACCAGAAACGCAAGCAGTCCAACCCCAAGGTACACAAGTTCACATACATTAAGGTTTCTTATGAAAATATTTTAATCGTTATTTACATGAAAAAAATGTAACGCAGCCACAAAATAAATAAAAACAATGTAACAGCTTTGCAGGAAGACCCTGGCCTCGCGAGCCGTTCGCACGGGCCATCTGAGGAGGGAACAGCGCAACCATCAAGGTCCAGACCCACTACACGCCGTGGCAGCATCGCTAGACCGGAGGACCACCCATTCCTGCAGCTCCAGCAAACCGGATTTGAAATGCTGGAGCGGGAGCTGTCTGGGATGCGGCAAAGTGTGAATGACCATCTTGACCGGATGGCGATGTTGCTGCGGCCTCTCGGGCGCATCTCCTCAAGCCTGGAGAGGATTGCTGCAGCCATGGAGCGTGGCCCTTCAAGCGCACCACCACCTCCTGTTGTGCCTCTTCCTCCTCCGGTTGTGCCTCTTCCTCCTTCCCCCACTCCATCTCCGTCCACTCGTTCCACCAGGCGCACATCGCGCAATGCCATTCCCGGACCCTCAGGTGTCCAATACCGCCGTGGCGCGCGTCACAAAACTACCAGAGGAGGGAAAAAGAAATAAAATTTTTGTGTTTAAATATTTTTAAGCTCATTTTCCATTTTTTTTTTTATTTTTTTTTTATCAATTACTGTTTGCTATTGATTTTTCTTTTTGACAAAATATAAAGAAATGTCACAAATAAATACTTTTGAATGTTTTGGACTCGTTCTCTCTGAATCAGGAGTATGGTTATATTTTTGCAATGTAGTATAACATTAGACCGAGATAACTTTGCTTACCTCACTATAGACGATGCAGCAGCTCTTCTGCCAAATAAGCTCTCCTCTCCCGTGCTGCTGCTGGGGCATTTGGGTTAAGTGGCATCGGCACATGCAGTTCAGCATCACGTCTCCTTAAGTCCTCTAATATTTCCTCATCTATGTCAACAACACAACCTTGATTTATGGAAATGTTGTGTAAAACACAACACGCCACAAAGAATGCTGCGACTTTTTGAGGACTGTACTGTAAAGTGCCTCCTGACCTATCCAAACACCTGAAGTGCATTTTCAGTATGCCGAACGTTCGTTCAATTACACAGCGTGTTTGTGTGTGTTTTCGATTAAACTGCATTTCAAGAATTGTTGCTGGCATCAAAAATGGTGTCATCAGCCATGTCTTTAACGGATACCCGTTGTCCCCTAACAGCCACCCATCCAACGGGGGATTCCCCTCGAAGATGGCAGGAATGGCAGAGTTTGCCAGTATGAATGAGTCGTGGCTCGAGCCAGGATAATTCGCAAAGACATGGGTGATTTTACTATAAGCATCGCAAATGACTTGTACGTTGATTGAATAGGTTCCCTTGCGGTTGATGTATACAAGTGCGTTTTCTGATGGGGCATGTAGCTGCACATGGGTGCAGTCTATAACACCAGGGACACCAGGGAACCCATACTTCGCACAAAATGCCTGCTTTGCTCTTTCCTGGCTGTCAGGTGTGACGGGGAATTTGATGTATTCCCCAGCATGTCGGACTAGACCTGATGTAACTGCATGTATAGCCGAACTTATGGCAGATTGTGAAATGCCTCCAATGGAGCTAAGGGGGTGCTGGAACGACCCAGATGCATAGAAATGCAATGCCGCTGTAACCTTTACTGCAACGGGGAAGGCATAGGGACAAGGTGCATCAGTCCCCAGCTCATCTGCCAGGAGATGGCAGATGTCTGTCACAGCCTGGCGGGTCAGGTGTAGCTTACGTATGCATTCCTCCTCACTGAGGGAGAGATAGGTCTGTCTGGGCCGGTATACCCTCTCCCTCCGGCGTCTAATTCTTTGTCCCAAGACATACTCCATCTCACTGTGCAAAAGAAAAAAATATGAGCAGGCTCAACTTAACTGGTAAGTTGAAGACTAAGGTTTTTAATGTACTTACATTATGGTAAAGGTGATTTCACAGTCTTCCGATTTATTTTTCCTGGTTCTTGATGGACAAACCAATTTGTCAGATGTCCTTATATACATATATGTCTTGCCACTATTGGGCAAACAGGTCTGATCCTTAATTACTACAATTAGCCTGAAAAATTTGTAAGCTAGATTTATGCCTATTTTTTCACATCTTCGTGCACACCACAATGATTTCCGTCATCTCATGTGTTAATATTTTTTATTGTAACAATTTATGATTTGCAAAAATAACTGTTGCATCTGTGTAGATTACATAAGCAAAGTGTATGCGCGTTGTGCACGCTATACATTATGGTCAAGCATGCGCCCTTAAAATAGCATAATGAACAACGTGCAACGTGCAACGCGCCACTGACTTTAGACTAGGTTTTTTCTGGTCAGTGGCGCAATTGTTTTATGGAACAGGAAAATAGCATGAGGGAACGTTTGCGCCGGAACACGCCTCCTCTTTGCGCTGAACCGCCCCGGGGAGCGCAAGTGTATTTCTTAGTTAACCGACGTGCTTCTGTGGAGGGAAAAGCGCGCTTTGCGCGGGTGCAAAATAGGAATGAAACATGCGTCGGAGTACAAAGTCAATTGCGCTGGGTGCAAGATAGGGCCCTATATAGCATTGTAAATAAGCTTGTTCAGGCACCCGCGCACAATGCCTGTCTACAAGAATCTGACGACTTGTGCTGTTCTTTTCTGCACCACTATCAGGGAAAGCTGGATGCTTTACGTGGGACTTTTAGTGATGAACCGACCACTTCTAGTTGTGAGCAAGCTCAGATACAAACACTTAATAACTTTATGTTGACCAACCCCATCTTGATTAGTGAAATGATACAGAAATCCAATTCTTCTTCTTGCCGGCTGGATCCTGCACCTACAACCCTTCTGAAACACTGTACCTCTGTCATTTGTGCACCTATCTCACATCTTGTAAACATGTCTCTTCTCTCTGCCTCTGTTCCAGTCTCACTAAAGACGGCTGCAGTTACTCGTATTCTTAAAAAAACAAATCTGGACCCAACTGACTACACTAACTATCGCCCAATCTCCAATCTACCGTATGTCTCAAAAATCATGGAAAAGGTTGTTGCCACTCAATTGCAGTCATATCTATCTCTCAACAATAGTTTCGATTTATTTCAGTCTGGTTTTCGCCAAAACCACAGTACTGAAACTGCATTAGCAAGGGTTATCAATGACCTCTTACTCTTTGGTGACTCGGGAAACCTTTCCTTACTTTTACTACTCGACCTCAGCTCAGCTTTCGATACTGTCTGCCATAAATTCCTACTCATGCGCCTCTCAGAGATTGGTATCTCAGGAGCCGCGTTATCCTGGTTTTCCTCCTATCTGACAGATAGGAAATACTACATCACTATGTACAATTACAAATCTCCCACTGTCACTCTCAAACAAGGTGTTCCACAGGGATCAGTTCTCGGCCCGTTACTATTTATTATTTACATTTTGCCTCTCGGACAAATTATTTGCCGCCACGGTTTTCAATACCACTGCTACGCCGACGATATCCAGATATATACTGCTTGCCGACCGGATTCTATTCACCAGACCACATCACTATCATCATGTATTAATGAATTAAAGACCTGGCTCAACTCCAATTTTCTCAGTCTGAATCTGACTAAAACAGAAATATTAATCACTGACCCTCCATCTCTAACAAAAAATGTAAATAATATTCCCAGACTTGACCTTGAAGCTACATCAATAATTCCTGTCAAACTGTCAAAAATTTGGGTATCATTCTTGACCCTTCACTGACGTTCGACGCTTACATTAGTCAACTTTGTAAAGCGTCCTTTTTCATCTGCGCCGTATTGCCAAACTCCGTCCCTATGTCAGCCCAAAAGACGCTGAAACACTAGTACACGCGTTCATCACATCTCGCCTCGACTACTGTAATGTTCTTTTTTCTGGACTACCGGCACACTCTATCTCACGTTTGCAATATATTCAAAACTCTGCCGCAAGACTACTAACTTACACTAAAAAAACTGCCCATATCACTCCAATTCTGTTTAAACTGCACTGGCTACCCGTGTTATCTCGTATCACTTACAAAATTCTTCTGCTTACCTTTAAGTTACTCAATGGTCTTGCTCCAGCCTATCTCTCTGACTTACTTTCTCCTTATATTCCCCCTCGAGCTCTCCTTTTCTTCTGGCTGTGAACTCCTCTGTGAGCGGAGATTTCGTCTATCGCCTATGGGCGGCAGGTCTTTCTCTGTTATAGCCCCTAAGCTATGGAACTCTCTAACGTTGGCTCTCAGGATAACAACCACATTGCATGAATTTAAGTGTAAACTCAAAACACATTTGTTTAATCAGTATTATCAGTCATGACAATGTTAACTTGACATAACACAGTCACAATGTTAACTTAGGTACCAATAATCTATTGCATCTTTACTCCAGCTGCCCACCATGCTGTCTGTAATTAATGTTTGTTGCCTCTGTTTTTTATGTTTGTATTGCAACTGCAATCACTCATTACTTGGACAGGGCAAGATGTCCATTGTCCGTTTATGTGTAAACTGCTTGTTATTTACTGTTCTTGTGAAGCGTCCTGGAGCTTGGGAAAGGCGCTATATAAATTAAACTTATTATTATTATTTATTATTAAAACTACTCCTCACAGGAAGAAGACTTAACTAGGATGTAATTGGGCTATCTCTGTACCTGCACAAGCACTAAAACCTACCCTTTACAGGGGATTAGGACCAAATTCTTTTCACAAACCTAAACCTACCCCTCACAGGAGGGAGACTTAATGAGGATGTGATTGAGCTATCCCTACATTCTGTACAAACACTAAAACATTACAGGAGATTAAAATAATGTTATTTATTTTAAAAAAGAGGTATGGATAACTGGGAAACTTGAGAGTTGTGTGGTGGGGTGGTTAATGCGGGTGTGTCGGAAACAGAGGGACCCGGTTTCGAGACCAGCATCAGAACAAATTTGTTAAAAGGTGCGATGAATTATTGGATATAATTTAGGGTGAGTAGGTGAAATTGAGAGTTAAATGGTGGAGTGGTTCGTGCCGGTGGGTTGGAAACAGAGGGACCCGGGTTACACATAGGTGGTGGCTAAAAAAAGTTGAGATGTGAGTTACGGGAGGGTGAAACACAAATGGCGAATCCACGATTGGAAAAAGATCTAGCAACGATGGATCGATTGGAGACAGAATTCATGATTGAAACAACGATGGATCGATAAGAGACAGTTGGGTTACAAAAGATTGTGGGAAAAGAGAATTGGGAGGTTGCCAGGAGTGTGACAGCAGGTGCATGAAGATAGGTGGTAAGAGAAGATAGAGCTTCGTTATGGTTTATGCTGCCTCGTGATTGCACTTTCTGCGGTAAGTGTGATGTCTGTTAAGGTTGGCATATTCTTAGGGGTGACGATTGGTAGAAGCTTGGTGCTTAGGTACCCGCCAATCTGAACCTCATGACACAGGCCCTTTTCGGGTGCCCCGGGATACCTTGCGGTGTTAACGAAGGGGTTACTTGGGAAGGGAGGTAGGTATCCAACCTCTCTGGGTCCACTTGGACAGCACGCAGGGAAGGTGGCCTTGGGTTGAAGGGCCATAACTGGAACCCAGGCTTCTATCGATGATCAGCATTAGGGGTTATGTAATATCTAGTTGAGGTTGTTGGGGTTGGTGGGGAGGCACTTTGTAGATTGAACAATGGTATCATGGGAGATATGGGTATCATGAGGTAGTGATCAGGTTGGCAGTCTTGACAAAACGGGATTATTATGAGGTAATAATTGGCTTAAATCCGTAATTGTCATCAATCTGGTCCTGCTACTGAATCACTGCAAAATTTTGTTTCTCATTTCAAAGAGGTTTTTAGCTGTCCGGTGGGAGATTCCTCTGTCTGAGACCAACTTTATCACCTGCAGCAAGGAAATAGTTCCATTAATGATTCCGAACTCAGCGAGTGGATGGAATGAAAGAGCTCTCCTTACCACTAACTGCCAGGGGCTGAGTCCTGCGCTTCGTTTGCAACTGGCCATCCGATGACGCCATGGGACTCGAGAGGTTTATATGGTAAATGGTAAATGGACTGCATTTATATAGCGCTGTCATAGACCTCACATTCACCCATTCACTCACTCATTCATACACCGACGGCGGTGTCAGCCATACAAGGCGCCATCCAGCTCGTCGGGAGCAGCTGGGGTTAGGTGTCTTGCTTGTGGACACCTCGACACTTGGTCAGGTGGAACCGGGGATTGAACCACCAACCTTTCGGTTTGTAGACAACCTACATGAACCACTGAGCCACTGCCGCCTTTAACGCGTTTAAATATTCATCCTTTAATGCGTCTCCTAATCAAAGTCAGCTAAGTCTGGAAATGTGTAGTGATCGTTGCGTTGTGATTTTCTTAGGGATCCCAATTCATCAGTCTGTTCTGACATAAAGTCGAACGTGACTGACTGATAGGGAACTTCTAGGTTAGTAATGTAACCCCGTTCTCTGAAGGAGGGAATGCAGACGTTACGTCCTATCGCCACAATCCCTGTGCCACCACTGAACCTAGACGTTATGTCTCCAAAAACACTTCTACATTATTCAAGAACCCCCTATAAAAATGCTTTAGTCTGTTGTCCAGGTCTAAACTGTTTCATATGAGCTACAATGCTTTACTTCCAATGAATAAATGATTACTATGCCAGAAAGCAACACTCATATATTTGTTTATTTCAAATATATTTTTGACAATCTCGTGTCTCCATCTGTACCGATGAAGAACCCATAAGATAGCAGATGATTTGAGGGATAGAGCTGCAGGAACGCTGTCTAAAATTATATGAATCACATTGCTTGTTTTCTTCTCCCTGTAATTATGATGCTAATATCGACACTCTGAACAAAGTAGCAATTTCAATGACTGATGTGAGTGAATTAGGCCATCCTCTACAAAGGATAGAATAGCTTTTGCTATTGTAATGGCTATAAAACTGAGCTGTGAAAAGCCAGAAATGATTGTGTGATTTCATCTGCGTGCTTATACCATCACCTGAATTGTGCGTAGCTTATTGTGTTGAAATATCATAACTTGATGAGTGAAAGCCCTCAAATGAACCTCCTTACAATGGCATCCAAAATTACCATTTATGCCAACATCACAAATGTAGTAGAACAATTAGTCATGTTCGTATGCAAATATTAATTTAGAGTGAGATGCAGGAGATGGGACGCCAGAACAAAAGGCAGCTTTTTGTGGGTTCTTTAGTCTGACAGGGATAATTAGGTATATGAAATTGAAATTCCTCTCTGTGGGGGGTCCTGTTGACAAGGCTGTTGTTGTGTTGGAGCACTCGGACACAGCCTGATGCTTTTGTGTGTGTGTGTGTGTGTGTGTGTGTGTGTGTGTGTGTGTGTGTGTGTGTGTGTGTTTAGTTTACGCTGCTGCGGCTTCTCATCCCTTCCAGAGACACACTCAAACTCTCACAACCTCTTTGATACCAGTATCACAATGAAATGTACACATCACCATACATCAAACTTAAGCTTGTTACCTTTTATCATTTATTTATGTATTATTATTTATAGCTTTCACAGTTTTGGGCAACATTGTGGACATATAACTTTGTGTTTATTAAAGTTCATTTTAAAAATCTGTCTCTGGAAATTGAACAGGAAAATTCTACTTCCCTTGTGTTTGAAAGGCAATTGTCAGCTTCAACCACAACACAATTTCCCAACCCTAACACTATATTTCTGTGGCGAAAATAAAACCTCTTGACCTGCGTCTTATTTCTCATACTATATTTTCTAAATGCAAATAGCATCTAATATCCCAATGAGTATCCCAAATCCAGAGTCCTTTATTTTTGTTTAATAAATAAATAAGAAAATATAAATATACATAAATATATACATAATAATAATGCAGATTTTTTTTTTTATGTAAAGATTCTGAAAGCTTTGAAGAAGATCCTACAATATATATATATAAATATATTATATTTACCATAAATATTGCTTTAAAATAGTAACAATAAATATGATATTTTATTATATAATTATAGCCATGATCATTTTGATTAATATCATATTTTTAAATACAATAGTTTAAATGCAGTAATTATCTCTAGTATTCAGCGCTGTGCTTGTTCTGTCTTGCGGTTTGTATTTCCACAGCACGAAGGTAAGATCTTACGGATTTATTAATGAGCCGCTCGTTTTAAAATCTTCCTGGTGTACTGACATTTGTTATGACAAATCGCTTCACAAATTACAAAGTTATTTGAAAGTTATTTTTATGAAATTTGTTTATGAAAAAAATTATAATGACATTGTTTCAATCTAGAAAAGCAATAAAGCCATAGGTCTGATTGTGTTCTATTTAAAATGTGATGATAACTTTAAGGCCATGTCATGTGAATTTACTGTATTTTGAGAAGACTCTAAAATGTTAACTGATATTTATTCACATCTTCTAAGCATCCATTCAGCTTTTTGTCTCTTTTGTTTCGTGTTGTAATCTGCTCTATTCATTTCCAGTCTCCCCTGCACACATTCATACCTTTTCAGCCGGGATATGCCTATTACTATTCTTTTGTCTTTAATATATTTACTGATACTGCTCCATTCACACTGTTTCAGTAACTAATTCCTTTGATCAAACTTCTCACTTCACCTTCTTTGACTTTGTATCAAATGTCCCTAATAAAAAAAAGAAACATTCCGATGATCTTTACATTTCAAAATTAGTCATTAACAGGGTTGGGGAGTAACGGAATACATGTAACGGCGTTATGTAATCAGGATACAAAAATCCAGTAACTGTAATCCGTTACAGTTACGTCAAAAAACGTAGTAATCAGATTATAGTTACATTTTAAAAAAAGGGGGGATACTTTCAGGATTACAATGGTTTAATTTAAAACTAAATAAATAAGTATTTTGGCATAATAACACTATATTAAGCGCTGCTTGATTATACAGTAGTTCCTGGTTCTGTTGCCAGTAATGACTCACGTGTGCCATGCGCTGGTGAATGCGTAAATAACAGCTGTCTACAATCTCCTCAGACGCAGATTGAATCACTGCTGCTAGTAGAAACGACGCTGCCTGCGGGTAAAATCGCTTTTAATTCATGGAAATTCCACTGCTATTTTGTAGAAATTAGGAGAGTATCTTTTTTAGTACCCAAAATGTCCTTTCTTAATCTTTTCTCACGTAACGGGATGTTCGCTGTCTAGGTAACGTAAGGGAACTCCCACTGCCAACGCCCCAAGTTCAGTCAGGCAAATTAAGAAAGATCACGGCTTTAGTCAACATGTAGGCCTATTTTAAAATAAACTAATATGTAGATTGTGTAAAAATGTTAAATGTTGTGTTTTTATTATTTAGTTAAAAATTAGTTACAAATAAAACAAAATAATCTGTAATACCATACATTAGCCACTAGATGTCTGTATAGCCCTTTACATAAATATATATTTAGGCCTGTGTGTATATTTTGAAAATATTGTAATGTACACTGAGCCAAATTCTTAATAAATAAAAGTTTTTGAATATATTTTTTTAATAATATTTCTTCTTGCTTGACTTTATTTATATACGTGACCTTGAAGTAATCCAAAAGTAATCAGTTACATTACTTTCATATTATAGTACTTAGATTACGTTACTGAATACTTTTTTTATGAAGTAATTTGTAACTGTAACGGAATACATTTTTAAAGTAATCCTCCCAAGCCTGGTCATTAATCATAATAACTCTAGCATAGCTAGATAGCATATTAGCTTAGCAAAGCATCAAACCATGACAATTTATGAGATTAAAACCTTGTTTAGCTCCAAACTCACTTTATAACGACAGTAGTGTTTGAAATAATCATCTGTGGCGTGGCTTCTTTTCACAGAATGAGGCAGAAAATATATTTTTTAATAGTATTCTACAGTGACAAAGGCTATGTCGATTAGCATTGCATAATAAATATACTTTATTCTTATGAAAATAACCAAGATGTTTTGAAGAACACAGATTAACCATATATCGGTGATCATGTTTGACAGGTAGTGAATCCTGTTTTGCTGTCAGACAGCTGAATATCACTTTCATAAAAGCCCAGTACAAACGTTCCTGCTGCTCATCAATGTCAGCGGCAAGAGCAGTTCTCCGTGTGCTAGCCCGTCTCGTTTAACAACGCTCGCTTCGACCTTTGCTGACTTCGAAGGCATTAATGCAGCTTCTGAATTAGGGTGTGCTTAACTCTTAACTTTTGTATGCCCTTCCCTTGCTAACTTCCCTTTGGATCGTTCACTTGGATATACGTCATTGCTTGCATTGCACGAGTGTTCGTAAGCGTGTCTAAAAGTGGCGTTAAACACAGCCCAGGGAAGCAGCTCATATTCCTAGAACGTCTTAAGTTTTATGACTCTATGGCCTGGTTTCACAGACAAGGCTTAGAATAGGCCTTAGTTTAATTAGGACATTTACTGGTGTGCATCTTGAGACAAAACAATGGCACTGACATATTTTTAGATGTGTTTTAAGTTAAAACAGCTCAAACATGTGTCTGTGAAACCAGGGGGTATAAGCCTCACCTGTGGACTTTCAACACAAGAGTGTCCTCAGGCTTCCAGTATCAATGAAGCAGACATTACATGAGAGTGTTTAGAATCAGAAAGAGCTTTGCACACACAATGATTTTTTTTTCTTCCAGTACACAAATACCAATACAACTACAAGAAATATATTAATACAATTTAGAAATTAAGCCGATTCCGATTTCATTTTTTCATATTTTTGAGTCTTCATTTTCTTTTCTGACATAGCCTACCCCAGTTCTTGTTAAAACACACTATACATGCAAATGATGTGCATTTGAGGTACTTTTTGTGTGAAATCATATTTATTTTGTCCATCAAAAGTGTGCTCCCACTTTAACTGAGCGTGAGCAAAAATAGACTCTGTGCCGAAACCCTCCGCTTCACTGCTGCTCCTGCTCCTGCTCGCGGTGTGAATGCACTCACTGAACATATACGGGTTCCTACATGTGCGTTCTGTGTGCACGTGTGATGCTGAGGTTGCGCGATGTTAATCATGCGGCGCCCGAGTATGGAAGGCGAACGGGGTCAACGCTGCCTTTGTTGCCGCCGATGTAAAATCAGCAATAGGATGCACTCCTCTTCAGTTGCCATTTTGATCTGAATATCACGTGACCCGACTCTACTACCCCCTGTTGCGTGAGCGGTGTATTGCATTTCACGCATCGCCCGTGACGCTTGCGTCTGCTTGCGTCCACTGTTTAGACTATGAAAGGGAGCGCATCGCTCGCATCGCTTGCTCGCTTTGACTATGTAACGGCCCTTAAGACGACCAATTTGACCGTGTTTCTCAACGCGCACATTCTGGCCATGTTCGAACTTGCAATATTTTTTTAAAGCAGACTTACCTTTAGATTTACCCACATTTTAATCCTTTAGTTTATTGTGGCCTTTTTTACTGATATCTTAACTGCTAGAGTAAATGCTATATTCCATATTATACATTATAATTTATTTATTTATATGGGTTATTAAATGTTTAAGTTATTGGCCTATCATTTTCAAAAGTATATAACTTACACAGCATATAGGCTATATTTATAACTGAACACACACACACACAGAGAGAGAGAGAGAGAGAAAGAGAGAGAGAGAACTTTATTCACTTTCACATAATAATGTTTTTGAAATTTGGTGTTCAACCCAAAACCTTTTATTATCTTTTTTTGTTTGTTTTTTGTCAGAGCTGTTGTGTAAACAAATTAAAATAAAAGTCAAATAAGACATTAGTTTAAACTATGTCCTCAGAACAAGAGTAAAGTGTCTGTTTTATCGGTAAAAGCCAATAGCCAACTGGATAGAAACAAAAACTTCTTAAAATTCATTTTCACTTTGTGAATCACAAGTGGTGATAAATGTTTTTAAAGTCTATAAACTCTAACTATTTTAAACACAAATGGAGACATGAGTTCTGAGCCTATAGTTTGTTTGTGCTGTTCTGTCTCTGTGTTGTTTACAGTAAACATCATCTTGGATGCTGCAGGCTGATGAGTGCTAGAATGAAATTAGAACATTATATTTAAAATATGTAATATGTAATATTACAGGCTCGACATTTACGCTTGTCCGGGACAAGTGGATTTTTTGAAGGGCAAGTGAACGAGAAGGGTTAGGGTTAGGGTTAGGGTTAGGGTTAGGTTGCCCGACCGGACAAATAGCCTGATTAAAACATCAATAACAAAAAATTACTATTCTGCATTCATTTAGTGTAAGTGGCGACTGATAGTGAATACAATAGCTTAATATAATATATAATGTAGGCTACTGACGAACAAGGTGCCGCCCCGCCCAATTTGGAAACAAATGAAACATTCAAAATGTGTTTTTATATTTATAACATACAGTTAAGTCCGTCCTTCGGATGAGACGTAAAACCGAGGTCCTGACTATCTGTGGTCATTAAAAATCCCATGGCATTTCTCGTAAAGAGTAGGGGTGTAACCCAGTGTCCTGGCCACATTCCACCCATTGGCCCTTACCAATCATGGCCTCCTAATAATCCCCTTACATTGAATTGACTCTCTCCACCTATAGCTGGTGTGTGGTGAGCGCACTGGCGCCGTTGTACTGTGGCTGCCGTCGCATCATCCCAGTGGATGCTGCACACTGGTGGTGTTGAGGAGAGATCCCCTGATATGTAAAGCGCTTTGGGTGTACAGTAGTACATGTGAAAGCGCTATATAAATGCCTCATTCTATTCTATTCTATTCTTAAGCAACATCACATGACCAAGAGCGCTGAATACCATCACGATTGAAAATGTGACACTGATTTCATATTACAGTTCAATAAACAAGTAATTAATATTAAGTCAGTTGAATTTTAGACACAATATTGGCATTTTTTGTTCTATTTCAGCAGCGAAAATAGTTCCAAAAAAAGATCCTAGAAGAACCACAGCGCATCTCAAAGGAAAACTCAACCGTGTTTCATTACCGAATGATTCAGTGTTTTGAACGAATCAGTTGAGTCAAAGATTCAATGAATTCCTATTCATTTACAACCGCCTCATCCCTGAATGAATCAGCCGTTTGAATGAATCGTTTGAATAAATGACTCAGTGACTCACTCATTACAGTTTTTTACAATCGCTATGACAGATTTTTCAATACATTTAACAAGTTTCCTAAACTCTTAACGCACCAACACACCTAAAACACACAATTGGCAAAACGGTTAATTTCATGCTCAAAATCACACATTATAAACTAAACTGCAAAACCAATTTTCAGAATACAATAATACACTAACACAATACACTATGTCTACCAAAACATTAACACATGTTCTCTTCCACCAGGAACATTTAGTCAATCATAGCACAATGTCATAAAAAACACTAACATCAGATGGAA
The DNA here is from genome assembly GCF_951802725.1 of Rutilus rutilus. Lineage (NCBI taxonomy): Eukaryota > Metazoa > Chordata > Actinopteri > Cypriniformes > Leuciscidae > Rutilus > Rutilus rutilus. The sequence continues at coordinate 338,431 of NC_140230.1, read as the reverse complement.
TTACAGAAACTGCATTATTTTATATGTGTCAGGTCTGCCCTTATACAACAGACATATTATTCTATAGGTATATTATACTATATCTATTATATCTATAGATATTGTATTGATCATAGATTGTGTTTTGCACTGCAGTTTCTTTTGAAGTCTCTCTACATTTTTGTTTTGTTTGTAATGTAAATGCATTTTGTTGTTGTTTTTTTTGCAGCAGAAATTCAATACAACAAAATAAATGACCCTTCTTAGAGTAGCTTTATGGAATGTATGGTTTATGAAACAAAGAAGACAGAATTACTGCTGTAACGGCTTTATTTGCAACAGGACATTTCTGCAAGATAACAAAAATATGCAATATAGCTGCCATTTACAGTATTACTGTATGTGAAAATATAAAATATACAAACAGAAAAGGTCATCTTCTAATCTGCCCGGTCTTCTGCATTTGTCCACATGTTCTCATCCACATCACACCTGATATCTTCCCTGGCAAGGTATCTTGGGAAGAATCTTTTACAGTAACATGCCTTATCCACCCCTGGCAGTGTTCAGCTGTGATGTCTTGGTATACAGCATCTTTTGCATACAGGAGGGACATTTGGTCCTGTGGATGATGGTCAAAAACCTTTCATCTCCAGGCTGAGAAAACTCCTCAATGGGGTTGAGGAAAGGGAAGTAAGGGGCAAGGAAAATGGTCATCATCCTCTGATGGGCGTCAAACCAGGCTGTGACTGCACGGGAATGGTGGAATGCCACATTGTCCCATATTTGCATAACTTCAATCAGCTGTTTCTCACTAGCAATGGAATAATGTGAAAATACAAAATATACGAACAGAAAAAGCAGAAGAATAAAAAAAATAAAAAGATCTTCTAATTATTTGCATAATTCAATCAGCTGTTTCTCAGTAAGAACAGAATAAAATACAGGGGATATATTTGTGTTTCAATTCACAATATAAGCAGCTGTTTACTTTGACTTTAGCATGTAAGGTTAGGTTTAGAACATGGTGTTATCTGTTCTGACATACAGTGTTACAGCATTGGTAAATTTGGCAGTAAAAATCCATTGTTTTGTTCTTGTTTGAGCTTGTGTGTAAAAGAAGTTCAAGCATTTTAAATGTGTGTTAATTGTATGCATTTTGTGTTAAAGCAACAAGAAATGTGTTAATAGTATAGCTTACGCAGGCGGATGTAGTGCTAACTGTGTTAAGAGTTTTGGAAAATTGTTAAATGTATTGAAAAATCTGTCATAGCAATCGTAAAAAACTGTAAGACGGTCGCCTGCCGCCTCCTACTGGCGGTTTATAAATATTATTTCTATGTACAAATAATATTTCTTGTTTGTATATTCAAAAAATATTTTAAATAATCTCATTACATTATTTAATGCAGCTTAATTTGATTGTTAACAGCCCTTTAGCATCTTATTATTCTGTTTGAATTTATTGATCAAATTTAAGAATTTTAAATGAAAGATGAAGCATATATTTAAAACGATTAGGGAAAAATGCCCTTTATAAAGGTTAAAATATCATGAATATGCCGATTTATATATGTTAAAGCTGAATGAACAGTGATGAGAATGGATTTGGAATAAATTATATTTACAACAGACACACAAAATCAAAAAATTTTCCTGGACAAACAAATGTTTTTACTCGCACAAGTGAATGACCGACCGAAGGACAATCAAATGAAAAGGCTTAATGTTGAGCCCTGGTATATATTTTTCTATTATTATTCATTTATTTACCCATAAACCTGTCTTTATGAAGCCATAAGTTACAGTGGCAAAAATAACTTTGTGAAACCTTTGTGGGTGGTGGACAGGGTTTACATTAAGACAGGAGTTTGCCTTAATCTAGTTAATCATGCATTTGTTTTCTTTTATTCCACAGCTGATGGGTGCAGTTTTTATTGCTTGCATTAAAATAATTTTCTTTTGTTTTGCTTTTTAATTGCAGTCTTTTTCTTCTGCCATTCATGCTTATCAGCGCCGTGCAATCTTCAGCTTCTCTTGGTCCAGCTGCACACAGTCTGAGAAGGTTTTTTTGGCAGTTTGCTAAAATAAAAGAGCCTTTCTAAGAGCCATGGTTTACGCTGTTGACTTTTCTACCTTGAGAAAGAACGTTAAACGAACTTAAAAGGGCATGACAAATCATGACATAAGACTGACATCACTCACAACGTACCAATGCATTATCCCTCATGAACAAATATAACGTCTGATGTTTGCGTACGTGCATACCAGTATACCATTATGACATCCTTCCTAAACATGACGTCTGATGTTTGTATACATATGTACCAACGTACCATCACGTCACATATGCAAATGTAGTCTCAAATACAACAATTTCATTGGCTGCTGTGCGTGTTGTCGCGTTTCGTTTAAAGACTTTGACCCCGATCACCTGCCATACCCGAGTGCATTTGACCGGCATATGTCAGACTGAAAATCACGTGAAAATCGGCCAATTCCGGTCACCAGCCGATCACCCCCCCCCGAGTCCGCTCCATCCTCTCGAGTCCGCTCCACCCCCTGAGTCCGCTCCACCCCCCCCGAGTCCGCTCCATCCTCTCGAGTCCGCTCCACCCCCCCCCCCGAATCCGCTCCACCCCCCCCCCCCGAGTCCGCTCCACCCCCCCCCGAGTCCGCACCCCCCCCCGAGTCAGCACCACCCCCCCCCAAGTCCGCACCACCCCCTGAGTCTGCTCCACCCCCCCCGAGTCCGCTCCATCCCCCGAGTCCGCTCCACCCCCCCCCCCCCCCCCGAGTCCGCACCACCCCCCCCCCCGAGTCTGCTCCACCCCCCAGTCCACTCCACCCTCCAGTCCACTCCACCCTCCTGCAGGGGCGGCCCTCAGACATCTGACCCCACTGCTGTAGAGAAGGACAGACCTTGTGAGAAGGACAGACCTCAGATCCGTCATCTGCTGAGGAGGCTTCGGGTTTTTGTTGCGCCCTGTGCGTGACGACGGTGAAGAAGATAGCGTTTGAACGTCTGCTTGGTGGCCAGGAGAGACAAATCTGTGGTCTGACGCAACTCCTGCGTTGGAAGATTTTCAGAAGACCGAGTTGATTAGCATTCCTATTGTATCTGTATCGGTGGATTGTGTGTATAGTTCTTGTATTTTTTAACGAATCAGTGCCAAAAACAAAACAAAAAAAACACATAATATATTGAGCATACTGCATGATGTCTGATTTATTCCAGTGACATATATTGCAGTGAATTCTAAACCGTAGAAAGGTGCCCTTGTTTAACAGAAACAGTATTTAGCTGAAGTATTTGTATCATTACTGTGTGTTTTTTGCCTCATGCTGATTTACTGGGAACAAGTAATTTTTAAGTTATAGAGAAAGTATAAGAGAAAGTTATACAAATATCCAGTACATATAATAATTTGTGTCAAATACACTGTTTGTACAGTACATAGTGTATAGCTATTCATTCAAGGTAAAGCCAGTGCAATCACGTTATCGTTTCTCTAACGCTATACTTCTTTTTAGGAGAACTAAACACACACAAAACACAAGAGACGAAACAGAAGAACACACAGCAAATAAATACCAACATCAACCAAGTGTTTCAACAGAAAACATGACACACAAGACAGACAGAAGAGCACATGGCGAGAGAAAACTGAAAGCGAAGCAATGTGCTCATGACAGAAAACACACACACACACACGACACACACACACGACATGGAGCATGAAGAACAGAAACCGGACTACACAGATGTACCAGGATCCGCCATGCATCAAACACACACACACACACACACACACACGCAAAACATCCTGTGTGTCAGGATCCTGTCACCTAACTATAAACAGGATTACCAAAGTTACATTACATTTATTGAAAATTAACATAAATAAATATCCAAGTGTTGTTACGCGCACACACACTCACCAGATTACATCATATGTGAGATGTAGCACATAACTTTAACTTTAGCTGTGCTACAATTGTAAAGACATTTGCTAAGCTTTTGAAATCAAACACATGAGTGATGAAATCCTGAGAGAGAGAGAGAGAGAGAGAGAGAGAGAGAGAGAGAGGGGGAGAGAGAGAGAGAGAGGCACAGGAAGAGAGAGAGAGAGAGGCACAGGAAGAGAGAGGCACAGGAAGAGAGAGAGAGAGAGAGAGAGAGAGGGGCACAGGAAGAGAGAGAGAGAGAGAGAGGGGGGCACAGGAAGAGAGAGAGAGAGAGAGAGAGAGAGAGACAGATGATGAGTGAGGTTCAAATGGACTTGTTGTGTTGCTAATTACTGCAATTTTTAGGATGCGGGACATTGATGAGTGCTGTGTTCATTTGTGTTGGGGCATGTTGTGTGTGTGTGTGTGCTCGGGGGGTGATTAAGAGCAGGATTAGCCGGCTGTCCTGAAGAGGGGGGCGGCGCATCCAGAGACCGGCCTGACCTTCTCATTTCATCCTCATTAGTATCTCATGTCAACACAACAGCGGCTCCTTAATCATTTGCTATCATCATTGGCCCCAGTTCAAACACACACACAGACCGCTCCTTAAATCCCTGACACAAATATAAACACACACACACACGGGGGCAAACATAACCATTTTCCTCAAGAGCACATTGGCAAATGCAAAAAAGAGAAGTTGTTGTTCAGTGGCTGCACATGATTCACACACACACACTCCACTTTATCCATGTTCTGATCATGTGTGTTATCACTGGTGGCTCGTCTGTCTGTGTCAGAGTGTGTGTGAGAGTGTGTGTCGTCTGTCTGTGTCAGAGTGTGTGTCCCGCACAGCCCGCAGCCCAAACGAGCTCGACTCGTCCCCCCCGCCGGCATATGGCGGCCCATTGTTTGTCCTGCTCAACTCAAGCTATCCGCATGTCGTGTCACTCCTCAAGCGTCCTCCGAGACCCAGGAGAAATGAGGAGTTATTAACCTCGCCGTTGTTTAGCTCTACATTCCCATTATGGTTTAACATAAGATCAAGCATTCAAGGAATTAAACTGGACAGACATATTTACAATTTTACAACATGCTGGCAGAGATTATTTATTTATTTATTTATTTTCCCCTTTATTGAATGTCAAATATATATCAAACCTTTTTATGGGCCATCTTACCAGTGTTCATTTTGACATAACATGTTGACTTCGTTTTAGTCATATTTTAGTCATCTAAATTGTTTTAATTCTACAGTAGATTTAGATTGGGTTTAATTCAGTTGTGATACATCAATTAAGCATTTCTTTTAAATGTCCAGGCTCATTATATACTCCTGGAGAAAACCCTAACCCTAATCCTAACCCTAACCCTTTTTAAGGGGGATTTGGCATCGCTTTATCAAGTTAGAACTAGGCCTGTACCAATTCCGGCTCAACCCTACCCATAAGAGCCCTTATGGTTACATACCCAGTGGGAAGATAAGTTAAATTCTTCTTTTTTTAGCCCCAGAGCTCTAAGTAGGAGCGTGCTCCAAGGGGGAGCCATGGTATAGTCTAACATGCGTCGGCCCGTGCCTTCCTCAGTCTCCTTTCTTCTCTGGACTTGTGCCAGGGAGGGGGGGAGCTGTTGTAATATTTACAAAAAACCTAACCCTAACCCTAACCCTAACTCCTGGAGAAAACCCTAACCCTAACCCTAACTCCTGGAGAAAACCCTAACCCTAATCCTAACTCCTGGAGAAAAACCTAACCCTAACCCTAACCCTAACTCCTGGAGAAAACCCTAACCCTAACCCTAACTCCTGGAGAAAACCCTAACCCTAACCCTAACCCTAACTCCTGGAGAAAACCCTAACCCTAACCCTAACCCTAACTCCTGGAGAAAACCCTAACCCTAATCCTAACTCCTGGAGAAAAACCTAACCCTAACCCTAACCCTAACTCCTGGAGAAAACCCTAACCCTAATCCTACTTGCATACACCATTCCTGATCCTTTAAAAGCAGGCATATGTATTTCTATAATATAAATAGAGATTAAGTAAGAGATTATGTTCATCCAGCCGTTTGTTATCTCAGAATAAACCAGACGGACCGATCAGGTCTTCATCACACACACACACACACACACACACACACACACACACACACACACACACACACACACACACACACACACACACACACACACACACCTGAAGGAAGTTTATTCTGAGATCTCACACACACACACTCACACCTGAAGGGGTTTATTCTGAGATCACACACACACACACACACACACACACACACACACACACACACACACACCTGAAGGGGGTTTATTCTGAGATAATCACACACACACACACACACACACACACACACACACACACACACACCTGAAGGGAGTTTATTCTGAGATCACACACACACACACACACACACACACACACACACACACACACCTGAAGGGAGTTTATTCTGAGATCACACACACACACACACACACACCTTTAGTTCTGACCGGATCTCTTCCCTAATCCCTCCCTAACATTTTTTTTTTTTTTTTTTCTCGTTCAAGAAAATGTCGATGGATTTTCATAGTTTTTATTCCATTTATTTAGTAATCGTCTCATTTTCATCAGTGAGATTACTTTTTTATCTGAAAGTTATTAAGAAATATGATTTGTCAATGAAATCAACACTGTCTCTCTTTACATATGAATCCCACTTTCCACATGACAGGAAACATTCACTTCAGAAATGAGAAAATGAAGTCAGCATTAGCACTGATCTCCAGGATTGGGGAGTATTTCTGAGTGACTCAGAGCATGGAAGCAGATTGGTGACATTTACTACAGTAACTCCTTTATATCTAAAGCAACTTAAAAATGAACATCCCAGCAATGTGTCCTAGATCCAATAATACTCGTAGTATTAATACAAGTTAAGCATAAACTATATTAGCAAACAAGCTAGAGGTGAAAAGCAGGGGATTGTGTGACTGTAGATATGATGGAAAGTAAAAGCACAGTGCTTCTTCTCCACAGTGGAAATAACTCGACTCAGAAGTACAGTCTGCTGTTTTGGTAAAGCAGAAGTGAGTGAACCCGTGTTGTCCTAGTGTGCTCTGGCTGCAGAAACGGGAAGCAGAGCTGCTGAACTTCCTCCAACACTGAACTCTCACCAGCGTTAGACACACACAGCAGAAGAAGAGCGTGTCTAGACGGAGAGAGGAAGTCTGATCAGACATTATGACTGACACCTCTCCCAGCATCAGTCACTCCTCCTGAACACATGCGTTTCCTCTGTTTCTGCTGATCGCTGTGTTTCTCTGGGCTCGTCTGCAGCCGTAATCAAGTCATTTGCTCACACAGAAGCAGTGCGCTGGTAAAGCACAGGTCCCATATGTCCAGCCGACCTTCTCTGATGCCCTGCTCTGTCACTCCTCAGCTTCCCATGTCAATCACCGCGTGATGGATGAGGTCAGAGGTCACGGATCCTCTCCCTGGAGTCCACATCTCTGACCTCCACAGACAATGTCTTGCAATGGCTCCTTCAAAGCATGAAATCAAAGTCTCAGTGTTCAAACAGGCATGAAGCGGATATCTACCTAACCCTCTGCGGGAACACCGGGAGGAGCGTTACAGGAACGTCCACAACTGTGTGTGTGTGTGTGTGTGTGTGGTTCTTGACAGACCCCATCCCATTTTCCTTCAATTATAAGGGAAAGAGTATGCGCTGAATATTCTTCAGAATATGATCTGTCAGTGCTCCAGGGAAGAAGGTAAATAACATTATTACTGAACTATTCTATGATACTGTAAATAGGCTCACGCCAGAATGGATACACACACACACACACACACACACACACACACACACACACACACACACACACACACACACACACTTCTAGGCTGAGCTGATTGATAGAATCATATCATATGAAGCTCAGATATGCTGATGTTCTCCACATATGCAGAACCTTCTTCAGAAGTTTTAATCAGAGCGTTCCTGCAGTCACACTTGCTCTTGCCTTCGTTTGCTTTCATCACTTCCACCCTGACGTTTAATGCCATTAGAATTTTATGTTTTTGATATACATACAGTTTGATTTAGCTGTAGGATTCACAGTGCGGTCGGATGGCATCCACGAACACATCCACTCAGTGTGATTATGGCAGCTCCTAAATGAAGGAAATCAATCTTACCGAAGGTCATTTCAACACAAACACACACTGAGATTTGTCTGATCTTTATTGTTTCGGTACCGCAGGATCTTCAGCTTCACACGCCAAACCAAAGCAAGCAGAATCATCTAATCTGAACAAATAGACAGTTCTGCATCTAAACCACACAGTGTCTGAAGTCGATAAACACACACACAGAGTTTTGCTTAAATATAACAGATTTACAGGACATCTCTCTGTTGAAGAGTATCCTCCTCCTGTGCTGTGGCCAGAGACCCTTCAGTTACCCTGGAGATTACACTAAACTGCTGGAAAATGCCTTATTATGAGCCATAAGGGCATAGAGTTATGATGTGACGCCGCCTGAAGGATGTCTCAGACATGGATAGGAAATGTCAAGCGTCGCTGTAGATTGCGGTTGCAGGAACACAACACACCTCTGACCGGCTGCTTTGTTAAAGCTTGCTGTTGTCTGAGGTCAGTGTCATCAAGGAGGACTGAAGATGAGTGATGTGTTGGCATGGTCACTAGTGTGTGTGTGTGTGTGTGTGTGTGTGTGTGTGTGTGTGTGTGTGTGTGTGTGTGTGTGTGTGTGTGTGTGTGTGTGTGTGTTGTCATGGCCACTCTGCCTCCACTCAAGGCATGTAGACATTTAGAGTTTTTATTTTATTTTGTACATGTATCCATTAAGAGCCCTGATGCACATGAGCTGTCAGCCCACAGAGTCGGACCAGGAGGAGGAGATGGTGGTACTTCTACAATCATGGGAATCAATTTGATTTAAGAACTGGGGAAGAGAATCATGTTGAGAAGAGAGGAGAGAAGCAATGGGTTGTTGTGATGTCAAATAATATGTTGCACAACTACAATAACTGTAATCAAGTTAATCATAAATCCATACTGTGCTGTTATACTACAAATTAAGTATGTGTCCTTCACAATGACACACCACAACAATGACTATTGACGTGAAATATCAGATCTACCAGCTCAAATTAATCTTTGACCTTATTGATATTTAGTCTGTGATGCATTGACCATCAGATCAGGGTTTTTAATGTGCTAATTTTCAAGTCCAGAAATAGGTTACCATTTAACATTATGTACAGAAAAATTTACTAAATCATTACATAACATTTTATTTTATTTTATTTTTTCCCTATCCTTCAACAGTGTCTATTTACACCAAGTGCATTTGGCACCTTGTTGGCACAGGCTGTTTACACCAGCTCCTCACACCAGCTCCTCAAACCAGCTCCACACACCAGCTCCACACACCACTGCCTGACTGAGCCTAACCACACGTCTGAGGACAGGAGCACTGCTGGGAAGAGTAAGACGAGTGGCGTCGGCTTTTGATGCGAACGACCCAAGTTTGAATCTGCCTCTGTTTTTATAGTGGGGTCATCTGTTTTACTACTGTGATTTATCTTTAAAATGTTGGTCTGATGTTAGTTCTTTTCTTTTTGCCCCAAGAAAGGTCAATTATAAATTATCTCTAAAAGATGTTATATGTTCTTTCACACACAGAAGCAAAATGTTTGAATATGTGGTGAACTTCTACATCTTGCATGGTAAATATTACATCCATAAACAAAATTGAGCAAAATGCATATCTAAATGTAATTTATTCTTAACCGAGATGGAATCGCTAAAGAAGTCGTTAAAGTTCATTAAAAATAAAAAGAATGGAATTTTGTTCAACTTTATGGAGAAATTCTTTATATTGTAATGTCCCCACTATGTCTATTTTTTACAAAATTCTATGAATCTTGAATGTCTCAAAAGGAAAAAGGAGGAAATATTTAGCTTTAAAAAAAAAAATTATTATGACTTTGTTAATTTGTTTAAAGATGTGATATTTGTCTTGTGAAGCGTTGTTGTTGGTATGCTGGAATCAATGTTTTTGAGTCATTTGTTTCAATAATAAAAAATAAAAAAATGTTTTTATAGCGGTGAATAAAGTGTTTATCAGGTGTTTAATAGTGTGAATAAATTGGTTATCAGCTGTTTAATAGTGTGAATAAAGTGTTTATCGGGTGTTTAATTGTCACAACGGTTGCAATAACAATGAGAAATGGCAATATCTAATCACAGTAGTTAAGATTTTATTAACAAAAACTTGTTTTGTTTTGTTTTAAAACACACTAATTGACTACACAACCATGAACAGAACAACTGTGTAATACCGGGAACAGACAATGAAATAAACAGGGCTTAAATACTAAAGCGAACTAATCAAGGAAATGAACAACAGGTGCAACTGATAATTAAATCAATGACTGATGCAGGGTGAATGGAGTATGTGGGGCAATTACATTCCCCTACTTCATTTAACTCCCTCATTAACTGTTGGGTGTTGAAGTAGGGATACAGTTGGTACTGAACCAGAATAATACTTTACCGACGCCGTTCCCGTGGCGGTAAAATTGGGATGTGTAGTTGCTGCCTTTTACCACTAAGAGGCGCTACAATCACAGACTTTGAAAAGTGTCAGTTTATTCCCTCTATTGCGTAATCTGAGGCGGCTCGTTGAGAACTGGTAGCAGATCAACAGTTAAACGAATTCACAATCCCCAATACTGAAATTACAGTAAATTTAGACCTAAAACAAATCTAGGCTTCTTATTGCAGCAAATTTAAGCGAAGTAGGCTAAACGTTAACATCGTGTGCCCAGTTTTCTATAGGCTAATTTAGAAAGGCTATGTATGTCAAGGTCAGGGATGTAGTGGAGGCTAAACGCACGTAAACGCCGTTTACGCACCTCCCAAAATTCGGAAATAGCGTTTGCCCACCTCTACATTGCGTTTATCCACCTCTACATTGCGTTTATCCACCTCTACATTGCGTTTATCCACCTCTACATTGCGTTTATCCACCTCTACATTGCGTTTATCCACCTCTAAATTTCACGTTATTTGAGCGGACTTTGCTTTTCCAGTGCATGATCGCCGATCGGTACATGATTCGAGCATTTGGGCCGTTAACGACAGAGCAGAACGCGCAGCGCAAACACTGAGCAGAGAGCGCAGCGCGCCGACACACACACACACACACACACACACACACACACACGGAACAAAGAGAACGGCGCACACACGTAGCAGAAAACACACGCTCGTGAAGTTACTAAACAAGCTGCGCGAGAATGAAACTTGATCGCAGCCGCAACAGGAAATCATTAAACCGATGCAAAAAAGTTGTTGTTTTTTTTGTTTGTTTTTCTTCATTACCGGTGTTGTGCCGAATTTCGACCCCCTGCCAAATTATTACCCCCCTCGTTGAAGTCAGTACCTGATTGCCTAATCCTAACCCCACCCCTAATCCTAACCCCTCCCCCACAACTAATCCTAAACCTACCAATACCAGGGGGGTAATAATTCGGCAGGGGTCGAAATTCGGCACGACAGGTTTAATGTAGGGAGCATGTCAAAACTCAACTGTACAAGAGATTCAGAGGGAATCAAGCCTGCACCAGGTTAAAGACGTGTCCCTCTACAGGGAAACACTGATCCACATTTTTCTGATAGACCAAACAACTAATCAATTAATCGAGGAAATATTCAACAGATTAATCGACTATGAAAATAATCCCAAATCCCTAATCAATGCACTGCATTGGAAGCCCTGGATATAAGCCTCCCTCTCGATCTCTCTTAAATATTTTTGTTCTCTCTGTTTTGTCATTTAGTAAACTTTATAGATTTCAACCATATTATTCCTTCTTGAGTCTCTTTAACAAGAACTTAGATTAATGTATGAATTGAATAGTGATTGTGTGACCTATGATGAGGGAGCAACCAGTGATACCCTTGGTAGTACCATCAGATGATAGCCTATAGCGATGTCATCAGGATACACATACACCAGTAGGCAGTGGCCCGCCTTATCGGGTGACCACCTCATGGTCCACCAGAATTTATAGTTTACCCACCTCTTTTTTTTCCACCACTGGTCAAGGTTATGCGTCTTATACTTTGTGTTATTTTAATTTGTTAGTAGGCCTAGATTTACGAACTGAAACATAACAGTGAAATAAATTAAAACATTGTCAGGACTTGCTAACCGATGTTTGTCGGCAGCATTTGTGTTTTAGCATTAATTCATATTTAAATAGGCGTACAGTAGGTTGTTATGATTAGCATCATTTTCTTTAATAAATAATGAAAACATTTCAACATAAAACATTGCAGTAGAAAGATGTCACATCAATGAGGCTCAGCGTAAGCATAAGACGTTAAGCTCATGCTCGTAAGACAGCGTTCAGGCGATAGCGCTGTGGTCAACGCTTTAACGTGTGTCGCGGTGCTTCAGACGGTCTGAGCTCGAATCTCAGCTCTACTATCCTCATAGTTTTATTTTGTAGTTTAATAGGCTATTTGTCAAAAATAAAAATGTCTGAAATGTTCATTTATTGCTCCGAAACCCTTTCCGGAGCTTTGTTATTCATTGTCTGATATTTTTATTAATAGGCGTTTAGACGATAACATTGAAGCCTGTTAACCGATGTTGGCCGACAGCGTTTGTTTTACCGTTCTTGATGCATAAAACGGTAACAGATTATTAAAGTCAAGCGGGTTTTTTTACACATTACAACATAAATGTTCTACATTCCAGTAGAGCCTCTGTTGCGCTGTACAGACGACATAACCCGAAGGTGCTGTTGAAGGAGATCATCAGCCGATCGCACCAGAAAATGAAGATGAAGCTCCTCTTTAATCTGTTACATTATTGTTTTGTGAATCATTCACGAAATTGAGATGACTGACAGTGATACCCAGCCATAGCAACGAAAGAACATTTTCAAAACAGATCCATACATTGAACAAATCAGGAAAAAAGAGACTTCTACAAAAAATAACAGACTAACTAAATAGTATGGCTTTCAATATAAAAACCAATGAAAATGTAAAAGAACACTAAAATTAATTCAGTTTAAAACCCCATCGCACATTTCAAGGTTTAAAGAGTTGGGACAGTTTATTTATTTAAAACAAGTCGAGTTTAGCGTTTCCATATGCGAAGCAAAATGAGAAATACAGAACCTTATTCTTGCGACATTTTTAATGTTGCCAAAAAAATTGCAGCTTTGCTGTGTATTAAAACAGCACAAAATGAAAATAGTGCAAAGCAACATAAATTAAGATCGAGCGTTAACAAGTTCATTTGGTCTCCCTCACTGCGCGCCGGGTCTCTCGCGATATTAAATGTTTCAGGGTAGAAACATCAGACAGCTGATAATACAGTATATGTCACTGTGTGTCATCCACACCAATTACATACAACAACTGTGACAAATTATTTAGACCCTGTTGCTTCAAAGAAAAAGAATGCCTTGTTGAATTCACCTTATACAATAAAACGAGGTTGATCGCGAATTAAAGCGCTCTGTATCGTTTAGTTCGCATGAACGCGTTTCGTCAACAGGTCATGTTTAGATAAGGCCAGATTGTTGACAGTCACACACACACTGCTCAAACATTCTACAACTGCGAAACCAGTTGAAACAATGGGATTGAACACTTCAATTGATTTGTTTTGTTTTTATGAAAAACCTTTAAATACATTAGCTACAATAGTTATAATTCAATGAAGATAAGGCCTATTTGGACACATCGAGAGATTTATCCTGAAAGTAATTTTGCTTTTGCCTGCTCTGTATCAACAGGCTATCCGACACTCTCCGTATGAAGACGGGACATTAACATCTATAGGCTATTGTCCTGCACCGCCACGATAAAGCCACTGAACTGCCCCTCCAAACCCCCACAGGCTCTGAGCGGAGAGGAGGCGCAGACAGTAGCATTATTAAAGTGTTGATAGTGAAGGGATTAAATCATTTAGGCTACATGTAGTTATATTTCTGTCAGAATAAAGTTTATTAACTAAATATTTCATTATTTCAATAGGCTAATTGAAGAATTAAAACGCTACTTCGGTTTAGGCCAGCTTTTTCCAAGAAAAACGAAATACAAACTTCAAACTCACGTTAATGTGTTGTCATGAATGTTCAGCTCAATATTAACTTCCACAGGGATCCTTGGATCCTAAAACCAGGGTGTGATTTGTGGATTAATCAGAGGGCGGTTACTTTTATTTATTCAAATAAATCTCGAACCACAGTGGGTATTTCGTGCCGCTGTTAAACTAAATAACATTTATAGAATAATTATGAACTTAAATGAAACAATATCGCAACATTTCGACAAAGACATTATTTGATCTGTTTTTACATTTTAATTGAGGGCGATTTACGTTTAATTAGAGCGAGAGTTTCACTCTTGCCTTGTCCTTTCCTCATTGGTACGCACTCATACGCATGATAAACATGTTTCAGTAGATCCTCTGTGCCTCTCGGTTTCATATGGATTACATAATCAGATAACATTTATTAAATATTTAGACATTGAAAGCTTTAGACTTATTTCTTATTGTGACTGAGCTGAGGCAAGTGGCTTTCAGTTCAGTTTTGTGATGCGCAGTTCCCGGAGACAGAGACCACAGAAAACGTTTTGTCGTTAGCCTATATTGAGTGTACATGAATAAAAGTTTACAGTTTTGAATTATGTACTCTTATCTGTATGAGCATAAAATGGTGGAGTATAGGCTATTAAGTTCTTTTGAAAAAATAAATAAATATATATATATAAGCAAAAACAAAAACAAACAAACAAAAAACCGATATGGTGTAACACAGTTTTAGAACTAAACAAATCTCTTTACATTTATAAAAAAAAGAAAAAAAAAAAGACAGTAGTCCATGTTTGTTCGGGATTTTAACCCATGTCATCTAAATCATTGAAACCCCAGTTCTACCACTCAACCACGCATTTACTAGAAAGCCCAGAAGTGGACAGAGAGGTCTTAAAGCGACAACAGCCTAATATACCGGCTGCCAAATTATGAGATAATATTAAAAATATATCTATATGGTAGTTTTTCCCATATGGTATTGATGTCAAAACTGTGGCCAGTGAAAATGCTGAGTGGCTGGTAACTTTGGAAAACCATATAGCCACAGTGGCTGGTGAGCAAAACAGTTATAGCCCTGATTATTATTATTATAGCTCTACGTCACTGAGGCAGAGCTGCGTTTGTCGTTTGCATTTTATTTTGTAACATTGCTTGAACAATGACTGCCAGAGAAGTGGAGTATATACTCCTGAAGAACACTGGAGACACAAACACACTCCCCGACTGCTGAGCATTTCCACACAGCACACACTGCAGCCCCACATTAGCAGCACACGTCTGGAACATCACACTTTTAATAGCTTGGCTTCAAACTCCCATGGGGACATTTTCACATTTGCTCTTAATTGAGAGTGTTCTGGAAAAATCATTACTATATTAATGATTTAACACAAAGTAAGTAGCTGCTGTTTTCTGAGCAGAGGGGAGATTTGTTTCAGATCAATAATCGCATATTATAAAGTTACTGTAATTAGGCAGCAACTGATAAATTCAAATGATCTTAAGTTTAAGTCGTATGTGTATGAGATCCATTTATTTACTAAATAAAAAAAAAAAGAATCTAGCTTTCCTCGTTTATTATTGCACACGTTGTCATACGTGTACACCTCCTCACACACTGATGTAGAGAACAGTGTGTGTAAATAACAGCACAGCTCTTTTAAAAATCTTTTTCAATTAAAATAAACTGTAAAAAGGACAAACCCTCATGGGGAATAGTGAGCACAACCTCAGTAACCTAAGCATGACAATGAAGATGGTTATAAGTGTCCATCTGTTAGCTTTGTGGAGGAGTGACCCCTCTCCAAGCCACACACACACACACACACACACATGCTCAGGAATGCATGGT